>NW_024881942.1:0-397500 GCF_019059575.1 Amphibalanus amphitrite | reverse complement strand
TGCGCATCTTAAGGCCACCCACTGATGACTTGAGGGCCCCACAACGGTGACCCTGAGGGCCCCACTGGCGTCTGACAGTACCATGCCGGTCTCTTAGGACCCCGCAGGACTTCTTCTGCCGGCCTAATAAGGACCCCTTGCCGGTCACTGAGACCCCCTGCCGGCTTGTAGAGAGTTCGCGTCAGCAGCTCTAAAGGCCCCACACCCGTCTGTAACGGCTCTACACCAGCGTCTATGAGGGCCCGGAGCAACGCCTGTAAGGACCCTCATCGGCGCCTCTGAGAGAATCACACTAGCACCTCTGATCGCCCACACCGGCACCTGCATGGCGGCCCCACACCGGTGCCTCCCTTACCGGCGGCTCTGAGGGCCCTACGCCGGTGATTCTGAGGGTGCCACCGATAACTGAAGGTACCACACAAGCCCTTGGTGTAGCTGAGCTTTAATCCCATACCGGCCCTCCGAGGGCGCCACGTCAGTGGACTCATTGCCCCACACCCCTCCCTCACACCCGGAGCGGGTAAACTGTGTTATACCTATAGCAACGATTTTACCACCGTTGTACGTTATGTATTTCTCAAAGTTGACTCAAAATGGTCCAGTACAAAATCTGGCCTGCCAAACTTATGGCCAAGGTCAGGCCCTAACACGTTTTGGGCAATCAGTCTCAGTCCATGACTCCATTCTTCGGCAACTACGGTGCAAGGCCGATACTGTAGAAACTTGCAATTTGTACCCTTGGCCTGACCTTGACCTTGACCTCAAACTTTAAATTAAGTGCATGTTTTTAGTTATTCGTGATGAGATCTTTCGATTGGCGTTTGAATTTTCCAAATCGGACCAATAGTTCGGGAGATAACAGGGGGGTAAAATTTATCCCCCCAGCCCCGCGCGTTCGGCTGGAGAGTGGAGACCCCAGCCCCGCGCGGGTTAATGCATTGGGTGAGCCAAAATTGTTTTACAGTGGCGCTATTAAAACAAGCTCTCGAACCGATTTAACATCATTTCTTGCATGATGCCTGATGGCTACAGTAAAAAAGAACAGCTAAAAAAACTACAGAAACTATGGAATGCCCTTCTGAATGCTTGAGACGAGGTGTTAGTATCACTGATGTTAGTTGTCGGACTTTCGTCCCCGTCTTGAGTTGAGATGTTAGTTTCACAACGTTTCGGCCAGTTACTTCTCCGGCCGTCGTCAGGTGTTCTTTGGCCCTTAGAAGGACCTGGATGTTGGTGGCGTTGCGCCGTACGCGTCATACCGTTCGAAAGCTCCTGTAGTCAGCGGGAATCGAACTCGGGTTTCCCCGGTGATAGTCCACGGTTCTAACCACTCCACTATCGAGGCAGACATCGTTATGGAGCTGGAAACTTGGTGTCATTTATCCCCCAGATGTTTTTGTGATTTCCTTAGTAGTGGGAGCCATATTGGGCTGATGTCAACGCTTGGCTTGCTGATGGGGTTGCTAGCCAGCGCCATGTGTGCGGCTTCCTTGATTTTTCTGATTTTCCAGTGTGGCTCCTTGTCGATGATGGTGGTATCATCCCAAGCAGGTCTGTGATCTCCTTCAGACCATGCATGCTCCGCCACACCGGATTTCAGTGTTTCGCCTCGGATGGTGGCCTTCCTGTGTTCTTCGAGCCTGACCGCCAGTGGGCGGCCAGTCTCGCCCTTGTATGACCTGCCGCAGCTGCACGGGATGTCGTATATGCAGTTCTTTGTTTGCTCCTTGGTGGTTGGCGGTCTGACCTTTGTGAGTGACCTGCGGAGGGTGGTGGTACTTCTGAACACCGTCCTGATGTTGTATGCTCCGCAGATTCGCCTTAGCTTCTCTGACAGTCCTCTGTTGTATGGGAGGGATACTGTCGCGATTGGCTTATCCCTTGGTTGTTGTTGGGATGCTTCCTTGGGTTTGTGTTTCATGAAGCTCGTTGGGTATCCGTTTCTCCTGAAGGTGCTGGTAAGGCGTGACATTTCCATCTTTCTGGCTGCTTCGTCTCCACAGATGTTGGTGGCTCGGGTCTGCAGGCATCTTACGATACCTTTCTTGACTGTGTCTGGGTGGTGTGACTTGAAGTTGAGGTAGCGGTCGGTCGCTGTTGGTTTGCGGTAGACCGATGTTCTGAATGCTTCCTCAGATTTCTCCACTTGGACGTCAAGGAATGGTAGTTTGTTGTCGACTTCTGTTTCCATTGTGAATTGGATGGAGGGTCGGAGGCTGTTGAGGTGGTCTAGGAACGGTGTTATGTCCTCGCGATGGTCCCACAGGACGAATGTGTCGTCGACATATCGCAGCCACAGGGATGGTTTCAGTGGTGCTGTTTGTAAGGCCAGTTCCTCGAAGTGTTCCATGTAGATGTTGGCGATCACCGGTGACAGGGGTGAACCCATGGCCATTCCTTCAGTTTGTTGGTAGTAGTCATCGCCCAGTTGGAAGGCGGTGGTGGTGACACAGAATGTCAGGAGTTCCATGATGTCATCAGTCGGGATTGTCGTTCTTTCGGGCAGTGTATCGTCGCTCTCCAGTCTTGTCCTCACTATGCTCAGAGCTTCGGTAGTGGGCACATTGGTGAACAGACTCACCACATCGAAGCTTACCATTTGCATGTTCGGCGAAGGTCGCATGGCCCCAATCGAGGAAGCAACATCCCACATTAACAGAGAACATGCAGAAGAACTACGCTGGAAAGTCAGGCATGCATTGGAAAGGGCCAAACCGCCAAAGGCCAATACCACCAAAGAGGAACTGGCAGCAATCAACAACCTCAAACAAGACGGCAGCATCATCATACTTCCAGCAGACAAAGGAAACACCACCGTTGTCATGGACAAGAAGGAATACGACCACAAGATGAACAGCATTGTGACAGATGGATCGTACACCAAACTGAAGAAAGACCCAACCCCGGCCTGCGAACGCAAACTAACAAAGCTCCTTAAGAAGAACAAGGACAAGGAACAACTCACGGACGCCCAGTACAGAAAGCTGAGCCAACATCACAGCAAACTTCCACACATGTACGGGCTGCCAAAGGTACACAAGACCAATGTACCGCTAAGACCAATAGTAAGCTGCCGTGGCTCAGCCTGCCATCCTCTGAGCCAGTTCCTCGTCAAGATCATCAACCCACTGAGTGGCAAAACACCTACATATGTCAAGAACTCAGCCCACTTCGTCTCACTGGTTCAGGCCATGCGACCTTCGCCGAACATGCAAATGGTAAGCTTCGATGTGGTGAGTCTGTTCACCAATGTGCCCACTACCGAAGCTCTGAGCATAGTGAGGACAAGACTGGAGAGCGACGATACACTGCCCGAAAGAACGACAATCCCGACTGATGACATCATGGAACTCCTGACATTCTGTGTCACCACCACCGCCTTCCAACTGGGCGATGACTACTACCAACAAACTGAAGGAATGGCCATGGGTTCACCCCTGTCACCGGTGATCGCCAACATCTACATGGAACACTTCGAGGAACTGGCCTTACAAACAGCACCACTGAAACCATCCCTGTGGCTGCGATATGTCGACGACACATTCGTCCTGTGGGACCATCGCGAGGACATAACACCGTTCCTAGACCACCTCAACAGCCTCCGACCCTCCATCCAATTCACAATGGAAACAGAAGTCGACAACAAACTACCATTCCTTGACGTCCAAGTGGAGAAATCTGAGGAAGCATTCAGAACATCGGTCTACCGCAAACCAACAGCGACCGACCGCTACCTCAACTTCAAGTCACACCACCCAGACACAGTCAAGAAAGGTATCGTAAGATGCCTGCAGACCCGAGCCACCAACATCTGTGGAGACGAAGCAGCCAGAAAGATGGAAATGTCACGCCTTACCAGCACCTTCAGGAGAAACGGATACCCAACGAGCTTCATGAAACACAAACCCAAGGAAGCATCCCAACAACAACCAAGGGATAAGCCAATCGCGACAGTATCCCTCCCATACAACAGAGGACTGTCAGAGAAGCTAAGGCGAATCTGCGGAGCATACAACATCAGGACGGTGTTCAGAAGTACCACCACCCTCCGCAGGTCACTCACAAAGGTCAGACCGCCAACCACCAAGGAGCAAACAAAGAACTGCATATACGACATCCCGTGCAGCTGCGGCAGGTCATACAAGGGCGAGACTGGCCGCCCACTGGCGGTCAGGCTCGAAGAACACAGGAAGGCCACCATCCGAGGCGAAACACTGAAATCCGGTGTGGCGGAGCATGCATGGTCTGAAGGAGATCACAGACCTGCTTGGGATGATACCACCATCATCGACAAGGAGCCACACTGGAAAATCAGAAAAATCAAGGAAGCCGCACACATGGCGCTGGCTAGCAACCCCATCAGCAAGCCAAGCGTTGACATCAGCCCAATATGGCTCCCACTACTAAGGAAATCACAAAAACATCTGGGGGATAAATGACACCAAGTTTCCAGCTCCATAACGATGTCTGCCTCGATAGTGGAGTGGTTAGAACCGTGGACTATCACCGGGGAAACCCGAGTTCGATTCCCGCTGACTACAGGAGCTTTCGAACGGTATGACGCGTACGGCGCAACGCCACCAACATCCAGGTCCTTCTAAGGGCCAAAGAACACCTGACGACGGCCGGAGAAGTAACTGGCCGAAACGTTGTGAAACTAACATCTCAACTCAAGACGGGGACGAAAGTCCGACAACTAACATCAGCTATGGAATGCCTTTCTGAAAGCTATTGAGCACCCCCAATGATTTTTGGAAAACTACACCCATGATCCATGTATATAGGCAATAGCCATATACAGATTCCACCAGGGCGCGGATTAAACCTCGCGGGCCCGGGGGGCGTTTTTCGACCCCCCCCTGGCGAATATTTGCGATAGCTCCCGAACGCTTAGGGATAGGAAAGCGAAACTTTCAGTACCTTTTCTGCCATCAATGTGGCATCATCTGAAGTAAAAAATTGGGACCTAGCCCCCTTGATGACGTCACAAGGTCCATTTTTCTAGACCCCTGCACGGCAAACTTCGGCGTCACAGACGCAAACTTCAAATAGCTGCTAAAAATAGAGTTTTAGAGATAAAGACAAATTACGAGCACGGTTGTGTAGCGTTTGACCTAGAGAAAAATAAAAAAATAGTTTTGGTGACCTGAGGTCAGAGGTCAGGTCAACGACCTCGAAATGTGGTTTTAGTTTTTCGCAAATAACTTAGACAAACATGGTCCTATAGAGCTACGGTAGTGGTACCATCGCATTCGCCTTGTCAAGCCGCGTCGAATGATATATATTTTGTTCGGAAAAGGTCAAGTTTTATGTTGACCTCATGTGACCTCGAATGACCTCTGGTTGACCTTGACACATGAAAGGTCGTTTATGATGGATTTGTACCCGCTGATCACGAATCTGGCATCTATTTTCCTCTAAGCATTCATTTAGAGCTTCCGGATGGTAAAATTGTCTTATTACGAGCGAGCGAGCGCAGCGAGTCTTTTCAATATAACGGGAAAATCTCAGTATGAGCGGCCCGGCCCGGCCCGGCCTGTAACGCTTTTGAGAGGCTTATATCTCAGCAACCGCTGAACCGATTGGCCTGCGGTCTTTTTTGCTGGGTAGCCCAATCCCTTCTACCCCGTAATTGACTACTTTTGATACATCTCAGTGACCGTCGTGGCACGTGCCACGTGAAAAGTTAAGGGTGATCAAGCAGTTTTGCAAAAGTAATGATTTTGAGAGGCCCATATCTCCGCAGCAGCTTGAGCGATTGTCTTGCAGTAATTTTTATAGGGTAGCTGCATCCCTTCTACCAAAGGTCGGATACTCTTGATCTATGTGAGTGACCCCCACTGCACGTGCAAAATACAAAAAGAAGAGGTGCCAAATTTGTTCCCATTTCAGTAACTCGGTAATTACTGGGGCGATTTCGCTGAAACTTGGCATACAGGTAGGCACCCACCAGGCAATGCATTCTCATGTGTTGCTGTTAGGGTACTACTGCACGTGCGCACGTGCAGGAGGCGTTTCCAGATCTCGAGAACGGCTGGGCCGATTGCGCTCAAATCTGGTACACGGTTGGGGACCGGTTAGTAAGGTGCCGTGCAAAAGTCATTTTGGACCCCGTTTGCACGTGCGCACGTGCAGAATGCCGCTTCCAGATCTCAGGAACGGCTGGGCCGATTGCGTTCAAATTTGGCACACCGCTAGCGACCGGTTAGAAGGGTGCTTTGCACAAGCCTGTTGGAAGTACCCTCTCGCCCTTCCGCACGTGCAGGGCTCACTATCTCGCTCGCTCGTTCTTCGCCCAAAAGGCGTTTTACTGGTTTATTATTACTAACTTGAATTAGTGAAATAGCCTCTAGCAGGGATACTCTTCAGTGACCTTGACCTTTGAGCAGCCTTGTATCGTAAGAGGAACCACAAATAGGGAACTGATAAGCCTCAAAACATTTCAAAACATCTTGAAAGTTAGCACGCAAGATGTGCGAAAAAGTGCCAAGTTTGAGGTCAATTTGGAGCGTGACCTTGACCTTGACCTTTGATTTTGAGCACATTTTCGGAATCCTCAGATTCTCTTCTTTCGTTTGACACCCAATTTTACCGGTTTGATGCCGCCTGCCGTCCTCTAGAAGGCTTACTTTGAGATCACTACACATGTGCCGGTTTTTGCCTTTGACCTTGACCTCTGACCTTGAAAATTGACCTGAGGTCAAAAATTTTAGGTGCTTTCGAATCGTCTCGTAAGGACCTTTCGTTTGGTATCACTTTTGTTTCCGTAGCTCCCTTATTTACGGAGTTAGACAGGGGGGGGGGGCGAAAAACGCCCCCCGGGCTGCGGTGGTTGGGATTACCCCCCGGGCCCGGCCGGGTTAAAGGTCCGCCAAAAACGGTGTCGCTCTATGCCGCCGTTTGGCCGCGCGGGATACTCATGTACCTATCTCAGGTCAAAGCCAGTCAAGTCATGAAGGCGTTTGAGCAGTGATTATGCTGCACTGAACAGATCTTGTGTATTCCAGTGTTTCCTAGGACGTCTGAGCCCGCTGAATTCAACAGTGCGCTTAGCGCACAGACGCACCTTATACATGTCCAGGCCGAACTGACTCTGTGCCTCCGCTGCCAAGTGTCGCGGTTTCTTGGCGCTGACGGGGCCGGGCGGGCGGAGCGTCAGGCCCGCTGCCAGCACCAACACCACTGCCGCCGTCCACTGCATCTCGCCGCACTCTGACGGGCGTTCCCCGTCGGCTCCGAGCGGGAACTGCTCGGCGCCCGGGAGCCGTCCTCGGTCACACCGCCGCTGACGCTGAGCTCCGGTGACACCGGCCAGTCGGTAGATGGCGTGCGGGCCAACCCAGCCGACGGGTCAGATCAGACCGGTTGGAGTTTCCTCGTGTCGTGTTTCAGAATTTCCTCCGGCGTGGCTTATACGTGCGCACTGTTCGTGTGATCATGATCAATGGTCAATTCGCAGTACCTACCTACGCCAGAGTGGAGCAACCATGCGTTTAAGTTGCATTGAGGCTTTCGTTTCGTTTTGTTGGGTTAGGCCCTTTCGGTCGACAAGACCATTGCAGAGCCGGAAGGATGATAGGAATTAGGGGGAGACATTGGTCTGGGCAGGCACCCTAGTGAGTCGCCGGGGCTGAGCCCGTCCAGAGGACAGGCGACCGACAGGGACAGGCATTGAGGCATTGACCTGCCTGGGTCATGACCTTCAAGGGCAAAGTTAAACGGTAACTTTGACCCCTAGAGCGTTCCCGCCTGACAAAGACCTTGCAGGTCATACCTACTCATGACCTACGGAGCTCAAGCTGGAATCTTTGACGAACATTCGAATGAAACTATTTTGAAAGCGATCAGTTGGAGGCTGGAGCTCTAGGTAGACATATCCGTACCTACCTAGTCTCTTAACCTGCCCTTGAGTTTGCCCTTGTAGGTCATGACCTAGGCAGCGCAGGTCCAATGTCAATGTCTCGGTAAGTCGGGCATCTGCAGGAAGTAGCATTAGGCCATTTTGAAAGCCATCGGACGGTAATTCCGGGCTCTAAACCAGGGCTGCGGAGTCGGAGTCGGAGTTGACAGCTCTGCCCAGACTCAGAGTCGGTGTCAGAGTTGGTTTTTGGAAGTCGGAGTCGGAGTCGGAAGGAGTCACCGAAAATTCATCGACTCCGCAATCCTGCTCTAAAACCGTATCATATTTTAACCTTGACTTTGACCTTAAAGGTCATGACCTTGGTATCTAGATCAATATCCCAAGCAGGCTGGGATCTTTGACACGAAATCGAATGAGACCATTTTGAAAGCGATCGGACGGTAAAGGGCAGTAGGTATCCCGTCATTTGACCTTGACCTTGACTTTCAAGGTCATGACCAAGGGAGCTCAGTTTTACTTGCTGACCTGCATCTTTTGATATCGATTCGCTTGTTATCCCATTTATTACATTATCAGGCAATTTGTTTTGGAGTTATGTCTACTTTATTCCCTACACCAGGCCTTCTACCGGATATCAACATTTAGCTAAATTGACGGACGTGTTTTTCATTGAGACAAATAGTGACAAACGTGGCGCAGGTAAACAGCATTGGCATTCTTCTGTGCGAGATGAGAGATGAGATGTCCTATTAGGTGCCACTCAATTTGAATTTCTATTAGTATATTTTATTATGAATTTCGTTCGAATGTTTGAATTGGCCAAACATGGATTGATCTGCAGCCGGAGTTTGAGTTCAGGGATCTTGTAGCTTGAGCGAGGCCCTCCGTAGCCGGCTGGTCGTCGGGCGGTGAAACAGAAAGGGCGCTGGAGGGCATTTTAGTCAAGTGGCTATTACAGACTTCTCCCCCATCCGTCCTATGCCTTCTACGACACGATTGTGTTGTGCTCATTTCGACAGCCTTGATTAAATCGCCCCAGGCGCCCTGTTTCAGTTTTCTGCTGTTTTCACCGTCCATCCGCGTAGGGCACAATTTCCGGGTGAATGTGAAGGGAGCTAATCCAAATAAGCAAATTCAACATGCTCATCAAAGCTGAACACAGCCTTTGCCATCTTATTTATTTTAACTACCTGTAGTGGTTCCTATTTAATTGTAGTCCACACCTCCTCTGCAATGGCACGGCCCAGGGGTCTAATTTCTGCGGTATAAAGGCAAAACTTATTATTATATTCGGGTGACCTCTGACCTGAGGTAATGGCCTCTGACCTGACATAATATTGTGTGCTTGAGGTTTGATCAATGGTCCACTGTAATCCCTGCCTCAAGCCCTTAGGTCTTCCAGCTTGATTTGAGCTATGTGACTCTTGATAGACTAAGCATTGATATCAGTCCCTTCCCTCAGGCTTTTTTATTTTAATTTCACTGGTGTACCATGTTATACAATATACATTAAATAGGTAGTTCACAAGCTCATTGTGATAACAATGTGTTTTTTAGTTCATGTATGGTCATATTGTCAGGCATTTTTTTTCAACACTGCTTGTTTCCAAGCTATGTTTTGTGTTTTGTCTCATGATAATGATTGAAAGACATACCTAACAGTTAACACAACACATCCACCACTCATCAATGGCTCAAGCAAGGTTTTTAGGGCTCACCTGGCTTACTCACTTGGATTTACTCACCTGGTTGGGTTCCCTCAACTTCCCAGTGTCATTAAAAAAAGGCAGGAAGGAAGTGAGAAAGAGCAACAGGAACCCTGAATCCTCAATCTTACTCATCATTAGAAAGGGAAAATTTGATATTAATGGAAATTGGTAACATATAACAATTTTTTGTAACATGTAACGTTTCAGAATCTTGAATGGTTCACAATAGAAGTGCTGGAGAATGGTTAGGACAATTAGGTTCCTAGGTAGGTACTAGGTAGTCACCTAATCTTTTGACCTATCTATCACCTATCTCTTGTTGCAAACCAAATGCCAGAAGACAGAAGTGGGTGATAGATATAAGGTAGGCATTACATAGTTTTAGTAGCAGTTATATAAGTTGTGGGCTGGATAGGGTAAGGTTTTATACTTTATAATTGATGTTTCAGTTCTGGTCTCTGGGGTGTTTAACACTCTCCCTTTCAGGGCATGGCTGGGAACCCATGGAGTCTTGGGTAAACCTACTTTTTAATTGCCCAAAAATTGCTTTTACATATTCTGGCCTCTCACTATATGAGAACAATTCAATTTGGGTGTTCTTTCTCTTTCCTAATCAAACAATGATATAGGGTTCACATGACCTGTGCTATGTAACCCAGATGATTGATCCAATATATCTGAAATGAACAAGCTGTAAGTGCTCAGGATCTTTCTTGCCCCTTTCTAAAAGTGTCATCTCTCTGTCAAATTTCCCTGGTTCAAAGAGCATTTCAAAGCTGCAGCTTTTTGTACATTGCAGGGGCTTTTGTTGGGGAGCGACGCACGGCCGCCCGGCCGGCCGGCGGCTGGCGGCGGGCGCCGGCCGCCAAACCTGCAGCTCTGCCGGCGGTGATGACGTCGGTGGCGTGGGGGCCGCTGATTGGTCGGCGGGCGCCCAGCCCCCCTATATAATGCGGTGCATCGCCGGCGGCGGGCAGTCGCTGAGCGGTGCGCTCGGCGAGAGGGGCTCGGGGCTGAGCGGGTGGCTCAGCACGGGGGCTTGAGCGCGGCGGAGGACAAGAGGCCGGAAGGCACGGGGAATCAGCACAGAGTTGTTAACTGAATTAACGTGTACCGTACGATCACTGTAAATATACTAATCAGCTGAGCCGAGGTGTTTGCCGGTGAATGCGCGTCCGAACAACTGGCGCGGTCGGTAGGACTGTTCGGACACAAGCGGACGCGCATTCGTTGGCTTACACTATTTCTTAAGTAAATTTCAATATAGTTCAATTAGAATCGGCCTCAGCGCAGCAACGTAAAATGGAGAGAGAATTCCTGCTCTTGACTAACTTTGAAAATTTCACGGGGGAGAACAAACAGGCATGGGGTCAATGGTACCGACGATTCCGGGCAAAGACGGCCGCGTTTTCCGAAGAAAAACGGCTGCAGGGCCTGCTCAGCCTTCTGCAGGGCGGCGCCCTGGATTACTTCGCCTCGCTGTCAGAGGACGTCCAAGGAAGTCTGCAGCAAACAGTAGCCGCATTGGAAGCCCGCTTCGGCACGGCAAAGAATGCAATGCAGGCACAAGCCGAACTGGCGAGCATCCGACAGCAGCCCGGCGAGGCGACTCGCGACTTCGCGGACAGGGTGCGCCAGGCCGGCCGGGAGGCGTACCCGGGGGCGGCAGCCGGTGACCCGTCCGTCGAGGCGACCATCGTCAGCCGCTTCTTGTGCGGCCTTCGTGACGAACAGCTGCGGATGCGGGTGCTGACAAAGGACCCGGCCAGCCTCATGGAGGCCATGGATGTCGCCGCTAAAGTCCAACAGCAGCAGGACGCATTCCGAGCAATGCGGCCACCCAACGAGAGCGAGGCGTTGGCGGTCCGGGACCGGGGCGCACCGGGCGCAGATCGCCTAGACGCGCTGGAGAGGGGCATTGGGGAGCTGCAGCGCGCCCTGCAGCGCCTTGACACAACGGGAAGGCGGGACGCCCACCGCTCGGGGCACGGGGCAGGGGCAAGGGACCCCCAACTCGGGCCACCGAACCCGAACAGGCAGGGCCCGGGGCGCCGCTGTTTTCACTGCAATAGCCCGGACCACCTGATCCGCGACTGCCCGGCGCGGCAGGCACAGGGAAACGATCGGGCGGGGTGGTCCTTCCCACCCGGTCACCAGCAGGCGGGCTTGGAGTGGGCGGAACGCCCCCGTGGTCCGCCTGAGGAGGCCGGCGGATGGGCCTCAGTCTGCCCCGGGTGCAGCCATGGGGGACAGCGATGGGCGGGATGCCCGCCTGCCCCCGCAACTGCAGCCGTAGGTACGCCCGATATCCCGTCGATGGAGGGTCCAACAGCACACATGGGGCACTGGCAGCGGGGAGGCACACAGGCAGCGGGATGCGGTCCTGAGGGGCAGTGGAGGGTGGGTTACCCACCTGCCCCCTACGGCACACCCACCGCGGGGCAGCCCGCACGTCAGGGACAGGGGTGCCCTCCCACACCCGCGGTCATGCAAAGGGACACTCACGTAGCTGCGGTGGGTCAGCCACAGGGAAACGAGTAAGTACCGGTGCGACGGGACGAGTGCCGGTACGGAATCCATCAGAGTCCCACAGCGCGGGGTTGACGGCATCAGCCGTAAAGGTGCGGGTTGCGGGTCACCAGGCTTGGGCTCTGGTGGATACCGGGGCCGACTTCTCCATGATGAGGGGGGATTTCTGGGACATGATCGGGGAAAATCTGCACCTCCAACCCTCACCGAGCACGCGGCCCGCCAGGGGGGCCGGAGGTAACGAGCTACAGATGCTAGGAGTGGTGCACAATCTGGGGCTCGAGATACAGCAGAAGACATTCGTCTGTCCGGAGGTGGAGATAGTTGGGGGCCTGCTGTACGACATTGTGCTCGGAAGAGACTTCTGCTGCCGCGAAAAGACGGTCATCGACGACGGGAACGGGGTAATCAGGCTCGGGAGCCTGACGCTCCCCCTACCGAGCCACGCGGAGGTGAGGCTGCAGGGGCCCGGGCGCTGCGAGCGTTCGGGGGCCGCGAACACCGGTCTGGCAAGGCGCTGCGCACAGGCCTGCGAGCGGGCAGTGGCCCTAGTGATGGGCACTGCTCGCGCCGTCTTCCAGTCGGCAGGGTTCAACCGACAACGACACAGTCCAACCCAAGCGACCCCATGTGGGGTCCCCGTCGAGCCCCACGGCTCCGTGACGAGCCGTTGCGGGGGCGGGCAGCCCAGCAGCGGCTACTTCGAGGACGCAGTGACCACGAATGGACCAGAGACGGAGAGCGCGAGCCGCTGCGAGGGCGGGTCGCCCAGCAGCGGCAACGCACGTCAAACAGACAGGGAGACCGTCCTGGCCAGCAGTGAGGTCAACTTGGCCAGCGAAGCACTTCGGGTGGCGGACAGACACGCACAGGCCAGCAGCCGTCCAGGAGTCGACGGCGACGCAGGCGACGCCAGCTCGGTGGAGCGGAGCGACATGCGAAGGGCGCAAGACGAGAGCCCACCGCTCAACTACGCCCGACGGTGCTTCAGCGATCAGACGCCCCCCGACAGCTCGATGCTGGGAGAGTGGGGCAAGGTCTTAGGACCAGGAGCCCACCATGTTCGGGTGGTGAACGACCTCGTCGGCATGACCACGGCGAGTGGGTTCAGGGCGGCGGTGCCGCCTTCCCTGCGCACCCATGTGATGCAGCTGGCACACGAGCCACCGACGGGCGGGCACCTGGGACACCGCCGCACCACGCTAAGGGTGAAGCAAAACTTCGTGTGGCCCGGAATGTATAAGGACATCAAGGATCACTGCAGGACGTGTACCCTCTGCCCGAGGCGGAACAAGATGGTACCGTCGCCAAGAACCCCGACACAGACGGAACTGGTCACACGTCCCCTCGAGCGCGTACCTGGTGGCAGAGTGAGACCACCGATCGCTAAATGGTGTGCGCAGCATCGCCCAGATCGCGGCGCGGGACCCGAACCACCCCCTGCCGCCCTCGGTCCGCCTGCGCCGTACCGAACGACGCACGGGCGTCTCAACCGCCCCCGGTACAGTATCAGGCGGGGTACGTGAACCGCGTGCATCGTGGGCGCTGTAGTGTATGTGTGTGAGCGGCCGTGCTCCTCTCCTGTGTGTAGGGGGGGTGTGTGTTGGGGAGCGACGCACGGCCGCCCGGCCGGCCGGCGGCTGGCGGCGGGCGCCGGCCGCCAAACCTGCAGCTCTGCCGGCGGTGATGACGTCGGTGGCGTGGGGGCCGCTGATTGGTCGGCGGGCGCCCAGCCCCCCTATATAATGCGGTGCATCGCCGGCGGCGGGCAGTCGCTGAGCGGTGCGCTCGGCGAGAGGGGCTCGGGGCTGAGCGGGTGGCTCAGCACGGGGGCTTGAGCGCGGCGGAGGACAAGAGGCCGGAAGGCACGGGGAATCAGCACAGAGTTGTTAACTGAATTAACGTGTACCGTACGATCACTGTAAATATACTAATCAGCTGAGCCGAGGTGTTTGCCGGTGAATGCGCGTCCGAACACTTTACTATGACATTAAAGGTCAGTGACCAGTGACCTGACCTCAAAACATGGTTTGTGCTGAAAGTCCCAGGCCCAGCGGGAACAAAGGCCCTGCATAATGCCCTCCTTCATAAATTTATGCTCCAGCACCTAGAACCTTCTGAATTTCCCGGCCTGTAAATGATAAAAAAACTGTTTTTGATAACAGTCTGTCACACATTTTAACTCCAATCACATTTTAGTAGTCCAGCCATATGGCTTTGTGGCTGGTTATTCTAAAAGCCAGCTGGCTCTCCAGTCAGATTCTATTCTCTGGGACCAGGAATGAAAATGACAGGCCTAACACTAACTCCAACACTGTGACCGACAGTCACTTTTTATTCTTGTATGAACAGGTGGTACGTACACAGCTCTCCAGCTCATCCGCCAGCATGTGCGAGCCGACCACCGCTGAGGAGTGGGTGCCGACCGTCGGCGACCGCGTCTGCTGCGACGGCCAGCGCGCCACCGTCCGCTTTGTGGGCAGTGTGACCGGCGCCGACGGTCTTTGGGTCGGCGTCGAGTGGGACAACCCGGAACGGGGCAAACACAACGGAACTGTGAAGGGAAAACAGTACTTCGTGACCAGGTAAGAGACCAGCGGCTGATCGATTCATGGCAATGTTTCGAAAATGGGGTGATGGTATTGCTTCCAATATAATATGTTTGTCGCACGCTTAAAATCATCATCATCCTATTAATGCTATTGGATATGTCGATATCAACTGCCTGTGTACCGCCTCGGCAGCCACCCGACGGGCGGCTCGATGGTGCGTCCCCGGAAGCTGGCGCGGCCGGTGCAGTGCGCGCAGGCAGTGGTCGATCGGTATGGCGCTATCCTCGACACAGACTCGACCGTGGACCGTCAGGAGCTGGACGCCCTCCAGCAGGATATCAACGCCAGATTTGTACAGGTCAGCAGCGGGCTGGGTGGCGAGTCGTACCGGGGAAGTGTGAATTGATTTGGACTGTTGTTGCGGGTCTGTCATAGCGATAGCATCGTTATTCACTGAAGAGCTGGTAAGGCAGTCATGGTTCTTACTTGATATGATAGCTTTGGCCTCTCAGTTAACGGCGATGGTTGTTCAACACGACCTCGACACAAGCCAGGAAGGCCCGGTTAAAGTGCTCGTCTCAGCGGTTCCGGCGCCTACTAGTGACTGACGGCCATCGTCTTGAAATCACTTGAATTGTGGTTAGTAAATAATATAACAAATAACAATATCTTGTATCTTTTGGACAGGTGATTGGTCTGACAAAGCTGAACAAAAAGCAGAGCAAGCTGGACCAGCTGAAGAACGTCTACCTAAGGGATAGCTGCGTCGCTGGTGATTCATCCCAGGTAACTATTGAACAAAGCCAACACAGGAGGTTTGTGGGCTGACGTCCCTGTGAGAAAAGGGTGTTATTTTAGAACTTAATCTTTTCATCTTGCAATTTCAGTTTAGAACTTCGATTGTTTTTATTTCCCAAAGTTGTTTTGATCTCACCACGCTTTTCACAAATTTGTTTTTGAAACTTTGAACTTAACTTCGTATGTTTTTGCTCTATCGCTGTTGACCGCTGCGACGGTTACTTTTGTTAGTATCCGGTCTGAATATCACACTGCCATTCACGCTCTGATCTGTCACTGCGTCTGACGCCTCCGGGTGACGCCGCACCTCCTCTCTGACAGCTGCTGGGGCAGCTGTGTCCCAACATCGAGGAGCTGGACCTGGCGGAGAACCTGCTCAGCTCGTGGGCAGCCGTGGCAGAGATCACACAACAGCTGCCAAAACTGCGTATCCTCAACATTAGGTGAGCTCGGTGGAATGTTATATATCGCTGAAACTGCGTCCATGATGTCTATCGCTGCATCTTTAATCCACATGCCACTCAGTGAAGCAGAATGATATTGACGGCAGCGCACGACACGAGATGAGGAAAATCTCAGCGGCCTTATTGTAAACACTTTAGTGTCTAGTGATTGATATTAACTAAATTGAGGCTCGATACCATTTACCAACGTTGCTTTGTGATGGTATGAGCATCACAGCTGTGTCTGATGACGTGATTCCAGAGATTTTCTGTGTGTTGTGCCGTCCGCGCCGTCGGAGTGATGGCAGTGCCTTTCCGTCTCTGTGAGCCGCTTCTGACGATGGATTGTGACGGTGCTACGCCCCTGTCGGCAGTGAGAATCGTCTGGCCGAGCCGGACGCGGCGCTGCGGCCCGCCTTCGCCTCGCTGCAGATCCTGATGGCCAACCGGCAGCGCTACACGTGGGAGGAGGTGCTGCAGTGCGCGCCCATGTGGCCCGACGTCCGGCGACTGACGGTCAGTGCTGCCTACACGGACTAACAGTGTTGCCTACACGGGCCGATTCGATGTTGATTGCCGTCTGTGACAGTGTCGGAGCCGAACATCTGACTCGATGGTCACTGCTAGTGCTGTCTGTGTGGCAGTGCCGGTTTTAGTGGTGACAATTGTGTGGTTTCATCCGGCGGCCGATGGGCTATTACTGATAACACTGCTTGTGGGTGGTGATGGTTCTGTTTTCTGACGCTCGTTTCAGCTGGTGACGAATCAAATTCGCTCGCTGGCGCCGCCACCTCCGGAGGTTTTCCAGCAGCTCGACTCGCTCGATCTGGACTCCAACCCGATCGGAGACTGGGCCGAGATCATGAAACTGGCCGCACTGCCAAAGTACGTGGTGCATTCATTCATTTCATCATTTTTATTTCAACATCGTTAACGAACACATGCAATGTTACACATACAATTAACACACCAATGTAATATTTCTCCATTCTTTTGGGGCTTGGTACTGTGTCTTTTCGGTAAGACATGGCATGGATTTCCTTTTGAAATAAAATCGCTTATTTGAGTTTTTGGAGGACATAACAGTCATTAATGTCGTTAAGCGTTTGCTACTTATTGATGTTTCTGTACTAGGTACGAGGCTCACCGTCATCTCTGTTTCAGACTGAGGGACCTGGGACTGGCCAACACTGGGCTACGGCGACTGGAGGTCCCCGAACAGAGTGACGCCCTGTTCCCCGCCCTGCAGGCTATCGTACTCGACTCCAACCAAATCGATGAGGTAAGTGTTTTAGTGTGACTTGGCGACCGTTGGTAGGTGTGCTAAATGGCATATTCTTTCGTGTGGTTACATTGTGAATGACTTTCATTGCTACTGTCACTCTAGTTTGCTAGAAGTCAAAGACTGTTATAGTTTGGTTGCCCTGAAAACAAACCTCTCCAGCCGTCTCTGGCAGTCATCGGGGACCTTTAGTGTCACTCACCGACACTTGGTAT
The DNA here is from genome assembly GCF_019059575.1 of Amphibalanus amphitrite. Classification (NCBI taxonomy): domain Eukaryota; kingdom Metazoa; phylum Arthropoda; class Thecostraca; order Balanomorpha; family Balanidae; genus Amphibalanus; species Amphibalanus amphitrite. The sequence continues at coordinate 380,111 of NW_024881942.1, read as the reverse complement.
AGGTTTTCAGAAAGGTTCCGTGATTGTAATTAAGATTGCCTTTGCGTCCGACGCCCCTCCCCCCTCAGTGGATCTCCGTCTCGGCTTTGGACCGGCTTTCCTGTCTTGTCCTGCCTCTCAGGGACGCTCGCTGCTGTAGTGGTGACTATATTACGCCCTCTCGTCGCCAGTGGAGCTCCGTCTCGGCTCTGGACCGACTACCGGCTCTGGTGGATGTCACGCTCCGAAATAACCCGGTGACCGCCATCGAAAAACCTGAGACAACCCGGGAGCTCATCATCGCGCGCGTCAGTAAACTGCAGGTGAGTCATCTGAACTGTGAGCGTCTGCCTGTGAACGTATGTTGCATGTTTGTGTCTGCTAGAAGGGTGTACTATAAACTTTTGTTGTAAGCTGTATCTGTGTAGGTTATCGTTGTTCCTCCCGGGCGACCTCAGGGTCGCCCGTCAGCCAGCGGCTTCAAATGACATCTGGAGCCGCGGGCCGCGACGACGCTGCCGGTAGGCCGCACAGATTCCACATGATGTTGCCGAACATCCGAAGACGAAGACCGGCGAGGCTCGGACACCGGAGCAGCACGTGCTCCGGACGTGTGTCCGCCTCTTCTTCACACACGATGGAGCATGTCGCTGGGCAGTCCTTCTCAGGGCACCCGGGGCACGGTTTGTCGGGAGGCGGCCGATGCGGTGGAGGTACTGGCGGGCCATACCCCATTGACCGTCTCTCACTTGGTTGACGACGTGGACGTTCACAGCTTCGCTGCTGCTCACGCCGAAGACCGGACTCGGCATTCGGTCTCTCCAAATTCGCCGGGAAAAGGAGTCTGGCCACGACTTGCGCCATGCCTCTGCAGTTTGCAGCCGTCCTGGCCACGGCGCCTGTGATGGTGCGGACATCCCCTTGCGCCTCCTGCTATGTTGCAGATAGTTGCACTGATAGCGCAGTGGGCAGGGGCGCTGACCTATGGGTCGGGAGGTCTCGGGTTCAACCCCCGAGGCCTCCCGGTAGCCGGGTTGGCGCCCCCACCTTGACTTCGCTGTCAGTCGGCCTTTTGCCGGCCGAGGGACCCCGCCTTCCAGCGATGGACGGTGTTGGGGCTTCGGCCTCATCACGGTGTGGCACCATCATCATCACATTCATCTATGTAGGTGTCTGCTGGAAGCGTCTACTGTGAGCGTTTTTTTCTGTCAGCGTGCACTGCATTTACTGTTAACGCCAGACCCCTTGAGACCCTAATTTTTCGCGATTATTTTTAAATGCGTGGAGGAATTTCAACCAAGCTCAGGACATGGCCGTTTCAAGACCGGCCGAAACTTTTACAATTTAGATATTTTATCGCCATTTCAATATTTCAGGCACTTGTCATTGACTCGTAATGTTAAATTTCGAGCAAGATTTTCACCCGGTGTGTAGAGGCTATCACCAGTCAGTCTGTGATACGTTATGACGTCACAGCTAAGCCCCGCCTCTGTGGTCTTGGCCTGCGGCGGTTTCGGGCCGGCGCGCGGTCACTCTCGCTGTGGCGGGGAGCGGGGACGGTCGAGCGGTGCCGAAAGCTGCGGAGTTGTGCGTTAAGTCTTTTCTGACAGTGCCCAGAGAGCGACATGATGACTGAGGAGCCATAAATGCTCAATGCGCATTGCTTGTACAATGCTGATATGTTCGCTGATATGTTTTATTTTTTTATGGCATATAACTGACATAAGGTTAGGAAATATTCACCTGTATTTAAAGCCTATGGCGTTGCAGCTAATGCGATAATGGGATGTCGGATGTCACCAAGTTGCTGCCGATTTGTACATCGCTATGCACCCATCGAACAACGCAATTATAAGTTAATTGCCTTCGTTTCACATCATAAGGCTCGCTCGTATTTCAAACAGATACGTTACATCGAAAATTGTATTTGTTAATTGTTAGGAATCGTTAACGTTTGTTCGAAGCACGTGTGAGTAGTAGGTTGAGGAGTGATGGTCCTCTTGGTCCTATATAGGTACAAGAGTCAACAAGAGCCATTTACTTGACCGTCTGGCGTATGCTGCAATTGATTCATAGCACGTGAAGCATCAGCGAAATTCTTAGTCCTTTACAGATGGCAGGGGTGTCGTTTGTACAGAGGTCGCTGATGGGCACGGGTCAGTGCCGCAGTCGTGGGCGGAGCCTAATGTCATATGACGTAGAAAGCCTCTATCCAGGATGGAAAAACAGTTAACATTACGAGTCAATGACAAGTGCCACAAATATTTAAGTGACAACAAAATGTATTTGAAGAAAAAGTTTCGGCTGGTCTTGAAACAGCTACTTCCTAAATATGGTTGAAATTATTCCACGCATTTAAAAATAATCGCGAAAAAATAGGGTCTCAAGGGGTCTGGCGTTAACAGTAAGTGTCTCAGTGCGTCTACTATAGGCGTTTACTGTGAGCAACTGAGCGTATATTGTAAACGGCTACTACCACGTTCTTAGCAAGATGTTGAACCGTGCACTGTGTAGGGTGGGGATCTGTCTTCTCCTTTGGCTCGGACCTTTGTGCTGTGCTGGGGCGACAGGCGTGAGCCCGGACAAAGCTCAAATGTTACCTCTGACCCCAGGTGTTGAACCGTGCAGGGTGCCCGGTATGACCTCTGGCAACGCTCTGACGCCAGGTGTTGCACCGTGCAGGGTGCCCGGTGGTGACCTTTGGTGACGCTCTGACGCCAGGTGTTCCGGTGGTGAGTGACCTTTGGTGACGCTCTGACCCCAGGTGTTGAATCGTACGGAGGTGACTCGCGAGGAGCGCCGCTGGGCAGAACTCGACTACCTGCGCCGGTTCGGTCCTGCCTGGCGAGAGGCTGGTGGCCGGCTGCCCGCCGCGGAACGCGGTGACGCCTGGCGAGCATTTCTGGAAACACACCCGCGCTACCCGGCAATATGTGATGGTATGTCCGGGCTCAGTGGTTAGGGTGTGGTGTGCCTGTGCCTCTCTACTCTGAATAGCGGGGAAATCGAACGATAGGGAGTTTCTGGTATATAATTGTATTTGTTCAGATGCATGGTGTGTGTTTAGCCAGTGCGTCCCATAGTCCTGTTGCCTGCGAACAGCCTGTGGACACACACGTCGGTGTGTTTCTGACCCTGCCACGTCAGACTGGCCTGCGTCATCTACCGTTTATCCCATCCCTCTGCCCAAGTGGAGTCTCCGCCGTGTCACTGACCAGCGCCCCATTCCCAGCGTGGGGCGCGCCGTGGCGGATCTGAGTGGCCTCAGACCACTGTATCCGTAGTGTATCACTGACTTCACCCCCTTTCCCGCCTCCCCTCAGCGTGGGGCGCGCCAGAGGACTCTGAGCTGAAGATCACCTCGGACACAATCAGCGCCAACATGGTGTCCGTCCGGCTGGTGTTGCTGACGCGAGAGGGCGAGCAGCTCCGGGACCTCGAGCGTCGGCTGCCGCTCACCATGCGACTGTCCAAGCTGAAGGTGCTAGTCAACAAGCTGTTCAGGGGCAACATCAAGCAGCTGGAGCTGAGCTACCGCAGTCCCGGCCAGGTGAGAGGGCGGTGACCGGCGCCGGTGAGGTGTTGACTGGGACGACCCCGGAGCGAACAATTGCGTAGCAAGGCGAGTTAGCAGTGTCTGTGTAGTAGGGGCACTTATTTAGTGCCACTGTGTAGGCAGATGATAGTTGTATTGGGAAGTGAACTGAATGGCGGCGCACGGACTGGGTGAGCTGCAATCAGCCGCGGTGGAAGACGTGGGTGACCCAGCTGTTATTACCACAGGACGTGTTATCTAGGCGCTTTACTGCATGCACTGAACGAGTGCCATGCTTTCAGGACGAGAGTCGAGAAATCGCCATGGACCGGGACCGAGACCTGCGCTTCTTCGGCGTGGAGGAGGGCGACCTGATCATAGCGCGCTACTAGCCGACCGACTAAGTTCAGTCAGGGACCTGGAATTGGCGCTGCTCCGTAAGGGACTAGCTGCCGTCGGGACCTGTCAATTGAAGAGGATGTACCGGCAATTATGTGAGTTACAGAGCTGTCTGTATCTCGGTGATCCGGTATGGTTATTATTGTGATCGGACTACTATCATGCGGAAGTGAATTGTGAAATGAACGATACGATACAGCCTTCCGCTCCGATGTTTGTCGAACGGCCCGGCCAGTGACGGTCTATGCGTGCCGTGTACGCTCGCTGGGGACGTGCGTCCATAGCGCCAGCTCCTGAATCAGTCATTCCTCCTATCTCGTTGCGCCAGGGATGGATCCGGACGCGGCGGGCCCTTACCTTCGCCCCCAGCGTGGCGGAGGGCTGGTTCACAGGTCAGTAGTCACGCTGGAGCCTTCGCGCCGCAGTCCGCACTGCTGCTCGGTACCAGACGCACAGACTCCGTCCGTCGCCTCCGCTGGCTGTGGCGAGCACTGCCGGCGTGTGCGAGTTGTGATTGTGCGCGGCTGTAATTGTAATTGACTGACTGTAATTCCGGCGCTGCGCGGCGTCTCGCATGGCCGCGTCTCCGTCCGTGCCTTCCCGTGCGCCAGGCTACCGGTGGGATGTGATGACCGCGAGTCGGCAAAGCTGGGAAAGCTACCTGAGTCTCTAGCGAGGCTTGGGCTCCCTGCTGCCCGGCCTGTGCCCGGCGAGGTGCCTTGTTGATTCTACTTACAGCCTCCGACACAGGAGGGCCACTCATGACACGTTAGCACCTCGCCCTAACTGGTGATCGCAGCTTTACTCAACGGAGCAACAGTCAACGAGTCGGGTGATAACAATACAGTATTTATTAGTGACGTCAAACAGCCAGTCGCATTTGATTGGACGGAATGGACGCGTGCCGAGCACATACGAACATACGAACAGCTGAGCCAAGAACAGCACCCTGGACGGAATGTATCATAGAAAAGGGGAACATTTCAGACAATGGATCGTACGTCAACACGGCTTTCCAGCATGGGAGTCGACCTAACAGCATCACCGCGTAACAGACTCGTGCGCACGAAATGGTAACGCCGCATAATATCACAACAACCGCCGTTCGCGCATGCATGCACCCGGTTGCGGTTCTCCCGCAATTTAGACCCGCAGCGGTGTCTTTGCCGATTAAGATGTTGCACATCCCCGACAGTTTTGTACGGTACTGCACATCCCCGACAGTTTTGTACGGTACTAAACTGTACGCATGGTCTCGTGACACTTGCAAAAATATTCAAAACAAGAACTGGCCATTTAGTCGGCACGACCAAACACCAAATTCTCATAGAAAAAAAAGACACGAGCACAGTCAACAAGTTGCGAAATTATTTTGGAGATCAGATATTCAACAGTACGTGTCAAGAACCACCAGCGAACGGCAGAAGTTTGTGCTTATTTATGGAAGGTTCAGCGGCAGCCAGCCAAAATTGGTCTAAAAAGCCGTGCCGCTCACAACATGGGATCACGACTGGTGACGCGTCACCGGTCACCAGCAGTCGGCTCGTCCTGTCAGCCCCACTATTTGTGCACAGTCGAGCACCATTCACCAACTGGCAACAAGTTTGAGACGATTCCATACCTCCGGATAACACGAACAAAAAAGTGTAGCACTTAACTTGTCGACGGCCGCTTCCAAATCACAACAGATCATACAGCACCAACTCGCCATGCCTTGGCGACCCGCAAGGAAACAGAGAGAGAGATTCTGGCCGCGAGCATTACCGTCTAACCCTGGCAATCGGCTCAAGTCGCAGCGCAAGGGCACGTCGTGTACAGATGCAAAATGCGTGACAGATTCGTTGTGCGCGTGTACCAGATCTGTGAGAGTACTCTGGTTACCGGTGTTCAATGAAACACTACGATACGAAAGACACTAGAAAGAATGCTATCGGTGTGCTGAAATTCACTTAGCCTCACTTGTTCTTTCCCACATACTTCTAACAACAAAACAATAAACTATTAAAACAAACAACAAATTTGGCACACAACCATAAAAAGCATCAAAATGTAAGGACGGCATTCAAAATCATTTCGTTGCAGATCTATGCACCGTGTTACTCCTCGGTCACCCGTAGGAATGTAGTTTCATGCAAACTCCCACCATCAACCCCAGCCATCCATACCTAAATGGGAGACCGCCAACAGCCAGCAGTGAGCGTGTGTCAGTGGGGGTGGCCTCACATTGACCCTGTGTATCTTCCGTGGGCCGGTAGGGGCGCCTAACACCAGCTTCTCTCCAACAGGCACTTGCCGCGGAACCAGAGGTGCATCAGTTGATTGGTCGAGCTCAGGTTTTGCAATCCCTCCAGTCCTGTGCGTGCCTCCTCAACGGTCTGCCGGCAGACGTAACATATGCGTACCTAACATAGGAGTAAACAAACACTCTTGGCACGGAAAACATGCCAATAGGGGTAAACAAGTACCCCGGACACGAAACATTCCCGATAGGGGTTAACAAACTCTACAAGGACGGAAACTGTCGATAGGGGTAAACAAACGCCCAAGGCGACAAACACACTACCAACCAAAGCCAGGTCAGCTCAGACCGGGTCGGGTCACCCACCGTTTGCGGCGGCAGGATGCGCCGCGTCAGGTGCCGGTTCAGGTGTTCGTCTACCGCCTGTCTGAGGAAGGCCTTCTGCGGGATCGTCAGACAGGGCAGGCAGACGCGGCACACACCTCCACACGAGTCCTGCCGGATGGGGGACAGGCAGAGGTCAGTATACACTACAGTCTTCACAGGGTAGGCAGGCGCGGCACACGCCTCCACACGAGTCTTGCCGGAGAGCAGACGGCACCGAGCGGGCCGGGGGACACAGACTGTGGTTAGTATACACTGCATAGTTCAGAAGGAAGAGTGTACAAGAAAAGGGAACGGGGCGTGACCCAGTTACAGCACAGGGCGATAGGAAGTTATCGGCGGCCATGCGAGAAACGGGTGAAATTTGTTCATCTAAAAATTACACCGAAGTATGGGATAGGGGAGAGTGGGGCAAAGCGGCCACCCGGGGCAAAGCGGCCACCCATCGTTTTAGCCCTTCATAGCTGGCGAAAGTTCCAATTTATGGTTTCCAATTATACTTCTCTTCACGGTCGTTCGAATGAGCCAAACCGGGGTTTCAGGCCCATCACCATTGTTCTGTGAAACACGGAAAAGCATTTTTTTGCCAGATTACCAACTATGTTTACAATTTTTAAATGTTGTGTTATTCCATAACCGTTTGGAATTTTAATAAACGTTCTTGTCCATGCATTGCATGGTTATCGTACATGTATACTTCCAATTTTAATATTTTTCACCCCACTAATAGCTAGGCTGGAGTATTTTTGTCTCGGACGGTATGCGCGGGGCAAAGTGGCCGGGGCAAAGTGGCCACCCCCAATTGGCCATAAGTTATTTCCATCTGGATAAAAAGCATTATTGATATTCAAATGTGTCGTCATGCATTCATCTTGGCCACTTTTCAGTTGCATGAGTTACCATATAATGCAATTAAGTGTTTTTCATGAAAATCCTTCCTTTGTTTACCTACAAGTGGGATGCTGACAAAGCAAACATCTATCCTCGCTTAAACCTTGTCACCATCAAATACCCTAGTCGTACACGAGGCAACTATTTTGTTTCTCATATCGGGACTTGAGAAGACGCCGGTGGCCGCTTTGCCCCAGGGTATGGGGCAAAGTGGCCAATATGCATAGGTTTAAAGTTTTGTCAATATCTTCCATATGTGAACGCCTTTGGAAATAAAACGCAGTTGAAATAAAAGGCAACTTAATAGGGATCACATTGGTATAGAAAGAATCTTTCCAAGTTTAAAAATCAAGCGTTGGCATCGTGAGAAGCGTTAGGGTGGCCGCTTTGCCCCACTCTCCCCTACTCACGATGCAGGTTGGCGAGCCGCACTCGAGACCAAACACAGCCAGTTCCTTGTCGGTGGCGAGCATGTCGGATACCGGACCGGGCGATCTGGGGGCAGATGAGGGTTCAGCAATAGGCCTAGGAATAGACCAAATGAAATGCAAATGTATACAGAATAGAGCTATTTCAGATGTTAAAGAGTAATATATGAGAACCGAGCATAACAGTTCAAACTACGTTGCTTTGTAGAAAACACACTCGACTGCAACTCATGGCACTTCTTACCGACCAGCCGGAAACACACAGCACTTTATCTCCACACAACAAACACACCAGCCCCGTTGGCCGTTACCACACCCCTGTGCCGCCGCCAGCCGGCCGGCTGAAGTGCCGTACATCACAGAGACTCACCGTGCCTGGCGGGCGAGGCCGGGGCGGATCCGCGGCGCCAGGCCGACCAGGCTCAGCAGGCTGTAGACCACCTGTTCGTACAGGGGCACGTTCTGACGGAAGTGCGCTGATGATAGGTTTGGAGACATATTGGCCTGAAACACAGACACCATAACGTCACGATCAACATCAGCTTAAGATAGGCACCATGATAGTCACAGCATGGGATCATCAATTAGGCTCACATCTGCATAACTGAGCCAGTCAACACCACTACGTAATCAAATCAGTATACCACACACTGTAACACTCCTGAGAATCAAGTCGCTTAGTTATTCACGGCATCTAGCCCGTGACCGATCAAATGCCGACGGATCAGACATCTGCCCATAACTCAGGTCAAATGCCGACATACCTCCATCAGGTAGACGTTGAGTTCATCGTCGACCACGAAGTCGAATCGCACCATCTCGAAGAACTGCCGGGTGGATCCGAACCTCCGCGAGGCGCGGATCATGGATGGCTCCTTGACCAGGTACACCGATCGGATCGACTCCTCGATCTGCAACCAGATCTTCTCTGGCTTAGAGCCTGCCGGCGCAGCACGAACACAGCTTGATGAGTCACTGGCCTAGCTTGACACGACAATAGCACGGTTACAGTACGGTGCAGACACAATTCAACAAGGTTCAGACACGCCCAACAGCAAACGGACGAAGGACCTCAGCTTACTCACACCAATGAGGTTCAATGAGATATTCATCAACGAGATCATCAATGACACTGCTTAGAGTCGCTCCAACGAGCGGCAATGATAAATGATCGCCTGTCCGAGCCGTCGCTCACCCTGGGAGCGCAGGAAGGCGTTCAGAGACTCCCTGTGACCCAACTTCAGCTCGTTGTGGTAGCGGCTGAGAGAGGGCACCTTCCAGATGGGCAGGTAGTCGTCACCTACCACGTACTTGTTGATCACAGAGGCGTCGAACGGGTGGTATTCTTCGGCACAGAACCTGAAGAGACATTGCGGATTGTTAATGTTCGATCTTATCGGGGTTGCAAACATCGTTTCTCAACTGGTGAAATTGCCAACAGAGAAGAAGTAGAAGTAAAAGTCAGGCAGAAGTAGCTCATCTGCTGCTGCGATTAAAGGAAATATTGAGACAGCAATATTTCGATTATGAACCAATTATAACAATTTTACAGTACTACAACGCTGTTAGAGTTGGTACACTGAAATGCCGACAGACTACTCGGGTGCGCTCGTGGACCCACATAGCAGCACGTCTCCCCAGTATATGCACCGACCTGAGCAGCACATCTCCCCAGTAGATGTAGACGCGCAGCGGGTCCAGTGACGTCATCACCGTGTAGATGCCGATGTCGAACTTGTGGCCATCCACGAGCAGCGGGTTGCCGATGTACTCCTGGAAGAAGGTGCTGTTCGCGTCCAGGTCCGCCGCGTCCACGCTCTTGATCTGAATGTCGCGGTGGCTGTTGGACTTTTGCACAAACAGAGTTTGAGGATTCTTCTTGGCCTGTAGAAAAACAAAAAGTGAGATTGTGAACAATTGTGAACTTATAGTAACATCAGCCTTTTGAACATGTGAGGCTCATTTGACATAGTGCTCTGATTTTGAACCGGCTCCAACTCGCCAAAACACCAAACATATCTTACATAGTCGAGCAGCAGTTCCTTCTCCTTGGGCATTTTGAAGGCGATCGGTATGTGCTTTATCCCGCTGGTGGACAGCTCCACTTTGGACGTGATGAACCCCGAGCCGGGAAAATGATTCACCTGAAAAACACCACGAAAGAAAACGTTTGATTTGCATCAATCGTGTAAGTAAATTGCATATACTCGTACTTCAGTATCTCAGTATCTAACGAACAACACACTGTCTAATATCAGACATGAAGAATACTGCTTATCCCGTAAAACTCCTTTTTCATTTATCGGCATGAGTTTAGAACCGTGGATTCATACAGTCCGAGCAAAGTATAACTCAGTCTCTGATGAGCATGTAACCGTCCAGCAGTCATACCTTCTGGTGGCTCTTGCGTGCGAGCAGCGTATCGTTGTAAATGCGGAATGGGTACGGGTGTGACCAGAGCACGTCAAAGTCCTCCTCCGACCCACGCTCGTAACCGAGACGTTCGAATACGTTCAGAACGTGCTTCAGATATCCAGAGTCCACCTGTTGGTGAAAATAAACACGCCTTTAACACCATTGGACACATAGGTCATAAACGTCACTAGACAAAGAGGTCATTGGACAATGGTCATATAACTTTCACAAGGCCTCGTCAAATAAAATCGTCATACAGGGTGTTTCACTAAAAGTGTCAAAAAGTAAATGCCTATTAAAGATATATAGAATATGCAAATCACGTAGCTGCGCACGTGGCTTTGTTGCAAATTTTTGGACATTCATTATTTATCCATTTAAGATATATTTTACACTCATACGGAGCGAGGGCAGGAGGCCAAAGTTACTAGTCATTTTTTCCTTATGCAGAACAAGAACAGGTTATTTACACCGCAACAGGAGGGATGAATTACACTTATGTACATTTGGTGCCATCAGAAACATTGAAACCGTATGCCGACTTTTCAGGAAACTTTTTACTCTCTCACCTCGCTACGTTCCAGATTATAAAGTTCCAAAGGGCTTGTTGAGAGGTTTAAAAGGGTTCCTTCGATGCCGGTTCCAGTCCAAAAAAGGCGGGGTTGCCCCCAACTCTCGGCGGAAACCGTTGAGGTCAGGGTCTTTTTGAGGGCCTTTGAAGATAACAAGAAGCTAATTCCAACATCAGAAATAGCCAGGGCCTTACAAGTTATTAAAATCAAGCACTGTAACGGCTGTAGCCACCAGGAACTGACTGGACCAGAAGCTCCTGGGCCGAATAATCAGCTGCCTCGCCGCCCGCCCCTGGCCAGCGCGAAGCCCCGATCTGTCACCGCTAAGCCTCTGGTTTGGTCAGTGACTCAGTAGCCCTCGCAGAGCTGAGGAAAACTCAAGTCGCATCACTTCGGGAGCTGAAGAGCACAATTCAAGGCTTTGCCGACAGTCTGGACGCTGAAGATGAAAACGGGCTGTGAGGCACCTCCGGACACGTGCCGAAACGGTGCATCAAAAGAAGGGGCAGATGTGTGGAATAGGTTTGAGTGATGGTGATATCGTTTTTATATATTCAAATGTCCAACAATTGCGGATGAAATGATATGCAAATTTCCTTAGAAAACATTGTTATTATGTGCATTATGACCTTTTACTTTTTGACACTTTTAGTGAAACACCCTGTAGAATCCTTCGCTTCTATTCAACAGACTTCAAAAACAGCAACATCGTCTGAGCCCAGACGGAAAACACAGATTGTGCGAACACGCGTCAATGTTTGATACGGAAGGCTACCATTGGTCGGAGAGGCTGCGTATCGCTCTGTCTGACCTTGTTCCCGGCGACCCAGACCCGCGGCGGCCGGTCGGCGGCACCCAGGCCGCCCTGCTGCTCCTGTAGTCGGTACAGCTGCGCCGCGAGGACGGCCGACACGGCAACCAGCACTGACACGCAGCCGTACAGCAGCGGCGGCCAGCGGCTCCACGGCCGGTCGGCATCGTCCTGCCGGTCAGACAGCGCAGTGTGGCACGGCACGGGGTTAGCCGGGGACATCGGCCTCTGGCGGAGACACCAGCGCCGGTGTTCGGTGAAGAGCGACACTAGGAAGCGAAACAAAGACAACAAAGATGTCGCGACATTGCGCCGTAGTTTTACAATTTACATAGTCGGTGGTACAGGCAGTTTCGTACCCGTCGTATTCATAACGACATTGGACATTGGACGTAACGACATGGAGCGATAACATTGTACATCAACACAGGTAAAGGCTGATGAACATTGAACATCACACCATAAGGCAAAGGAAAATGAACACAACACTAATATCCAGTGTGTTTTGAATCTCTATACCTGCACTTTTGTTGCTGCCTTAGTTTCCTGGTTCGGACCAGGTTTACTCTTAGAAGATGATGTGACTTTCATTATTATTAAAATTCTCTTCCAAGTTCCAAATAACCTGAAACAGAGGATTATCACATATTACACTTAAGAGGGAATGTACTGCACACATAAGTACCAACAATAAAATGGTACGAAATAGTAGGCTACTATAATCACAGGTCTTTGAGAGGGAACACTGAACAGGAAACTCTTAACGGCATATCAAGAAAAATATGAAGATTGAAGATACTGAAACCTATCAGCAAATGATACATATACAAGGTAGCTATTGCATAAAGTTCATAAATTATTTGTAGCAATATTTGTGAGTGTGAGAAAAGTGTAGGGACTAGGGTGGAAAAGTAATCAGGGCACCAGTCACTATAAGCACAGAAAAGCTTTGAAATTTGAATATAAGCAAAAAAAAGAGCAGCTCCATTGTTTTTTGAAAAATCATAAGAATTTTATTTGGACCCCAGGTGACAAAGAAAAGACTGCCTTACAATACATCCTAAGCTCTGACCCATATAAGATGTGACAAGATCTGTGAGCCCCTCAGCCCCTAGCTCTGCCAGAAATGTTGCAAAACATGCCAATGGGGTTTCACAATTTACAAAATGGCCTCATTCAAAGATAGGATTAGCCAGCATTAAAATTATTGCAGTATATGAGATACCCGACCCAAGACTGGAAAACATCCACACTATGAACTTGAATGCCTATGAGAAACTCATGTGCCAAAATTGATGCACTGCACAAGTGAACTTTTTATGCCCAAATTAAGCCACTTTTAACGCATACACCTACCTAGCATTTAGCAAGGCTATATCAACCAGTGTTCCAAGTTAGAAGTTCTGGGGCCGCAAAAATTGGTAGAGTACTAGAGTGATATGTTCAGGGTACCTTGTGGCCTGCGGACACCTGCCACCCAGTTGCCATAAATATTTGTGTTGTTCAGCATTGCCAGAAAAGGTGAATTATAATTTTCACTATCATTTTTTTGGTGTTGTCACACAATGAGCACTAATCGTTATCATTCTGGATAACTTCAATAGTTCGACACTTGACAGGCAATAATAGGTGGCATAAATTCTACCACTATATTCCTAAAATGAATATAGATAAGAAATGATGATCTTGTAGCTTGGGTAAAATGTAACGTGTGTGACGCCTGCTTTACGACTAGGTACCGAATTTTTAAAGGCCACTTGGCCTCAAGGGTCCTCCGGTCCTTTCGACTTTCGAGTTCCTTGCAGTGTCCTGACTCAGCCATTACATAACAAGTCGTTTGACCATCGTTTGCTGATGTTATTTGAAAATTAACAATAAAATACCAATATCAATGTAAATTGATGTAAATTCAACTAAATAAAACAAAACTCCCATTACTCGCTTCACTCCCCTCCCCACAAAAGTAAAAAACTGCGTCATTTAATGTAAGAGAAGCGCAATATTTGTCGAAGTTTAAATTTCTAAAGCACCGACAGCACTACTGGACCGCCACATTTGCAAATATCCTATAACTCAAGAACCACTGAATTGATCGGATCGAACTAACAATCATCCAAATTGTGGAATACAATTTTACTAGCATTTTTGAAAATAGTGACCTCAGGGGAACTCAGTGACCTTGGGAGTACGCATGACCGTTTTCGCGCCTTTGGCAGCTATTCTTGTTGTTCAGGTTACAATGGCCTTGGGAACTACTGGGCTGATCGAGACGAAAACACCACCAGTCGATTCGCTGTATGATGCAACAGTCATCAGCCCATAGGCGTCGCCAGACATTTTCGGTTGGGGGGGCAAGCCGTTACTCACTCGTTTTACGTATCATTCGACGCGCAATGGTGCGAGGAATCCGATGGTGACAAAGTTTTCCTTCTAGCTATAGCATGTATTTTTTTACAAAAAAAAAATCAAAATTTTGAAATTTCTGGACAAAAACGACCGTTAGAATTACAGTGGCTGCGATTGCCGACGCACTGCAGAGGGCCCCTGTGCAGACTCTCGTCGCTCATGATCATTACCCAGAAGAAGGTATTTTAAGGGATTTTCACTGGGTCGGCAATCACATTTAGGGGCGGCATTTTGCACTCATAGGGGCGGCACTTGGCATCTGAGGGGGGCGGCATACCTACTGATATTTAATGACAAAAAAAAAGACACGTTCGACGGTTCTTTATTCAACCTACCTAAGCTCAGCGGCATTACGTCTATTTTTCCGGGATATAGTATTTCTCTTGTCATAATGCGACAAATGAACTATAATTTGACTTTACAAAAATTAATTTAAAAATTTTACCTGAGGTCAAGTTCGTGACCTCACCATAAATAAAACACATTGCATACCAGTCGATCCGTATCGTCAAGCTTAAAACATTCACGGTGTTTCATGGCTCTAGAACAGTGGTCGGCAGGTCGCACGAGTGGTGCCCACTTTATGGGCGCTGGACGGGGCCATTACCCCCACTTGTCATACCCCATTGCAAGCCCCATTGCGTACACAGCAAGGGTCGCTGATATTCGGCCATATCCTTTGACGCCTCTATTTTTCTGCATCTAAATAAAATGCAACACAATTAACTCTCTTTTTATGGAGAGGGAGAGCGGGTGGAGTAAGGATGAAGTCACACATTTTTTATTCATTAGTTACTCGCGTAATGAACAGCGTATTGTAAGTTGTAACGATACGTTCATCCCCCCCCCCCCCAAGTTAATGAATGGTATACCTACCTACTCAAATATTTTCGTGACCCCAGTGACATTTTCATTGAGTTTTTGAAATTTGAATGACCTTCACTCGGTAACTTTCTCTCCGGATCGGCCGGCGGACAAAACGCAAGCGAAGGCAATGCGGGGAGTCCGGTGCTCTACCAACTGAGCTACGGAACAGGCAAATGCTCACCATAGATACACCGACTGAACGATCCCTTTATAACTTCAGCGATTGATAAGACAAACAGTGTGTAACTGTATATATATAAAATGTAAGCCTCGAAATTGCTATGTCTTTGACCAAAGGTAAGGACAATCTTGCGACCCTTCCATTAGGTATAAGGAAATGGGAGAAAATCAGGGCATGCATGCCTCTTTTTATAGGTATAGGCAAATGTCAAAGTTAACGAATTTAAACATCATAAAACAATAAAAAATGACACACTTAATCGGAAAATTGCCACCCACGACCCCTCGTTATGTCCTTGAGGTCATGTCAGGTCATGGAAGGCCTCCAGCAGTTTTTTCAATAACTTCTGATAGAGACATGCGACATGCCTGAGCGATGAAAACACTATAGATGATTTCAGTTTGACGATACAAATCGACTGATATGCAACGTGACCTTTACCAGTCAGGTCATGACCTGGACCTGAGCTCAAATTTCCCAAATGACATTTGAATGTCAAATTATAGTTCATTCGACGCATCTCGACGAGAGGAGCACAGTACTGAAAAAAAAAACAATGTCATAACTTTCGTGAGTCAATACTTATTACAGTAAAAAGTTTCCTCATTAAAATAGCTCAGTAGAGGGGCGGAGGGGGGTCCACTGTCCACTCCAACCCTCCCCGGCCCGGCACGGGTTAAACTAGTTGTGCTACTTCGCTACTGTCTTAGTGTCTACGGAACCTGTAACACCACACGGTCGGCTACAGAAAGTGTTGAATTTCGCAGCACGCGTCATCTCCGGGCGTCGAAGATTTGATCATGTGAGTGACGTCCTTCATGAACTGCAGTGGCTTACGGCGCGCAATTTACATGTTTTTCACAAGCTGACATTGTTAAAGCGCATTCTGTCTACCTCTCAGCCCGAGACGTTATCCGCCAGCCTCACGCTTCGACGACATGTTCATCAGCGCGACACGCGACAGAACGAGCTGCTGAATGTGCCTACCATTAGATCAGAATCCGGTAGGAGACGCTTTTTATACTCAGCTGTGACCGCTTTTAATGACTTACCGCAAACGATTCGCGACCTAGGCCTGAGCCCATTTAAAAAAGAGCTGCGGAGGTATTTGCTCCAGCAACAGACCGATGCCGGCTAGTGACGACCCGCTCGCGGGAAGTGTGCTTGGGTGTGCGTTTGTGAGAATGAATTCGTGTATGATGTGTGTGACCAACTATCCTTATTTTTTAATTGTGACCCTGATCCTAGAATAGCCACGCTTGTGTGGAATGGGTCTATGATGTGAAATAAATAATAAATAAATGCTCTGGAGGTTAAGCCGTTGATGTTAGGTCAAGTCTGAGGACTTTATAGGAGCGTTGAAGAGCAATCGAATGCGCTTTTTTCGCGGTGCTGTAGTTCTATTCTTCCCCGAGTTATGCGCCAGTTTGTCAATAAATGTTGAAACAGACAACATTTCACCCACATTTCACCTTTGATGACCTCTGGTCACCTGATATTTGACATTTGACTTGACCTAACCAAAGTACGGTTAACCAACTAACCCAAGGAGTTTTTGACACTCTTTCGAATGCCGCTTACCGCGTGTCGCTACGTGGCCCAGTAGCCAAGTTATAGGGGTCGGGAGGGGGGTTCAAACCTCAGCCCGGCGCCGGTTAAGGGAAAGCACTATCATTTTGGCGGCGCTGCAGATATGCTAAGGGACGACAGCATCATTTTGAGGCGCGCCACCAACTTTTTTAGGGCACTCTGAGGGGCACCAGCGACACTGTGAGAAGCGCAATTATCTCTTTGAGCGTTGGGGGTGGCACCATTACATTGAAGGGCGCCATGTGCGTAGTGATGTGGGGCAAAATGACAATGAGGAGCGCCTCCGATACTTAAAGAAGAGACGCCAACTTTACTCGGGGGGGGGGGGGGGCAACATCACTTTTATTTTGAGGACGCCACCCCATTGTAAGGGGCGGCACTGTAACTTCAAGGACCACCGCGGATACTTTAAGGGGCGGCTCCATCATATGGAGGGGCGCTACAGATCGTTAATGGGCGGCAATAGGTATGATATTTAGGGACTCCGATACTTCGAAGGGCCCCACCGTTTGTTTGAGGGTGACATCATCACTTTGAGGGGCACCACCGATACTGTTCGGGGCGCCACCGACACTATAAGGGGCGCCACCGACACTGCCAGGAGCACAGTCATCACTTTGACCGGCGCTTCTATGACATTTAAGGGCGCCGTGAGCACATTGGGGGGGGGGGGGGGGCGGCACCATGACGTTGAGGGGCGTTACGGAAGGTTTGAGGGGCGGCAACATGACATTGAGGAGCGCCTCCGACACTTCGAGGGACACCAGCATTTCTTTAAAAGGCGGCACCTTGACTTTTGAGGAGACACCACCGACACTGTAAGGGGCGGCACCATCACTTTGAGGGGCGCCACGGATGGTTTGAGAAGCGGCACCATTAGGTATGTATATGGATGGACGCTACAGAAAGTTAGAGGGCGGCAACATTGTATTGTTGATGAGTTCCTCCAAAACTTTGAAGGGCGCCACTGACACTGTAAGGGGCGGCACCAGCACTTTTAGGGGCGGCAGCATCATTTTGAAGGCCGCCACCGACTTGTTGATAGGAGACACCATCACATTTAGGGGCGTCACTGGCACTTTGAGGGAGGCACCATCACATTGAGGGGTGCCACCGATGCTGAAAGGGGCGGCATCATCTTCTTGAGGGGCGGCATCATCTGCTTGAGGGGCAGCTCCATCACAATGAGGGGCTATGTGGATACCTAGAGGGGCGGCACCATTATATTGGTGGGTTCATCTGACACTCCGAAGAGCGTCACTGACACTATGAGGGGCGGCACTAACACTTTAAGGGGCGGCAGCATCATTTTGAGGGGCGCCACCGACTCGTTGGCGGGCAGCACCATCACATTCAGGGGCGGCATCATCTTCTTAAGGGGCGGCATCGTCTGCTTGAGGGGCGGCTCCATCACAATGAGCGGCTATGTGGATACCTAGAAGGGCGGCACCATTATATTGGTGGGTTCCTCCGACACTTCGAAGGGCGTCACTGACACTATAAGGGGCGGCGCCAACACTTTAAGGGGCTGCAGCATCATTTTGAGGGGCGCCACCGACTCGTTGGCGGGCAGCACCATCACATTCAGGGGCGCCACCGGCACTTTGAGGGCGGCACCATCACATTGAGGGGCGCCACCGATACTGAAAGGGGCGGCATCATCTTCTTGAGGGGCGGTATCATCACATTGCGGGGCTCCACAGATGCTTAGAAGGGCGGCACCATTAGGTACCTACATTGAGTGGGGCTACTAACAGATTTAGGGGCGGCACTGTCACATTGAGTTGCGAGATCATCACTTTCTATAGACGGCTGCTTCACTTTAAGAGGCGGCATTATCATTTCGGAGGGCAGTAGCCTCACTATGAATGACGGCACCTAGCCTGCATGTGCGTGCTGCATCCTAGAGGGGGCGGCAACTGGGTCGGCAAACGGCTGTCACTGGGTCGGCATTCTCCGTGACTGGGTCGGCAATTGCCGACCCAGTTAACATGTTAAAATACGCCCTGGAAGAAGGTGAAAAACGCTCCATTTGAATCGGATCACCTCGCTAAAACCTCCATTCACGCATGCATGCCGAGGTTTTACGTGAAATGCATAGGGCTTATCCCAGCCGCCGATTGTAGCTAAGAATTGGGCATTCGGCGGAGACTGAGAGAGAATGTCGGAAGTGTGAATCGGAAGTACATCATTCATCCTTGCTGCAGTGAGAAGAAGTGTTTTGTTCACTCGAGTGTGAACAAAAAGTTTCTGGTTTTTCGAGTGAAGGGAAGCGCTGCAAACGCGACCAAAAATATTTAACGGAACCAAAAGTTACGCACGGCATAGCGGCAAGGGATCCCTTAGAGATAGGATTGCGACTTCCAGGCCATTTCAGGCCACTGAGGGTCAGTGTGGACTCTCAGAAGCCTGCTTAGGATCCCGGAGATCGGCGTGGGTCACCCCAAATATTTACGTGTATGTGGTGCTTTAGGGCTTTCCGAGCCTAAGGTGGGCCCGGAAAGCCCTTTAGGGCACACGAGCTTTCAGAAGCCAGTGTGGGCGGCGGGCGCTAAGAGACTAGGCCCAGGGTGAGCCTGGAGCCCTCGAACAACAGTGTGAACCGTCGGGGTCTGTGTCGAATCCTTAACCCGCGCGGGGCTGGGGTCTCCAGCCGAACGCGCGGGGCTGGGGGGGGGGGGGTAAATTTTACCCCCCCTGTTATCTCCCGAACTAATGGTCCGATTTGGAAAATTCAAACGCCAATCGAAAGCTCTCATCACGAACTACTAAAAACATGAACTTAATTTAAAGTTTGAGGTCAAGGTCAAGGTCAGGTCAAGGGTACAAATTGCAAGTTTCTACAGTATCGGCCTTGCACCGTAGTTGCCGAAGAATGGAGTCATGGACTGAGAATGATCGCCCAAAACGTGTTCTTAGGCTACCAAGACAATATTCGTTGCATACAATATCATTCAGAGGTCAAGGTCAAGGTCAGGTCAGGTCAGGTCAGGTCACCAAAAAACAAAATATAGAAAAGGGCATGTGCGACACATGTTTTATGGGTCATTTTACTCATAGAATTCAATAGGCACACTCAATAAGTGATATGGACCACCTCTGGATGAATTTCAGGTCGAGGTCAGGTCAAGGTCAGGTCAAGTGAGGTCAAATTTTGAAGTTGGTTGTTAAGGCCTAAAAAGGTGTCTATCTGATGCAGTTTTTCACGGCGAATCGAATGGTGCTATTTTTGTTTCCGTACGAGGTCTAGAACTTTCAAAAAAGTCATTTTTCAAAAAATTTGTGTGTCGTGACGTCATAAAATTTTAAATAACTCCCACATTTTTGAACCGATTCTTCTAAAATTTGGTATGTAGGTGCACATAGACCACTTCTCTGACATATATTCCGGTTTTTTCGATAGACTCAAAATTTTGGATTTTATAATGATTTTCCCAAAAAAGTCAGTTTTTTGAAAAAATTTAGGCCAAAATCCAAAATTTTCAAAAAACCGAGATAGCCATTTGATAGACAAAGTAAAATTACGTATAACCTTTTTTGTTACGTCTTGATTCCTTTAAAAATGAAGATGTTAGCGGCGTTTGAACTTTTGCCGTTTTTGAGGCGAAAATGGCGAACATGACGTCACTAAAACGTCAATTTCTCAAAAATTTTCCGACGGATTTCGCTCAAATTTTCAGGGAACGTGTCAAATTGATGTAAGAAAAGGTACTGAAAGTTTGGCGGCGCTGCGCGCCGCCGTTTTTGAGATATCGCAAAAATTCGCGAGGGGGGGTAAAATTTACCCCCCCCCCCCAGCCCCGCGCGGGTTAAGGACCCTACGTTGTTAGGGACTTAAGAAACATGTGTTGCGGCCCTCAGAGGGACACGTGAGTTGTGACCCCTCAGATGCCGGGTTGGGGTTTAGTAAAGTCTGTCGCCTCAAAAGTTCGGCTGAACTATCATAGGCCAGTTGAGGTTTTCAGAAATTTTCGAAGGCATCCTCAAAGATTCGTGTGGCCCTTCAGAGGTCTACGTATGTATAATGTCCTCAAAGATCCCTGTATGGGCCCTCTAGAGAACATGGACACCAGTGGGACTCTCAGAGGCCGGTTTGGGCCCTCCGAAAGCTTCTTAGAGCTCAGTGGAGCTCCTTAGGAGCCTGTGTGAAAAGCAGGCTCATGAGCCCTGCGGCACTTGAACGGTACTTGTGCCTGTCGCAGACATTTGACGAGAGTTGAGAAAGGCCCCGAAGATTTCTTGTCACGCTTTGAACGAAAATTATGTGTCAGCACTCCAAAATTTATGAAAACTAGAGGGACAGCATTACGCGCAGCGTAAAGAAGGACAGCATTACGCGCAGCGTAATAAATCGAGTTTCAATAAAATCGGCCCAGTAGCCGCCGAGCTATTGCCAGAATAAATTTGGCGTCTCCTCCTGGCCGGCGGTGCCCTGTTCCGGTATTCATTGCCAAAGGTCAGTGACCTTCCGGCTCTGATTTCCCTCATTTTCGCAGCGAACAATCTGAGCTAAGGCACGTGCCGTCTGCTCGAAGCCGGCCGCGGCCAAAATCCCGCAAAGATGCGCCCGCCACGTGCACACCGCCGAGCGCACCCCCTCGAAAAGTTGATACGACAAACAGATGCACGCGTCTGACTTGCGCCCAAAATTCCACCCCCGTAGCCCGCACCGTTCCACAGCAATAGCCCGCCAAGCGTGACTGACGCGTTTCATACATACAGACATTTTGATTTTTATATATGTAAACTAGAGGGACAGCATTACGCGCAGCGTAATAAATCAATTTTCATTAAAATCGGCCCAGTAGCGGGCGAGTTATTGCCAGAATAAATTTTGCGTCTCCTCTTGGCCGGCGGTGCCCTGTTCCGGTATTCATTGCCAAAGGTCAATGACCTGCCGGCTCTGATTTCGCTCAGTTTTCGCAGCGAACAATCTGAGCCTAGAGCACGTGCTCTCTGCTCGGCGCCGGCCGCGGCCCAAAATGCTGCAAAGATGCGCCCGCCACGTGCACACCGCTGCACGCACCCCCTCCAAAATTTAATACAACAAACAGATGCACGCGTCCGACTTACGTTCAAAATTCCACCCCCGTAGCCCGCACCGTTCCGGAGCAATAGCCCGCCAAGCGTGACTGACGCGTTACATACATACGTACAGACATTTTGATTTTTATATATGTAACTAGAGGGACAGCATTACGCGCAGCGTAAAGAGGGACAGCATTACGCGCAGCGTAATAAATCAATTTTCATTAAAATCGGCCCAGTAGCGGCCTAGTTATGGCCAGAATAAATTTGGCGTCTCCTCTTGGCCGGCGGTGCTCTGTTCCGGTATACATTGCCAAAGGTCAGTGACCTTCCGGCTCTGATTTTGCTCAGTTTTCGCAGCGAACAATCTGAGCCTAAGGCGCGTGCTCACTGCTCGGCGCCGGCCGCGGCCCAAAATCCCGCAAAGATGCGCCCGCCACGTGCAAACCGCCGAGCGCACCCCCTCGAAAAGTTGATACAACAAACAGATGCACGCGTCCGACTAAAGTCCAAAATTTCACCCCCGTAGCCCGCACCGTTCCACAGCAATAGCCCTTAAAGCGTGACGGACGCGTTACATACATACGTACAGACATTTTGATTTTTATATATGTAAATCAGCTACACAATGTAATACAGAACCAACTAGGAACATGGCATGAATCATGGTATTGACATTTCCGAGTCTGGAGTCGGAGTCTTGAAGATTTTGGCGACTGCGACTCTGACTTTGGTTTGAACTGCACGCTCCAACAGAGTCTGACCTCACAGGCATTCTTAGAAAGGTACCCCCATTTTTTCCCCGACTCCAAAATCTCATCGGATCTGTATCGATCTCAGGGGGTGCCCGGTCCGAGGTTGGGGGGGCAAGCTGCCCCGCTTGCCCCCCCCCCCGTGGCGACGCTAATGCATCAGCCACATCGAAAATGGTGCCTCATGTGACCTCGTTGACTTTGGGAGGTCAACTTGACGTTTTGCCTATTGCAGCCGCCAGCCATTCTATGCCCAGTACCTACCCACTACCGGGCCGATCGAGACGAAAACGCCACCAGTCAATTCGCCGTATGCGCACTGGCGGATCCAGGGGGGCCACGGGGGCCATGGCCCCCCCAAAGGCCTAAAGTGGCCTGTTTGGCCCCCCCCCAAAAACGTCAGAAAAAAAATCTAAGAAAATATACCTTGATGGAGGTTTTTAGCCACTTGGTGAAGTAAAGTTTCCACAGCATAATATGGAAGCAATTTGGTAGCAGTGAGGGTCAGTCAAAAGTTGCGCGAGCGGAGTCGACCTTCAAAAAAAGACTGTTGTTGGCACGTGTTTATGGCGCGGCAGCTGGTAGTTGGCGGTGTTTCGCGTGGTGTGGCATCACTGGCGGATCCGGGGGGGGGGGGGGGGGGGGGTAGCACGGGAGCCTGAGGTGCCCCTGACAGGCCCGTGGTGCCCTTGCTAGGCCTGTGGTGCCCCTGGACCCTGGCAGGCCTGTGGTGCCTCTGGCGGGCCTAGGGTGCCCCTGCTAGGCTGCTGATGCCCCTGGGACCTGACAGGACTGTGGTGCCCCTGACAAGCCTTAAGTGCCCCCAACAGGCCCGTGATGCCCCCGACAGGCCCAAGGTGCCCCTGCGACCTGCGTGATGCCGTGATGCCTGCGAGGCCGGTGGTGCCCCTGCGAGGCCGGTGGTGCCACTGCGAGGCCGGTGGGGCCCCTGACAAGCCCATGGTGCCCCTGCGAGGCCGGTGGTGCCCCTGCTAGACCGGTGGTACCCCTGGCAGGCCTGTGGTGCCCCTGCTCGGCCGCTGGTGCCCCTGGGCCCTGACAGGACTGTGATGCCCCTGACAGGCCCAAGGTGCCCCTGTAAGGCCGGTGGTGCCCCTGTAAGGCCTGTGGTATCCCTACTAGGTCTCTGGTGCCCCTTTGACTGGCCCATGGTGCCCCTGCGAGGCCGGCGGCGCCCCTGGCAGGTCTCTGGTGTCCCTGACAGACCTGGGGTGCCCCTGACAAGCCTGTGGGGCCCCTCACAGGCCCGTGGTGCTCTTGCTACTTGCTAGGCCTGTGGTGCCCCTGGCGGGCTGGTGGTGCCCCTGCTAGGCCGGTGGTGCCCCTGACACGCCTGTGGTGCCCCCGGGCACCAAGGGGGGTCATGACCCATGTGGCCCCCCTTGGATCTGCCACTGATACATAATATATTGATTTGTAAAGGCGTTGTGGCTTATGCAATATGCAATTGCAGGCACTTGGTATGCCTCACTTATCCCTTATTGGGGGCTCTGGCGGGCTCCTGAGAGCCCACGTCTATCTCCGGGAGCCCTTGACAGGCTCCTTTGGGTCCTTTCAGTCCACTACAGCATAAGAGGTCTCCATGCGAGTCCTATTTATCTGAGGGCGTACCCTGACGTCTGAGGTACCCAACTGCAGCTCCAATGGTCTCTTACACTGGCGGATCCAGGGAGGGGGCATTTAGGGCCATGCCACCTTCCCAGAGGTCTAAAGTGGCCCGTTTTCCCCCTCCCCCAAACGATAATGAAACATAGTTCAATCAGTGCGTGGCCTAGGAGCCGAGTTAGACAGGGGGTGTTTTACCACCTTCCGGCCCGCAAAGGGACCCAAGCACTGACTCGAAGCGGGTTAACTGGTCGACAAAAGCAATGGTAAGTGCTTACAAAGTAATATAAAGGCATGGGTCGGGTGGGCTACCATTTATATATTTTTCTTTCTAGTTAAAAAAAAAAATCATAGTGTCGGGGCTGTGACGAAAAATAAGTGGCCTAAATCCGATGAGAGAACAGGATTTGGGGGTACCCTAGGTTTGGCTCCAGCATGAGTTGCCCCCCCCCCAAAACGCAAGCCTGGATCCGCCAGTGCGTATGCGGTATGAGATTTCATGAGCTGTTTCGAATATGATGACCTTAGGTGACCTCGTTGACTTTGGAAGGTCAACTTGACGTGTTCGCCTATTGTAGCCAATCTATAACTCAGGAACTGCACTGGACCGATCGAAACGAAAACACCACCTGTCGATTTGCCGTATGCGATCTCATCTGCTATTACGAACATGGTGACCTCAGGTAACCTCGCTGACCTTGGGGGTCACATTATCGTTTTCGCCTATGGGAGCCATTCTATATCTCAGGAATTACTCGGCTGATCGAGACGAAAACACCACCAGTCGATTCGGCGTAGACGATTTTATCGGCCGTTGAATATGATGACCTCAGGTGACCTCGGTGACCTCGAAAGGTCAGCTTGACGTTTTCGCCAATGGCAGCAATTCTATAGGAAACTCCGGAAATACTGGACCGAACGAGATGAAAATTACCAGTTGATCATCGCCGTATGCGATCTAAATCAGCCATTTCAAATATGGTGACGTCAGGTGACCTCGGTGACCTTGGGAGGTCATATGACCGCTTTCGACTTGCCGTTTTCGCCTAGGTATTGCAGCCATTGTAATTTGTATAACTCAGCAACTGCTGGGCTGATTGAGATGAAAACACCACCTGTCGATTCACCGTATGCGATTTCATTAGCCGTTTCGGATAGGTATGGTGAACTCAGGTGAAGTCGGTGACCTCGCAAGTTTAACTTGACGTTTTCGCCTACTGCAGTGATTCTATAGCTCAGGAGCCCAACTGCACCGATCGAGACGAAAACACCACGAGCCGATGCGCCGTATGCGACTGGTGGTGTTTTCTTCTCGATCGGCCCAGTAGTTCCTGAGTTATAGGCTGCCATGCGAAAACGGTTATGTGACCTCCGAAGGTCACCGAAGTCACCTGAGGTCACCAGATTAGTCGAAACGACTGCTGAAACCGCATACGGCGAATCGATTGTTGGTGTTTTCGTCTCGATCGGCCCAGTAGTTCCTGTCTTATATAATGGCTACAATAGGCGAAAGCATCAAGCTGACCTTTCGAGGTCACCGAGGTCACCTGAGGTTACCCTCACCATGTTCGAAACTGCAGAGAAAATCGCATGCTACGAATCGACTGGTGGGGATTTCGACCGACCTTGTAGTTCCTTCCTGACTCCTGAGCCATAGAATGGCTGCATTACGCGCAATTTAAAAGTTAACCTTTCAAGGTCACCTTTCAAGGACCTTTGACCTTTCAAGGACCTTTGACCGGACCTGAAATCGACGGGCACCGATCTGGTGCAGGCCACG
Source organism: Amphibalanus amphitrite (assembly GCF_019059575.1). Classification (NCBI taxonomy): domain Eukaryota; kingdom Metazoa; phylum Arthropoda; class Thecostraca; order Balanomorpha; family Balanidae; genus Amphibalanus; species Amphibalanus amphitrite. The sequence goes on along the minus strand of NW_024881942.1, from coordinate 354,228 downwards.
GGTTAATTACTGCTGCGCAAACTGCCGGTGTTTCCAATGCTAAAAAAACTTATGATATCGGAGTTAGAAAATACGAATTGTAGAAATACCAGAAATACCTACGGCATCGGGACCCACGGGGGCAGTGGGAGAGTCGGGTGTCGGCAATTATCGTGGGATGCCAGATGGTCACCTTTCGATACCAGATCTCAATCTGGTGATATATGCCGGCTATCGGCAGCGGCACTCGTTCTGCGGTTCTATCGTCCCGCCTCTATTCGTGATAAAGGATCGATGATCTGTGTTAGAGTGGGCCAAGCATGTCGCGCATGCGCCGTCAGCCCGGCGCGGCGGGCGGGAGGCCGGGCGGCCGCCGCGCGCCGCGCGTCCCTCACCGCCGCCAGTCGCTGTGCTGGAGTGTCGCCGGGTGAGTCGCGGACTGACCGTGCGCTGGGACGTGACAGCCATGTCTTCGGCCGGCTATGGCCGCGGCCACCGGCAGTCATGCTACCTGTGTGACCTGCCCCGCATGCCGTGGGCCATGATCCACGACTTCAGTGAGCCCGTCTGCCGCGGCTGCGTCAACTACGAGGGAGCCGACCGCATCGAGATAGTGTTGGAGAATGCGCGCAACCAGAAGCGGGCGCACGGCTTCCAGGACGTGCGGCACAGCAAGCCACACGCGGCGGCTCGCGCCCCGCACGAGGCGCAGAACGGCGTGATGGCCGTGAATCTGGAGGCGGCCGGCGGCGCGCACCCGCCGTCTGCCGGCGCCGGACCGTACACGCTGCGGCCGGAGCGGGCACGCGGAGCGCTGCTGGTGGCCGACCACCAGCCGGCCGGGCCGCCGCGGCTGCCGCACCCTCCGCTGCCGCCGCACCCGTCCCAGCTGGCGCACGGCCGTCCGGGGCCGCCGCTGCCGCCCAACAAGCGGCCCTCTGAGCGGCCTGCCGAGGAGGCCGACCACAAGCGGCCGCTGCTGGAGGAGGGCGGCGCGCCGCACCACCGGCCGCCGCTGACCCGAGGCGAGTCGCTGCCGGCCGCCGGCTACCCGTACGACCAGCGCTTCAAGGAGAAGCCGCCGGCGCGCGTCTACAGCCTCGACAGCGCCAGCCACAAACAGTCGGGTGAGTCGCCGCTGCCCGGCCGGTCAGAAACGGTCACAAATAGTCCGGTGATACAGTCACAAACAGCCGTGTAGTACAACTACAGAGGCTGATCAGAAACTGTCACAAACAGTCCGGTAAGTAGTCACAAACACTCCTGTAAAACTGCTGCAAACATCCCGTGATGATACGGCATCAAGTCCAGTGATACAGCCACAAGCAGCCCCGTGCTGCAGCTACAAACAGGTGCTGCAGCCACAAACAGTCAGAAACACAGCCACAAACAGTTCGATTTTACAGTCACAAACAGTCCGATGATGCGACCACAAACTATCCTGATCCGGTGAAACAGATACAATACAATCAGTTCGGTAAAACAGCTACAAACAGGTGAATGAGTCGCCGCCGTAAGGCTAGTCAGAAATCGTCATAAACTGTCCGGTGTTGCAGACACAAACAGATCGGTGATACAACTACAAACAGTCCGATGACACAACCACAAACACTCTTAAAATGCAACACAAACACCCCAGTAAATACAGTCACAAGCAGTCTGACGATGCGGTCACAATCAGTCCCGTGATACAGCCCCAAAGATGTTTGATGTTACAGACACAAACAGTCCGGTGAAATAGCCACTTACAGTCTGATAATACTGATGCCAACAGTCCGGCTATTCAGTATTCAGCCGCAAACAGACAATAGTCCGGACTAACAGCCACGAACAGTCCGGTGATGCAGCCATAAACAGTTCGGTAATATAGCCACAAAGCCTGTCAGAAATGGTTACAAACACCCTGCAAAGCCACCACAAACAGTCGAGTGAAACAGCTACACAAACAGTCTGGTGATACAATTACAATCCGGTGAAGCAGCCAGAAATACTCCGGTGATACAGCCACTAACAGTCCGATAATACAACCACAAACACTCCTGTAATACAGTGGCAAAGAGTCCGGTGAATGGCGATACAGCCACAAACAGTCCGGAAATGCAGCCACAAACGGTCCAGTGATGCGGCCACAAACAGTACGGTGATACAGCCATAAACCAATACCGTCTATAGACCATAAACAGTCCGGTAATAGGTACAGACACAAACAGCCCAGTAATACCAGGGCTTCGGAGTCGATGAATTTAAGGGTGACTCCGATTCCGGCTTCAAAAATTGACTCTGACTCCGACTCCGGACGGTTCTATTAAAATCCATATCAGGATATTGAAGTTTTTAATGGAAATGCTTTTATCTTGCTTGGAACTATCCATTGTGCGTTGCATGGCTTTGCGTTGCAGATATGCATCAAAAATAACATGCAGAATTAAAAAGCAGGTTCTGAGGAATTCACAGTCTTCTGCTTCTTTCGGCGAAAACGTTCGTCCAAAACAGCAAAATGACCTTCTTTCGACAAAATATAATTTCGAGCGCAGTATCGTCAATCAAACAGGTGCAGTGCATGACGATGAGCCATGCAGCGTTAATTCCGACTGCAGAGTCGGAGTCGGTAAGATTTTGGCGACTCCGACTCCGACTCCGGACAGAACTGTCGCCACTCCGACGGACTCCAACTCCGGCTCCGACTCCGCAGCCCTGAGTAATACTGTAGACTGTTACGTCTGTTGGACAGTGCAGTCTCCAGTAAGGCAGTTGGCCTCCGCCCGTCAGTGCTGCTGGCCTTGGTTGAGCTGCATTCCGTAGTAGGTATCTATGAGACGGCTGGCTTCGGCATACCGCATACTGGCGTGCATACCTACTCAACAGTCACGAATCGTGATTCACAATGTCTGCTGTGTGTATCAAAAGTTAATATTTTAAAGGCGGTGTTTCGGATGAGGGCACAAGGCATATTTCCACCGTGTTCGACGTATACCGTCGACCTTGGCCACATTCCGTCTGGAATATTTTACATGCGACAGGTCGACTAAACGGATGAGTGCAATATAAATGTTTTCTGGCCTTCAAGGACGGTATTTCCGTAAACTGATTAAATATGTTATGCAACTTGTTAATATTTGTATAAAATTAGGTACTTTATGAGGTACTTATATGAACTTTATGAATTGAAACTCCAGCTGTAATCAGCCGGTGATGCTTAGTGTTGTTGCTTCCCCAGGCAGTATAACTTTACCACTTTCCTAGGCACTGAGGCAGGCATGGCAGTTTTCACGCCACCGCTCGCCCTCCCAACGGGAGAGGACCCCGTGCACTGAACAGTAGTCACTGACCGCGGTACCGGCACCTATAGGCGCCAGTCGCTGACCGCCTATATTGTGCCGTGCCGTGCCGTGCCGTGCCGGCTTCACATCTCGTGCTGTCGATTTCCCGAACGCTCGTCGGCTTCGGCAGGAACGATCTCGCGTGAGCAGAGTCCACTCTTCCGCGCCCGCGCGCTCTTTTTTGGCGCGCCCTCGGAGCATGCCGATCGCTGCGCCGCTCGCGTGTCATCCACCATGACTTCTAGGCGTTTTTCGGCCGGCGGGTAGAAAGACCTCATGGCCAGTTTTGCGTGACTGGCTCGTTTTCCGGGGATTTAATATTGGATGGTGTGCCGCCGTCCATGGCGGGTCACGGTGGGGCCCGAGTGTGGGCTGCATCGGCTGCATGAGACATGCAGCGGCCCGGACCAATCTGAAGGAAAACCGACAGGCGGCGAGGCTATCCGGCCGGCCCGACCACGCGAGCGGCGTGTTTTGCCGGATTCGGCCCGTCTCGCGTGCTTCAGTGCCGGCGTTGCATGTCGAATTGCTCATGTCGCAATTCGTGGTTTGTGATGGTCGGACAACGGTTTCAACTGCATCAAAACATTGACTGAGCACTGGTGTTGCCCTCAAAGAGGCTTTCTTCGCTCATTCTGGACTCTGGAGTTATTAAGTCGGATCCTATTCTCCGAAAATTTAAATGCAATTGCACCTTATACCAATGTACCTAGATTCTAGCTACCTATATGATTGAACTATTAATAAACAATATTTGCAGATGCCGGATAGACATGCGGAATTAACCCTAAAAAAAGCAGCTGGAGATCATTCCTCCACTTTATTCTTAGGCTTATGCTCCGGCCAACGTCTAGATGGGCACGTGAACTTATATGCTACAGATGGACACATGATCGAACATTTTCTAAATCCAGCGCTCAGCGTGTAAATGTGTGCATTGCGCATGTTCTGTGTGTTGTGTGACGTAGACCAGACCCGTCGAACTAGGTCTGACGCTGAGGTCCAGGGTCTGTTTCCGGCCTCTGTGGAGCACTGTCCTGTGAACGCTCCGTGTCAGTGACGGTGTCATTTCCTTTGTTTACGAAGCGCCACTGACTCGGCCGGACGCACCCCGCGGCTCGGGCAGTGTCACTGCGCGGCGGTCTGACCGGCTGGTCTGGTCTGGTCTGTGGGACCGGTCCGACCGGCTGGTCTGGTGGGACCGGTCCCGGTCCGACCGGTCGCGCTCCTCTCGCTCCGCCGTCACCGCGGACCGGATCGCCGGCCGCACGAACCGGCCTCTGGAACCGCGGGAACACGGGCCCGGTGCGCTCCGCTGCCACCCCCGGCGACGGCTCGGCTATCATGTTACTATGACGCCGTCGCATTGGGCTGCTGCTGCCCAGAGTGAGCCTGCCAGCGGTTTTAACTTTTACACATTCTCACCAATTCTCCCAAATCTGTTAGCAATTTTACTCCATTTGACCATTCATTATTTGACAGATAAGCTTAGTTGTGCAGCTTACACTCGTGTGAGCTGTGAGCAGGAGCAGGCACTGACGCTTCTCCCGGACATGGAGGTCATGTCACACGTGTGATCGACCAGTGGGCTCGGGGGCACGTCTAGGAGCGACCATCGACCGGGGCTCGACCACCTTGTCCTCGACACCGGTGGCGGGCCATGTGCGCGGGGCTATGCTGGCGGCCGGCCGCGCAGACGGTCTATTGATCGGCGCCCAGTTCCGGTCCCCCACCCCCCCTCCGTCGGGGCTGGGGCCTGCTTGTTGTGCAGTGCGCACCCCCTCTGGCGGCGCGCCGGCCGGCCGGCCGGACCGGTCGCCCACAACCGCTACGCGCCGACGGCGGCGCGCAGAGCCGCTCTGGCAGCGTGCCAGACGTGACGTCACGTGGCCTTGGCGAGCCGCCAGCTGTGGGGCCGGTCGATACGGTCCAGGGGAGGGGAGGGGACGGGTCAGCCGGCCGGCGCGGCGCCTCCCGCGCCTCGCGTGACTCACATGGTTCGTCCGTCCTCAGCTGGGAATGGCCCGGCACATACAAAGAGACATCGCTGGTACGTCATTTCCCATCCATCCTGGAAATGGTACAGAGCCGTGACATAACTAGTACGGAGTGCGTCGAGTTCTACAGGCTACAGCGCATACACATGCAGGCTTGAGGCTGTGGCATATAATCCTATCCTACAACTTACAAGTGCCTCTTAGCTGCACGACGGACGTCCTACGCAAAGTCTCGGTCAAATAAGTTTTTTGTGTTGTTTGATTCCCCACCACTCGCTGGATGAAAAAGCATTTTCGTCCAGCAAGCAGTTGGCAACTAGCATGAACAAAGTGGCCTGTCTCGCTCGCCCACTGTCACTTCTCACCCACCCACCCACTCACTCACTCACTCACTTACTTACTTACTTACTTACTTACTCACTCACTCACTCACTCACTCACTCACTCACTCACTCACTCACTCACAGTGGCGGATCCAGGGGAGGGCAAATGGGGTAATTGCACCTTCCTAACGGCATAAATTTAACATTACGCTTAGGACGGTGCATGGAAAGAACCAATTTATTGTTATGGTTTGCCCTTCCCAAAACTCTTAACTGGATCCGCCAGTGCTGCACTCCCTCACTCACTGATCACTCACTCTCAATCAATGTGCCTTGCTCAGTGCTCACTGCTCAGTGCTCATGCCTAAGGCCATTTCCACGATCTTTCAAAATAACCCTGTGGCACTGTCGTTCTGATTGTGCGTGCATGCCAAATTGCAACATTTCCCTTCTCGCAGAGTCCGCAAGTCGCAACCCATATCGGGGGACAGTCATGTAGAGACAGTTATCTGTAGGTAAGAATCTTGGACACGATGTCGTCTGTCGACCGAGCATTAGGTATTCCCTGACCAACCCGGTGGGGTCCCGGGCCAGACGGTGCTATCGCCCCGTGAGCGGTTATGGACTGTAGACTGTGAACTGTGGGTCATGGGCTTGGACTCTGGACTGAGCGATCATGTGCACTTTGCGTACCGTGTGTGTACTGTGTAGACGCCGGACGGTTCACACTTCAAATAGCAGATAGCTGTCTTAAAACCAAATACTTACAGAACATTGTTGTTTGGAGACGAGTTCTCTGCAAATGTGTGCTTTTGGTGTATTTGGGTAGCTATGCCAAATACAACGGTCGAATATCATCCATCATCCCCTGCGTGTCAGGACGGCGTCACGGTGCCTTCGCCCGCCTGTGCGTGGCCGCGAGGTCCTCAGGTGTTTCCGCTCTAGGGTCCTCTCCCGGCTGCTCAGAGGGTGCCGACGGGTCCCCTTACGTCCCCGCGGGTCTGAAGGGATCCCAGCGTCCCCGAGGGTGCCGGCGGGTCCCCTCATACGTCCCCGCGGGCTGACGGCGCTGTCGGCGGGCTCCCCGGTCACGCAGCCAATCAGCGAGCTACGTGCCTCTGGTCAGCGAGCCGTCGGGCGTGCCTGACGGCCGTCTGCCGGCAGTGGCCGCACGTGACAGGGCATCAGCCGCCCGGTTAGCCAGGGAGCAAACGACACCCGCGGGACACGCCCCAAACCCCACCGCGCGGGGGAATGGGGAGGGTGCAGCGCCACGGTATAAAAAGGCAGACGTCAATCGCTAGAGACGGTATGTGCCTGCGCGTTATAGATCTCGGAGATACAAGACGCATGTTTCACGACTATCAGATTATTAGGTAAATCAATTATCTAAAAGTCGTGGCGATGAAATGAGAATCGTCAGAACTTGGAATTGGGACGGCCACCGCGGTGCAATAGAATGGAAAAACCTGAGGGGACACGATGGGACATTGAGCTTATCACCTCGTGGCCGGACGAGTAATCCTATCCTGCGCAGAGCGGCGGCTCCACTCGGCAAGCCGGAGCGTCACGCTCGACGGCCGCAGCCAAGGTCGGCGGGTGACGAGCGACGTCACGAGCCGCCGCCGCCGGCGTGACGGACGTGACGGCGTCACGCGAGCGTGGCGCGCGGCACGCACGGCCGCCGGCGCGGAGCGAGGGCTGGGAGCGCGCCGGCTGGTCATGCTGGGAACGGGCTGCGGCGGGGACCCGGCTGTCCCGGTGTTATTTCCGGTCGGTGACTGTGATATAAAGAGAGGGAAGGAGTAAGAGACTGACCGCCTCTATGTTTGCGTGGACGTCTATGGATGCTCCTTGAAAGGCTCCTGCCTCCTCCAGCTGTCGCTTGTCCATCGGAATAAACTGGAATGGAAGATGGCATGTGAGAATGCCCCGTCGGCGGCAATAGGTGCCAGCCACTTACCACAGCAAATCACCGTTTCCAATAAAACTCTTTCCTAAATCCTACTGATCTGGTTTTGCTGCTGAAAAGCACTCCCCCCAATAGGTACAGGCCAAGAAGAGGCATTGCGATCTAGGCATTATGGGCTCTGGCACTTTATCCATTTTTCACCCGATAGGATGCATTGCACGGTTATCTTTTATAGCTTGCAATACGCCTGCATTGTCATAGATTCATTCGACCATCAGCTTGTGCGTTAGCAAATGACACTATGGTATTTACTGGCATATTCGTGGCCAGAAATGTCAGTCACGATTTATGAAGCTCACATTTACATAGGTATATGATGTTATGCAATTATGCATTATGTTGTGTTTTGCAGGCAAAGAGGCTGCCTATATAATTATGTGGTGTCTGTCTGCCGCCACTGATCACTGACCACCGCGCTGTCCGCATGAGTGCCCAGTGACGTTTCGAACGTTACACATTGTCTGCCGCCGCCACTGACCACCGCTGTCCGTGTGCCCCCAATGACGTTTCAAACGTTACACACTGTCTGCGCCGCCACTGACCTGACCCTTGTTTGTATCTCCCGGCAGTGATGGTAGCCGCGAACGGCACTCTGGCGGTATCGGCCGCCGGCGCGGCCATCGCCGTCTCGCGCGCCTCACCGGCCGGTGGTGCTCGTGCCTCGCCGATGGCCGCTCTCCAGGACCTGTCTGCCGGCTCCCCGCGCGCCAGTCCCGGCTCGGCGCCACCCCGCTCCGCCTCCAGAGGATCGCCGCACTCGCCCAGTCCAGGTCAGCCTCGCCGCGCCTAGCCATGGAGGATGTCCCTCTACTGATCGGGGGCCCGGGGCACTCGGGGTAACGGGCCGGGGGTGGAAGTGGAGAAACCTCGGGTTAGGGTCTCAGTGGAGACTGTTTCAAAGTTTCGTGCTAACTCATGGTATCGGTGACGCAGACCCGCTAGCCGTCCTGCTCTCCATCAGGCATCCAGGCGGATGGTAAAAGCTTTGTTGCAGCTCAGATGAACGTACAGGCCTAGTGTGCGGTCGGGCGCTATAGCACGTCGATGCTGGGTCTTACCTCGGGCCGAGCCCGAGTCTGTTTGTTTGGGTTGGCACTTGGCAGTGGGGTCCGCTGTATGTATGTGTTTGAAAATTCCTCTGACGATGCACTATACCGGTATCCCCCCGGCCCATTCTGCAGGGTAGACGTTGGTGATTTGACATCGGGATGCAGGGTGACGAGCGCATGATCTCATCGTGAGGCTGGCACGTGTCTCGAGCTGGGGACAAGGACTATTTGACGCACGTGTGTGCGATGTACAATGTGTCAATGTTTACCCACATCGGAATCTCACGTCAGCTTTAACTTTGCAATCCTGGCGTGAGTGGCACAAAACTGAGCAATGGCAGACATGTTCCCTGAACGACCACGACGCCTGCCTCTTCCCAAAGCAGCTTGCGATTTCCTTCTGTTCGCTGTTCGTTCCGTTGATTGGATTCTGTTGACTGTGAGCTGCGGCGCACTGCCCCGATGGTGCTGACCTCTGTCGTGTCGGTGTTCTCAGGAGGAGGCGCTGGCACAGCGGCGGCAGCGGCGGCGGGACGACGTGTCTCGGGGCCCCGGCCAGGCCCCGCTGAGGGCGGTCCCGCCGAACAGGGCGTGGCCACATCGACCGTCACCGACCCGGTGCCCAACGCGCTGCTCAAGTGCACCCTGTGCCAGGAGCGGCTGGAGGACACCCACTTCGTGCAGTGCCCCTCCAAGGGCCACCACAAGTTCTGTTTCCCCTGCAGCAGAGAGAGCATCAAGCGGCAGGGCTCCCATACTGAGGTGAGTTCGATATGTGACCCCTCCGGATGAGCATGCTGCATGCGAGACGTTGCGAAAGCTGGCCTGTGGTTTACATAAACGGATTTACGATACACTAGCGAATGGAGTGTTCCTAGTCATATCTTTTCTTCTGTAGAGTTCACAGTCATGTTCCTGGTCCTATTCTTTCCGAAAAGGCTACAGTCGTAGCCTCTATGACTAACTCAGGCTATAAGGTTAGAATTTTCACGTAAAGAATTCGCTCCAGCTTTTTGATAGAGACATGTCGATTTGATGTTTCAAACGAGTGTTTAGTAGAGGTGGCAAAATGTGGACCCGAGGACCCGGTCCAAAGAACCAGTCTGGAGCCATATGGGTCCAGACCGGTTCCTGGATATTTTCTGACGGGTCCAACCGGGTCCTACCATAAACTATACATCTTGCACACTACACATTATTGCAAAATATGAATGAAGTGAATGAAGTGAATGTTTCTTTGCACACAGTAGCTCATGAGTATTCCCAGTGGGAAATAGGCTGTTTTACATGATCAACTAATGATTCCTTCAAGTAGTTTGTATTAATTGACTTTTGGGGAACGGGTCCAACTGGTTCCGGTTCCAACTAAGACCGGGTCCGACTGGTTCCAGAAATGTCCAGCCGGGTCTGGTTCGAGTCTGGTTCCCAAAATTTTCATCTTTTGCCACCTCTAGTGTTTAGACACTGTGAAACCTGGCGGCCATTGCCCTAACTTGACGTTGATGTGTTTGCTTTTCAGGTGTACTGCCCCAGCGGCGAAAAATGTCCGCTGCAGGACTCCAACGTGCCGTGGGCGTTCATGCACAATGAGATCACCACCATACTGGGAGAGGAAGTCACCGTAAAGAAGGAGCGGGACCCGTGAGGACTGGTGGCACCGCCAACAGACGCGCTTCATTCCTGTTCTCAGTGCGAGGTCCAACTTAGCAACCCTGCAGACAGACGAAGAAGGTGTTCGGAGAGAACTTCAAGCCAGATGGATGTTTTGACACGACCTCAATGGTCGGATTGACGGGACACTACATCTACCGAAGGGCATGTGTCCAGACATAACCTCCTAGCTGGCCGAATTTACGGACAAAACCTCAACTGACCGAATTTTTGGACAGAACCTCAACTGACCGAATTTCCGGACAGAACCTCAAGTGACCGGGTAATCGGATAGGACTGACTTGTCGCCCTGGAATAAAGTGGCGCCTTTTCGAGCACTGTCGTGGCACCGGTGTGTCTCATTCCGTTTGAGCTGGACATCAGGTGGTGTGGTGTTGACCCGTACTTCTACTTGTGTACAGAAAAGAGTTCAATTGTGAGTTGTGTGTAGACAGACCAGAGAATATGTGCTCGTGAAGCAACGCAACTTCTTTTGGCGTTTCAGGTGCATTATGTTTTTGATTGTCCTAGGAGCACTCGTCATTTTATTGGTGGCGGATTCCTAGTCAGTTAAGCTGTACGATACATGTTGTCTTGATGGGAACTCTGTTACTCGCGGTAGGTTGTCTCTCAAGCTCGCCATTTTGGCGCGCAGTATTTGTCCGAGCCATCAGGATCTCCTATTAGTGGCTTCATCGGGAGGCGGCGAGCCTGATAGGCGGTAGTAGATTCGCACACCGCGATAGTACGGTTCGGTCCTTGCATCGACCGCTGGTGGACCCCCGCTCACTGTCGCGCGTGTTTAATCTCGCTTCACTTGGACCAGAGAGCTGGCATCAGCAACAGCCGATCTCAGCGTCGCTGGTTTCATTGTTCTTCACTCATTGTCTCGTGGAGTAGTTCTTCAGGAGACCGATTGTGGGTACGATGTAAGCGTGCTATTGTTTGTCGTAAGAGCAGGCCGGAACAGGCCATAAATTTGCACCTCTGAGCGCGACACGATGCATCTGGTTGAACACCTTGAACACGCTGAAGGCACCTGCGTGTGCAATGATGTTGCTGGTATGCGGCTATTCCTGGTGACAGCCATAGTGGAGGAGCGGGATAGTTGCACCATGGATGATATAACACTGGATTGGTGTCTCGTGGAAATTAACATTGGGATCCGCGACATTGGGATCAGGCCTGCCATCTAGCGAGAGAATTATCGTAAGTTAGGAGCAAGCCGAGTGAACGCCATCTCTCAGCATTATGACACACGTGGGTGTGGTGTGTTAGTTGGCTTGAAGTGCATATTCCCACGAGTTGGAGGTAATCTTACTGAAAGCGTCTTAAATGCTTGAGAGCCAAAAACGTCAAGCAGCCTTTAGGTAATAACGAAAATAAAATGCGTAAGACGGTGTGTATTGAAACGCCCAGTACCATCGGCTTGTACGACCTTTTATATGGTCATTTACTCACAATGGTACAGCAGTTTAACAATATGTCACTTACATATTTGGTAGGCTTATTCCTTCTTCTCCGAATTTCGCCCGATTTTCTTCATCTTAGTTAATGTTACGGCACGTGTCACGTGCCAACTTAGGGGTGTCGAAATTGTTCCACATAAAGTAACTCCGCAATGGCTGGGCCAATTACAGTAAAACTTCGTCAATAGTTAGGCACTCAGTGGCCAATGCATTTCCATGTGTCACTATGGGGGTGCTACTGCACGTGCGCACGTGCGGGGTGCCGCTTCCATATCTCAAGAACGGCTGGGCGGATAACACTCAAACTAGGTACACAAATGTCACATCGATGCTCGCACTGCATTGATCAGTGCTTACATTGGTGCAGAGCTGTTAGGAAAACGATGAAATGAGATGCGTGGTGTGTATGCCTTTTTTTCCAGCAACTGATTGATTCGCAACAGGAGATCCTTGTTTGCGAAGGCTTCGTCTCCCTTTTCCACCCCTTGTTTAAAATAACATTAATTAACAATGTACGAAGAAGATCACACATAAAAGTTGTTTTAGGCGGCTATCTTGGGCCAGGGCTGCGAAGTTGTAGTCAGAGCCAGCGGTTCTGTTCCGACTCGGAGTCGGTTGATTTTTAAAAGCTGTAGCCCGAGTATGAGTCGAACGTCACCGAAAAGTCATCACTCCACAGACTTACCAGGGCTGCAGAGTCGGAGTCAGAGTCGGAGTCTGTGTGAATTGACAGTTCTGCCTGGAGGAGTCGGAGTCGATATTTGGATAACGGAATCGGAGTTGGAGCCATTGAGTTACTGAAATTTCATCGACTACGCACCACCGGTTGGATCCTTTTCATAGAGCGTCTTGAATGACATATTGAGCGGCAATGACGTTAGCAATTCCGTTTAAGTTTTTCATTAGACTTAATAGATAGTACTTACGTTCGTTTTGTTCTTTGATCGGACAATTTGTTTGATTTAGGCCAAGTAAAGACTCATGTGAAAAATAGCGAAAACGACACGTGCTGGCGAAGTCTCCAATAACTCCCTGTTTCACGATTTAATGAGGAAATAACATGGAACTGCTTATCTTATTACTGACCCTGCACATAAATCTATTAATTTCTTCGCCTTTACTGACATATAAAGACATAACCTTTTGAAAAATTGCACAACAAGCCTGCTACTACACCACACTCCCGTGTGTCACAATGCTAATCAGCGGCGTTCACTCGGCTTGCTCCTTACTTACGACAATTCTCCCGCTAGATGGCAGGCCTGAGCTCAATGTCGCCAAAAACTGCGAAGACACCAATCCATTATTATCTCATCCATGGTTGCACTAAAGCCGCCTACCTACTTGTCTGATGACGTCCGCATCTGGTCTATGGTCCGTGGTACTTGCCGCAAGTAAGCGGCTGTAAGGTTGACCGAAATGGTGAAGCGATGTGGTTGAACTAGGAGCCTGACGCTAAAACGGTTAGCAGGCAAACGGCCCTCTGCTATGTCTCTGATTAACCATAACTTATGTCAACGCATTAGGTGGCAAGCATCCCAGTGTTGTTTTTCATTGTAAGAAATGGTACTTTTCTCAAAGTTTTTTTTTGTGACTGTCGAGTGCTTTATATTTGGCTCTACATCCTACAATAACCAACGTCGTGAAAAACCGTTGTAAAGATCGAAGCGACGGTCGTTAGGACAGCGATTTATTTTCTACAAAGAAGCCCTGCTATTGTAAAATGTTCATCTAACGGTGTGCCGAGAGATTTTCGAACACTTTATTGGGAGACTCGTTTTACCTAAGCGATATGCTGTCAGGACCAATATGAGTGAATCTGCTTGATACAGCCACTCGATAGGTACTGGAGATGCCGCGGTGATTCCGTCAGTCCAGATCACATGTGACATCCACATCTGCTAAGTAACTGGAAGCAGTGCATCCGAAAACTTGATATTTCTACTGCTTATTTACGAATAAATTCAAATATAAAATACCATGCTTATTTACGAATAAATTCAAATATAAAATACCACAGTATTTGGCTCGCCACTTGCACGGGCACCACGACCCGTGCCAGAACAGAACTATACCTCCATAATGCACTTGTATGTAGGTACGTACCTGAGCGTTTTCGCCTAGGTATTGCTAACTGCAGCCAAGGCCCTAAAACATAAACTAGGTAAAACAGACTGCAGCCATTCCATCTTCATAACGCGTACGGCCATTCTGATATAGGCAATCATAGGTATCTTCCAAGGTCGCCGAGGTCCCTCATAGATCTATCAGGATAACAGAATCGCATATGACAAAATGACTGTTTCGTCTCGAATTCGATAGGTCCAGCCAACATTCTTGGTCCAGCAGCGCCCCGTGATCATAGGACTCTAGCTAGTGCCCTGGGGCTGGGGCCGCGGGTTCACTTGGGGTTATATATTTATATACCTACACTGTGGGGTTATAGAACAGCTGATACCTACCTATATGGCAAAATCGTCAAGTTAACTTTTTAAGCTCAACGAGGTCATTTTAGGTCACCATATTCAAAATTGTTTGTATAATTGTCTACCGTTATTTGAATAGTGCTAATTCTGCTGTGCGGTTGCTGATTTATAGGGTGGTTGCCATAGTCATGGATGAAGTAGCTCCTTCATCGAAAAGGTTTCATCGAAATCGGTCCAGTAGTTTCGGAGCATGGGCTCGTCTGCAACAGATTTTAGGGGTTTTGGACCGATTTGGACCACTTAGGGTGGACCAATCAAAAAATTATCAAACACGGCACCGTTTCAGACCACGGCGCGTCTAATGGTGAAGGTTTCATCGAAATCGGTCCAGTAGTTTCGGAGCATGGGCTCGTCTGCAACAGATTTTAGGGGTTTTGGACCGATTTGGACCACTTAGGGTGGACCAATCAAAAATTATCTAAACCGGCACCGTTTCAGACCACGGCGCGTCTAATGGTGAAGGTTTCATCGAAATCGGTCCAGTAGTTTCGGAGCATGGGCTCGTCTGCAACAGATTTTAGGGGTTTTGGACCGATTTGGACCATTTAGGGTGGACCAATCAAAAAATTATCAAAAACGGCACCGTTTCAGACCACGGCGCGTCTAATGGTGAAGGTTTCATCGAAATCGGTCCAGTAATTTCGGAGCATGGGCTCGTCTGCAAACGATTTTAGCGGTTTTGGACCGATTTGGACCACTTAGGGTGGACCAATCAAAAATTATCTAAAACGGCACCGTTTCAGACCACGGCGCGTCTACTGGTGAAGGTTTCATCGAAATCGGTTCAGTAGTTTCGGAGCATGGGCTCGTCTGCTTTTTAGACACTCCCGTCGAAAACGGGTGTGAATGACAGTGAATGCGACGCAGATTATTCAAACAGAAATAAATGATCCTGTTCGATATTCAGCTGACGTGATGTAGTATGCCATAATGGTATCTTGTATATGACGTATAAATATAAAAATCAATAGTGTTTCGGCATAAATTGTTGAATATTATATAAGACGATATATTGTGTTGCAAAAATCTATTTTTTATTTTTTTCATGATCACTGACTTATCAGAAATCTTAACTTTTGCGGTAACGAAAACTGGGTCCAGTCCAGTCTCCTTGGAAACTGGAGCACCCAGCAATATGCCGAACAGGGCTGTTTCGTTGTCCAGAAGCGTCCAACTTGCGTCCAACAACGAATGCATTGTTTATGTGAAATTAATAAACTTATTCCTGTATCCGGTGGTTGTTCCCTGGGTTGTCCCCAAGTTGTTCCATTCTGTTCATAGAAGAGCTGGAGGCTTACATCCTAAATTTTTTTTTTGGGGGGGGGGGATTTTGTTCAAATCCCTCTTTTGCACCACTTTTGCACCCTAGGTTCAAAATTGAATAAAAACCGCACTATGCTGTCACAAACCATTATAAACCTAGAAAATTGTTAATACAATCATTTAATGCTAAAAAATCAGTTTAATACAAGCAAAAAATAAAAAAACTTATTTAAGCTGACCTAACCTTACGGCTTACCTACTAGGTAACCTACAAACCTACAACCTACAACCTACCAACCGGCAACCTACAACCTATCAGCCTACACCTACCAGCCTCCAACCTACCCTACAACCTAATCTACAACCTAAATCTGCTTATATGCCACATAACCTTACCTGACTCAACGAGTGGTTGGGTGTAACTTTGACATATAAATGTTTTGTGTAAAAAGTATCATAAGTACCATAAGTACCTAACTACTTGTGATCTCACTTCTCTACCTTAGAAGGATGTGTTCTTTTTTCAGGATTTTGTTTCGTGAATTTCCTCTTGCGATGTGCTGATTTTATTTATTTTGCAGGATTCTGTGTGCTGAAGGTGCCTTCTCCCTTCTTGGCAATATGTCGGCACTCAATAGTTTGAGTGCACAGTACACTGATTCTGAGGGTGAGGATGACTCCCATTCACACCACAGTAATTCTCAAGATGAACCAGCACAAGTCCCTATCAATATTGAGAGAGAGGAAGTCAAACCAGTTGATGAGGAGAGCAGCTCAAACATGGGTAAGAAATCATTTTTTGCTTCTGACTCAGACTGTCTGACATTTCAACCTAATTCTCATCACAGGAAATACTTTGCATTTCAGCACTTATGAAGGCCTTAGTTCTGTCAGAATGAGAATTTGCATCAAAAGTGGGCCTGCAAAGTGTAAGTGGATGCAGCACTAGTTTTTATAAGAGTATGCTTGAAAAAGGAGTGTACATGTTTATTTTACACTAGGTTTACTTGTAAAGGCCATCTTACTTTGCATATCCTTAATCCTAGACAACCCCACTGTTGACTGTAGTTTTCTGAATGCAGTGGCCCTGGCTGCTGCACCCCCAATTGTTGCACCCCCAACTGCTGCACCCCCAACTGCTGCACCCCCAACTGCTGCACCCCCAACTGCTGCACCCCCAACTGCTGCACCCCGAACTGCTGCACCATCAACTGCTGCACCCCCAACTGCTGCACCCCTCAAGTGTTGCACCCCCAACTGCTGCACCCCTCAAGTGCTGCACCCCTGATCACTGCACCCCTAAATGCAGTCGCTGAGTGCAGCTCACACTCACCTCTGTCTCCGACAGACCGCCCGGCACGACTGGTCTCCTACATCGGGGACCCGGAGGACGACAGAGACAGTGACGATGTGGAGGCGGGCAGCGACGACATGGACATCTCGCGCTCGGATGACGAGGGGGCTGAGCAGGGCGCCGGAGACGCGCAGGGAGCCGGAGCCGCCGCCCGCAGCGCCGATGATGACCTGATCCCGCCGGAGCCGCCGGGACGCTGCTCCAAAGACCTCCAGGTCGGTAGCAACTGTCAGCTATTGACGGTGGACGCGTGAGGGTACGGGACTGCTGATGAAACCATGATTTGTTGCTAGTTTGACTTCGCTTGATTTTTTTTTTTTTTTGACATTGCCAGTACGAAATTACATGTTTTATAGTGAGCCTGAGGTTGTCTGTGGTGAACTTCAAAAATAGATTCGAAATCGTGAAATTTTATCAGGTGATGACACGCTGCTGTTAATTTCGATATAATGAAATAGTTTATACGACCTTTGCTCAGAAATACTAATAACGACCGAGCTGTGTTTAGAAATACTTCCAACGATTGAACCATGTGCAGGTATTCCGTGGTCTGTGTGACAAAGTGCGGCCTCATTCACAGGAGATGGTGGCCAAACTGTGCCAAAAGCGGCTGCGGACGGGCGCAGACATGAACGACAAACTGCGGGCGCACAAGGACTTCCGTAATCCCTCCATCTACGAGAAGCTGATCCAGTTCTGTAACATTGACGAGTTTGGCACCAACTACCCACCGGTGAGCCGGGACGGGGATATCAGCTACTGGCCGATGAGCCGGGGAGGGTAGAACGAGCTACCAACGTTTGGCCTGTCAACACTGGCTAATCTCACTAACTGGAGTTTGAGCGACTTGAATTTGAGATCACTAAATAATCATAGTCATCAGTATCTTGCAGTGAAGTGGTTTGACTATTTATCATAAAATGTGTACGATTTACAATCTATCATCGGCCACGGCCCACCATAATGACCATCCCACACGGTTTGACATGTCGATTGAACAATTATGCCTACGATCAACTGTTGCTCGAAACTTCGTTGGACTGTTTTCACCAGAATAATGGCCAAAACCAGGGGTGCGGAGCCGGAGCCGGAGCTGGAGCCGGGGCCGCCGGAGCCGGCACATTTTGCCTGGAGCCGTAGCCGGAGTCGGAGCCGCCATGAGATTTCACCCGGAGCCGGAGCCGGAGCCGATTTTTTTCTCCGGAGCCGGAGCCGGAGCTGTCTGAAATTTCCACGGCTCCGCATCCCTGCGCATAGGAGATGTACTGAGCCGGAGCCGGAGCCGGAGCCGGACCATTTTACTCGGAGCCGGAGCCGGAGCCGGAGCCGCCATGACATTTCGCCCGGAGCCAGAGCTGGAGCTGGAGCCGATTTTTTCTCGGGAGCCGGAGCCGGAGCCGTCTGAAATTTTCACGGCTCTGCATCCCTGGCCAAAACCCGTCTCCAGTCATTGACATGGTTTTGTTAGTGAGAACCCCCCCCCCCCCCCCCCGCATGGCTGCGCTCACTCGTTATCTTGAATCGCCATCAGGAGCTGTATGATCCGTCCATCTGGGGAAAGCAATCATACTACGAGGAGCTCGCCAAAGTACAAAAGGAAGACATGGAACGCAGGGAGAAAGAGAGGAAGGAACGCACAAAGGTGAGAGAGGGAGACAGCCCCGAAATGTCGGAAAGAGCCTCAACAGGATGGTTGTTGTGTATCAGTCTTACCATCTTTCTTTCATGGAGCCGCATGTTTTTCTATGGGTGATGTTGCGTTACGCTACGTGTTCAGCAAATCTCATGAATATATCTTGTCCGCACTTATTTTAACCACATAAGTAAAATTGCTCAGTTCGGTAACTACATAAGTCCGATGGTGGTGACCATTGTCCTTCCATACACGAGTTTTCCATACGTTTGTTGATCATGGCCCCTTAGACCCCAATAGCTCTTGAGTCGAGTACCTCGCGACGTAGGACGGCGTGCGGACAGATGTGATCTGCGAACCCCGCTCCAATCTGTTCTGAACCAATAACCTGTCGTCCCGCTTGTTCGGTGCTGGCGTGTCAGCTTGCTGCGGGGGGGGGAGGGGTCCGGGTTGATTGGAGGCTTAGCAGCGTTGTGGGCTGTGGCGGTATGCTAATGAATAATGAGTTCTGTGTTTTTGTGCGTGGTTGAATTCACACCTCGCCATTTTTGTCCATTCGTTTGACACTGAACCCTTACACCCTCGTTTTATCCCGACGATGCAATTCTACGAACTTTGATTTACTAAACTTCAGCGCTACGAACGTCGATCAATTCTAGCCTCGCTTACCGATCTGAGGAGCACTACGATTTTCTACTATTCTACATGTACATTATCTACGTCAATTAAATACAACCCGTCAATGCAACACAATACTTTTCAGGTGGAGGTGGTGACCGGTACGAAGAAGATGACTGGCGAGCCGGCGCGGCGCAGCAAATGGGATCAGGTAGGAGCCCCACACGCGGGCGGCGTACCCATCATCAAACCGGCTGGCCTGGCCACCGGACTGGCGCCGCCCTCCAAGACCATACCGGCCTTCGGCAGCATAGCCAAAAAGAAATAGGGGCGGTATGGGGAGAGTGGTTGTGCGTGGATGTGTGTTTTGTGACGGGTGAGCTCATTGAAGACATTGGAGAAAGTGTTATGTGTTGATGCGTTGTGTGAGTGACATGATAGCATGATGAGGATGTCGTGATGTGGTATTTTTCGGAGTGAGAAATGTGCGAAGTGTGGATTGAGTGGGAAATGGCCTCTGAAAGGACTGTGTGAATGTGATGAGTGTTTATCTTGACCGTGTGTATTTCCACTGACGTGGATTTGCTAGTTCACGGAGCAGCGGCGCTGTGGAATCATTGTGTTTCTGGCACGGCTCAGAAGGCTATCTGGGAGTCCCTCTCCCGGAAAGAAGCTGCTTTTTGTCGTGGGGGAACTGTTATCTTACAAGCGGGCCCGTTGAATGGCGTGGCGCTCCCCAGTGGTGGAGTACAGAACTAACAATTCCACGGAATGCCGCGTGGGGTTCACGAGGCGCAGGTTACGTGCCGGCTACATGCCGCAACATATTTCAACGTGTCGGTGTTGTCCATTTGTATCATGAATTGTCTCATCATTTTGTGCATTCTGCGTTACCAGTTTTCAGGCTGACTATGTGTTTTACTGGTCTCGCTCACAGAACTATCGCCTGCATTTAATGATCACGTAATTGCTGTGGTGGAAAATCGTCTGCCGTTGTGCGCTATCATTGCAGCGCGAAATACATGAATCTTGTGAGTTGAATACTTTGGCTGGTATCCCGAATAACGAGCGAGTGATGACTGATGGCCCTGATTGTTGGTTAAATATTCGGCTGATTTCAAAACAGTTTTTGCGACTCTGCTTACTGCTGGGATTTTCGTAGCGGACACCCGCCAAATCGTAGCGAACTCCCGAGGAATTATAGTTGAGTGTTGTACTTGGTGTCCGTCGATGTCCAATGGTCATTCATCATAACGCTCACAGATCACGAAAACACTGATGTGTGTTACACGCATTACGCATCCCATGTGGTGGGACACAATCCTTATACGATATCACTTTTCGTTTTATATCGGGTTTTTATAATCAATTACTTAAATCGAATATTGATCGGCAAAGGGTTTCAAGAGTTTTTGAAGTGACTAATTGCTAGCATTCTAATGCCAACAATACCTTTCCATTGTGATTGAAGTGCTAGCATGGCGTCAGCTGAGGGTCTCACCAGGCCAATGGGACATCCACAATCTGCATCTATCACATGAAAATTAGATGTCTGGCTCCCAACTCAAAGACCAACGGCAGCGTCAGTCACAATGTCGTAGGATGCAGCGGCCGTCCTGTTTTGATATTTCAAAGTTGACGAGGTTCGTCCGCACATAACTCGGCTCGCTATGACCATCGTAAATCGACAGAGTCGCGCAACTTGGGCCCGTCCGTTTGCCCTGTGCCTGTAACTTGACGTCAGTGCTGAGGCCGGAAAAAGCAGCCACCGCCGCCGCTCTGGGCTGTGGTTCACTGGTAACTGGGGTCTCTGGGTGGTAAGCTGGTACTGACGGGTGGGCCGATAGTAATAGCACGTCTACCTCATAACCTAGAGTCGTTAGGACCGAGTGTCTGCCGTGCCTGTGTTGACGGAGCAACATGTAAAAATTGAGCGGTTGACGAAACTGCCGTGTCGTCTCGAGGAATTCTCAATTTGTGTGAGCGTTATTTTAATGAGGATTTTACTCCAGTCCAGATCACTTTATGATAAAGTATAAACCTCGTGCTAAAGAGGAGAAATTGCGACATAAAAAAATGGCCAAGAAATGGACCCAAGTAGCTGCCCTCCATGTCGTTGTAGGGACTAAGGAATACGGGTGCAACCTTGGTTGGCTTCGTGCCCATTCTTATCCAAACACCCGTGGCACTGGAATGATACACGGTGTCCGCTAAAATATCGGTCGCGTTGGTCCCCCGGCTCCTTCCTGTCGAAGCCGCATAATTCCAAACTCAACACTGCCATTTGTTTTGTGTGTGTGTGCTCCGCTGGCAAACGCTGCCCACTGTTTATTTAGCGTTTTGCGCCTTACGCAAATGACTGCGGATGAAGAACGATTGTTTTGGCTTGGTTTGTTTAGGTGATCGTATACTGTCAAGCGGCAATGACAACCCAGTTTAGGTACAATTTACATGCTAACTTGCGTTGCGCTTACACAAAACAAACAGAATGCCTTAGAAATACGACACATATAGGTACCTACCTATGCACAGTGCAGTGTGCACCTCATTTCCGTTCCCTCAGTGTCCTCACTTACATGATTTCTGGAAAAAAAAAAACAGCAAGATAAGGTCTGCGTAAATCGTAATGGCAAATGTTGGAGCGAGAGGCTTCTCGTGACGACCAAAGAGTCCTGGTGACCTGATCTGACTATTGATTTGACGCAGCCCTAGACGGTCTCAAAAGGGAAGCGTCAGTATAGGTACTCTTGATTTTGAGTGACCAGCTTTTCTAGGGCGACAAGCTCCATTCATCGTAAGTATGCGCAAGGTCATCAGAGGTCAGGATGGTCATGACCTGACATTGACCCTGAAATTCATCGGCGATTTCTTCCGTCCACGCCTGAAGCAGATTCATTTAAATACCTACCCATACCCAATACCTACCTGCCGCATTCATCCATGCATAGATGATACTGCCTACCAAGTAGTAAGTGGCGCATAGGTTGAAAGACTTATCAGTCGTTGCAACGAATGCAAGGCAAATCACTATCAATCTATAGTGAACGACCCTAATTCCAAACAAAACGCTCTGTTTCAAGATCATTTTCGAACGTCTAAATCGTACGTTATCCTCGAACGCAAAACAACACGCCCCGGCAATCAGTGCAGTATTTTACGGCAATCGGCGGGGCCGTGCTTCCGTGTCCCAGGGCCGTAACCTCGTGCCTGTGAGTGATGACGTCTTCTCATTAGGTGGCGCACTGCGTGTTGGTCGGCTGTGACCGGCGGGCGTTCCGGAGGCGGACCGTGTTCCAAGGCGCACGCTGTAATGAGAGGCTCACGCGGCCGCCGCGTGGTGAACGGAAGGTGATTAGGGCACCTGTTGATCGGAGAATGCAGGGGTGTCGTTTTCCGAAAATGATTGGTAGTGCCCAAAGGCGGCGGCTGGCCATATATGACGGGGCTTACAAGGTAGGGTACCCCCAAATCTGCCTTTCTCATCGGA
Source organism: Amphibalanus amphitrite (assembly GCF_019059575.1). Lineage (NCBI taxonomy): Eukaryota > Metazoa > Arthropoda > Thecostraca > Balanomorpha > Balanidae > Amphibalanus > Amphibalanus amphitrite. The sequence continues at coordinate 331,628 of NW_024881942.1, read as the reverse complement.
TTTCGGCCACTTATTTTTCGCCCTGGTCATTGACAAGACTAACCGAAATCTAAAAAAAAAACACAAAAAAACTTTGGAAATCTGGGTCCACACCGGACGCCATGCACAAAACGTGCAGTTATATAGGCAATAGTGTCGGAGGAATGCACGCCATTCTGAAAGAGGCCCACATCGACTTAAAAGGACGGCTGTGCTGAAAGGGGACAGGAACAGCTTTGAGGGCCCAAGCCGACTAAAAAAGACGGCTGCGGGGCCAGGAACGGTTTTGAAGACCCACGCCAATTGAAGGGTTCGACAACTAACGAGGACTGGAAACATAACGATAGTTAGAAAGACCTGCTTGCCAAAATAAAAGGATGACAGTACGAGGGGCGTTCAGAAAGCTACGGGCCCGACCATGAAGGAGCAGAGAGATACAGCATCGACTCATTAGACCAAAAAGTTCATTTATTCAAATAAACACCGTTTTCGCGCAGCGCTTCGCGAGAGCCCTCAAGGCCTCCATAACCAAGTGGGTTTTGGACCCATCCTGCACGTCCAAGACGGCTGATTTCGTCTCCCTGCTGTTAGCGAGGTTGCCGCTGCTAATTTTCTTATGTTGGGGAAGAGGTGGCAACCACTAACCAGAGTGTGCAAGGTTCGGAGCAGTGGCGGCGGAATAGGGGGTGCAGGGGGTGCAGCTGCACCCCCATCGAAAGACATGGGGGTGCAAACATATCTTTTTGCACCCCCAAAATCCGTACAAGGGGCCCGTCGCACCATCCAATACATTTTCTCCTGAAAACCAGTGATCGGGAAACGAACATTGATGTGGAATCATCCGGGATGTCCAATTATGGTCAGGAGCGCCTCATGCTAGTCTTTGGGGCCCCCACACCGGCTAGAAGTGTCCCGAGCCGCGTTTGGTACTTCACGCGGCATCTGAGGGCCCCCACGACGGCCTCAGAGGGCCCTTTTATGACGATCTCTGAGGGCTCCCACCTGAGGGCTTTGACCCCTGGGGCCCTACAACGGCCACTAAGGGCCCTCATGACGACCGCTGAGGGTCTCACAGAGACTCCAGGGTCCCAAGGAGACTCCAGGGGCCACGCTGGCCTCTGAGGGCCCCTATGACGGCCTCTGAGGGCCCTTACGATGATCTCTGAGGGCTCTCACGAAGAACTCTGTCCCCTGGGGCCCTATATCGACCACTAAGGGCCCTCATGACGACCGCTGAGGGTCCCACAGGACTCCAGGGGCCCCACTGGCCTCTGAGGGCCTCTACGACGGTCTCTGAGGGCCCTCGTGACGGCCCTAGACCCAACTCAAGTCTGAGGGCCCATTTGGCTTCAGACGGCCCAGCGACGGCCTCTGAGGGCCCCAACACAACCAGGCTGCAGGGGCTATGCTGGCATCTGAGGGCTCTGCAACGGTCTATTGAGGGCCCTAACAATGATGGCCTCTAGCGGTCTTACCAAGGCCTCTGAGAGCCCTGCAAAGATATCTGAGGGCCCATGAAGACCCTCAATATGGCCAAGGACCCTCATGACGACCTCTGATGATCCTCTCGAAGGCTTCTAAGGACCCTCACAACAACTTCTGAGGACCCCAGGACGGTCCCTGAGGGGCTAAGGGCCCTGACGACGACCTCTCTGGGCCCTCACGATGGTCTCTAAGACCCAACGTAAGCTCTAAAGGCCCACACTGGCGTTTGAGGGCCCCACGACGGCCTCTGAGGGCCTCGACGCAAGCAGGCTCCAGGGGCCATGCTTACCTCTGAGGGCCCTCTTGACGGCTTCTAGGGCCTAACGAAGGCTTCAAGGGCCAACGCTGGCCTCTGAAGAACCCTACGACGACCTAGGAGGGTCTCAACTCAACGCAGGCAGGTGCCAGGAGATATGCTGGCCTCTGAGGGCCTCGCAGAGTTCAGATTCAGAGGATCCAACGACCTTTGTGGACCTTACGAAATACGAAGGTCTCCGAGAGCTCACGCAGGCTCCTGGAATTCCACACTGATTCTCAGGCCCCATGTCGGCTTGTTGAGGCACTTTATCTGCTCTTGGTGCCCCGTCGCCGGCCTATGAGAGTCTCAATGTCGGAACTTATGGGGCCATGGGCCCTACACCGGCTTTTATGGCCCCTACATCGACTCTTGGGAGTTGGGACTCATGACCTATGAAATGTGGGTCTAAAGCGGCTTCTAAGAATCCCCATGCTGGTTCTAGTAGCCGCCAGCCGAATATTAGGGCTCACACGCGAGCTCCCGGGACCCCGTGAATACCCCAGGGGTCTACCTGCCTCAAGACCCTACACATACTTTTGGGCATGGGTGTAGTTTTCCAAAAATCATTGGGGGTGCTTAATAGCTTTCAGAAAGGCATGCCATAGTTTTTGTAGTTTTTTTAGATGTTCTTTTTTACTGTAGTCATCAGGCATCATGCAAGAAATGATGTTAAATCGGTTCGAGAGCTTGTTTTAAAAGCGCCACTGTAAAACAATTTTGGCTCACCCAATGCATTAACCCGCACGGGGCTGGGGTCTCCAGCCAAACGCGCGGGGCTGGGGGGGGGGGGGGGCAAATTTTACCCCCCTGTTATCTCCCGAACTAATGGTCCGATTTGGAAAATTCAAACGCCAATCGAAAGATCTCATCACGAATAACTAAAAACATGTACTTAATTTAAAGTTTGAGGTCAAGGTCAAGGTCAGGTCAAGGGTACGAATTGCAAGTTTCTACAGTATCGGCCTTGCACCGTAGTTGCCGAAGAATGGAGTCATGGACTGAGCCTGATTGCCCAAAACGTGTTTGGGCCTGACCTTGGCCATAAGTTTGGCAGGCCAGATTTTGTACTGGACCATTTTGAGTCAACTTTGAGAAATACATAACGTACAACGGTGGTAAAATCGTTGCTATAGGTATAACACAGTTTACCCGCTCCGTGTGTGAGGGAGGGGTGTGGGGCAATGCCAGTGCACTGACGTGGCGCCCTCGGAGGGCCGGTATGGGATTAAAGCTCAGCTACACTAAGGGCTTGTGTGGTGCCTTCAGTTATCGGTGGCACCCTCAGAATCACCGGCGTAGGGCCCTCAGAGCCGCCGGTAAGGGAGGCACCGGTGTGGGGCCGCTGCATGCAAGAGTGGAAAAGTTACCCCGGCCGCGCCGGGGTAGGCTTAAAGTTACCCCGGCCACGGCCGGGGTGGCCGGGGCAGGTTCTCCACCCATGGCTGCATGCAGGTGCCGGTGTGGGCGATCAGAGGTGCTAGTGTGATTCTCTCAGAGGCGCCAGTGAGGGTCCTTACAGGCGTTGCTGTGGGCCCTCATAGACGCTGGTGTAGAGCCGTTACAGAGGGGTGTGGGGCCTTTAGAGCTGCTGACGCGAACTGTCTACAAGCCGGCAGGGGGTCTCAGTGACCGGCAAGGGGTCTTAGGCCGGCAGAAGAAGTCCTGCGGGGTCCTAAGAGACCGGCATGGTACTGTCAGACACCGGTGGGGCCCTCAGGGTCACCGTTGTGTTGTGGGGCCCTCAAGTCATCAGTGGGTGGCCTTTAGATGCGCAGGCGTTGGGTGGGTCCTCAGAGCCGCCGATATACGTGGGGTGAATGAAGAGTTTTGAGCCTAACACAGTTACAGGTGACGCAGGTTAATGAAAATTTGGTCACACATTTTGCCACTATTTTTAGGTGTGTACACCAAGTTTTGAAGTCCTAGTCCTTTTCGTTTCGTTTTTAGAGCCCGTTAAAGTGAATAAGATTACGCGTTCGGTGAAAAGGGAGAAAATCGAGAACCGAACTTTTATAAAGCATTGCGATTTCAAAGCCATGCCTTCATCTGAAATTAAAAAGGACCTGAAGTTAAACTTATTGGTTGTGGCCCATCATATGGCACTGTTAAGGTTTGAGCTGCTAATTTCAAGCAGGGCAGGAACAGCGTCCAAAATGAACAAATATCAAATACGCCGTAGAATGTGACAAAATCCGAAAACATTGACCCTGCTCTAGGGGTGTGGATGCTGGATCCAAGACTGTGAGCTCATCAGATAGCGATAAGAATGGACATCTCCCAGGAGCAAGCTGGCGACATTCTTACCAATGGGCATGACATGAGAAAGGTCTCTGCTCATTGGGCCTCTCCGCTTTTTGCTGCAGAGCACGACGAGAGATGTGTTATGACATTTGGCGCTAGTTGAAGCAGATTCTGAGAATTCAAAGTCACTTTTCGCTACTGATGATAAACTGTGGGTGTTTCACTTCAATCCAGCGTGGGAAGAACAGTGGAGTCAGTGAAAGAACGTCTCTACTCTAATTTCAAAAATTAAATGTCAGAGTCACAACAAGGATGAAAGTGTTCCGTAATTCGGAAAATAAATGAGATGTCTTGCAAGTGCACTTTTTTAAAGGGTCTTACTGTAATTGGGCATTACTAGGATGAACCACTGATACACCTTTGTTAGAAAATCAGGAAGATCAGAGTGGCAATGCTGACAAAATTGGTCGTGTTTCACCAGGACAATAAATCAGGGTATTTTTCACTGATTGCAATGTAAACAATCAATTACTGAGCCTTCCAATGTATCCCAAATTTAATCGTTTAACCAGCATTGGCATCCTTAGGGTGTCAATTTCTTTCTAAACCTAAAGAAAAAACTGACTGGATGACGCTTCACAAAAAATAATGACGTCATTGACACCGCGAGCACTTACCCAAAATAGCATGATTCAAGGCGCAAAAAAAGTGAGGAAAAAAGTGCTAGGACTTCACAATTCGGTTTCCATCCATACCAGTAGTGGCAAAATATGTAACCAAAGTTTCATTGAGCTGCGACACCTGTAACTATGTTAGGCTCAAAACTTTTCATTCACCCTACGTAGGGCTTTAATAGCCACTGGTGTAGGCACTCGGAGTTGGGGGTGTGAAACCCTCAGAGACACCGGTGTGGGCCCTCATAGGCACCGATGAGGGCCCCCACAGTTGCCGTTATGGGGCCCTTAGAAAAATAAGTGTGGGACCATCACAGGTGGGAAGTGCCCCTAGAACTGTCCCCTCATAGGCCGGTAAAACCTCTCAGAGGCCAGTAACGGGCCTTTGGAGACCACCGAGGTGTCCTTAAAAGCCGCAAGAGGCCCTCAGAAGTCAGCGTGGGGCCCTTATGGAGACCTTAGTGTGGCTATTTAGGGCCCATGTGGTGCTCTAACGAGCCCAACGGGGCCCTTCTGAGTAGAAATATGGCCATCGTTAACCCTCAGCGGTCAAATGGCGCCGCAGGGCCTCTAGGACCCGAGGGTCCCTTTGAACCCGATGGGGGGAGGGGGTACGTGTCCCCTTAGACCCCTAGCTATGCCACTGTTTCATATGCATCATTTTTTTTATAAATTTAGTCCGAACCTTTTGATGGGAAGGATTCACAAGGACAGAGCCACTGCTAAGCGAAGCTTGTTGCGGTGACCCTGCCCTCTACCCTCCGATCACGCAATTCCAGTTCTATGGCAGAATTTAGAGCCCAAAGTTTAACGTGCGCACATAGCCGCGCACGGCCGGTCCCCTCACTGACTTCACCTGGCTACGGCCTGCCACCAACCGCAACCATACCTGTCAGGAGGCCCATAAATGTCAAGCGCCCGTCGCGCTTCGAACCCGGACTGTTGTAACCGGGAACGCGTGCTCTCACCACGCGGAGTCCAACGCTCTACCAACTGAGCTACGGGATCATGTCAGATATTTTAGGCTCCCCCCCCCCCCCAACTTAAAAATCGTTCCCGGGCCCCTGATAATATCAGATGTATTAACACAAATATCATGCATCTTAATTTGTGGTGATTTATTCAATGCATATTCTCTTAGTCACTGAATTGAGAAAGCATAGTATTTGGATGATTCACTGGGCTCATTACAGTACTAGGAGATGGACATTCCGATTATTGAGGGCCTTGAGTCAGCTGGGAATGTTTTGAGGAGGCTGGGGGTGCTTTAAGAAGGCAGGGGGTGCTGAGCTCAGGATTGGGGGTGCTTGAGCACCCACAAAGAGATATAAAGTTACGCTTATGCTTTTGGGGCTCAAACGCTTGCCCCTGAAGGCCCCACTGAGACCCCTTTCCTCTATTCAGTCCTCCATACCGGCTCTTTAGGCTAAGCATCGGCTCCTGTGGCCTCCAATGCCATCCCGGCTTTGGAGGGCCTCCATACAGGCTTTTTTGGGGTCCGATGCCGGTTTCTGAGAGCCCTCAAAAGACTTTCGAGCCTATACTGCCTTCTGAAACCTTTCAGCAACTTTCAAGGGACCGACCCGGATCGGAGGGCTCATTCCATGTAGGTCTCTGGAGGAGTCACTATGTGGTCGGTTTCCAAGGGGCTTCTAAAACATCTTCTTGGAACGGTCTCGTGGGGCCCTCAATCGTCCATTGAGGATCCAGAAAAGTTGTTTGAGACGCTGCGGGTGGTGGCTAGACTAAAAGATTAGCCGATAAAAAACTAGCTGCATTTGCTTCCTTATGCTTTCATTATTTGAGACAGGTAGGTACACTGCGATTTCAAATATTTTACAGAACTTGTGTGTATGGGGATAGTTTTCCAAAATCTTCGTTTTTCATAAATCAATAAAAATCACTCAAAAAAAAAAAAACTGAAGGGGGCCCAAAACTTCCAGAGGGGCCCCTTGAGAAAACTTTGCACCCCCATCCAAAATTACCTTCCGCCGCCACTGGTTCGGAGAGAAAAAAATGGATGCGACAACAACTCGAAGCTCATCGCTTCACTGTTCGTCATCCCGCCCATGTACGCAGGTGCGTGGTCGCGGATCAGGTGCACACTTTACGTCAGCTTCCCTATAGCCTCTCCTCGATGTTTATCGAATGGACGCACATCATCAATTGTGTGCCCCTGTTTTGGAAAGTTGACGAGCGGAGGGGGGTCGCATCGACCCCTCCCCCTGCCAGGCCGTGTTATGAAAAATGCCCAGGGCGAGGGTTAACGCTTGGCAGAGGCGGATCCAGCTCAGAGGCTTGGGGGGGGGGGGCAAACCATAACAATTTATCGATTCTTTCCATGCATCGTCCATAGGCCGAGGCGTAATGTTAAAATTATGCCGTTTGGGGGGGGGGGGGGCAAATGCCCATTTTGCCCCCCCCCTGGATCCGCCACTGACGCTTGGTGCCTTTTCTGCACTAACTACTATGAAACGAATCACTGCTCTCTTCTGGGCGTCGCCCATCCTATCCGAAATGGCGAACTATGCTACGAATAGAAGCCCGAATCAATCACAGAAGAGACTTAATTAATGGCCACTTACTTAATTTGCGTAAGTGGACATCCCAATAACACATCATTTAACACACCGCCTTGCAGGCCAAAATTCCAACTCCTTCATTGTTCGGCCCGAAACTTTTTGAACGCCCCTCGTAGTTACGAGCTTCAGTTTTCGGGGTCTGATGCGGTAATGACCTGGCGTTGAACCCTGGGGAATCAGGCTGCCTCACCCACTCAAATCAATATACCTATGGCCTAATCTGGAGCACCGCGGCACCTTCCGAAGTCGGTGTAGGGCCTCCAGCGGCTGGTGTGGAGACGGATCGGGGTCTATTAGGGGCGGTCGCGTGGTATGCGGGACTCAGAGGCAGTTATGGACCTCTATAACCAATTGCGTTTTCGAGCCTCTTAACCCTCGCCGGCCGAGGGGGGGGGGGGGCGGGTGCCGCCCCCCCCCCCATAGGGTTTTTTCGCGATAGCTCCGAACACGCTGGCGATAGAGAGCTGAAACTTGGCATACCTGACCTTTGATCCAAGCCGCATCTTTTGACACCAACCGCATTTTTGGGTCAGGTCAGGTCACTGACCTATGACGTCATAAGTGAACCTCTGCACGGTCTTCAGATGTCGCAACTTCGCAACGCCCTCACTGCCAGAGGAGATGTCACAGGGAAATGAAACTTGCAGGATCTAGTATCCATTATGAGTCTCACAACTTGTATATCTCGGATTTTTCCCAAAGGTCATATGAGGTCAGGTCATTTTCGTGACCTCACCATTATAAGTCAATGGGGAAAAATTCAAACTGCTATTCTGGCGCCGGGAACGATCTCCAACTATCTCAAGCACACAGAATCGTGATTTTATGCACTCCTTGCAAGGTTAGATGCGTCACTTTTGCAATGTTGACCTTGCGTGACGTCATTTATGACGTCATCAAGGTCAAATTAGTTTTTCGTCAATAACTCTTGATCAAATTGAGCTAGCGAGTCGCGGAAGCCACCAATGGACTCAGGAAGACCTGCCGAATCGAATGATATGCGACATGACCCCTTTTGACCAACTTCGTGACCTGGGGGTGCTGACCTGACCTTGACCTGAGGTCAACACCCCAAATTGACCTGACCCGGACAAAAAGTATATCATTCGACGCGCCTGAGCGAGACGAACACGATGCTGCCAAAATCGGCGCTTTGCGGCCGTTTTTTGCGAAGTTATTCACCAAAAACTGAACCGTACCTTGGGGCACTTGACCTGACCTCAGAGGTCACCGGTTGACCTAGGACCTTAAAATCGGGTACCAATCTCTGCGTCTCGTAACGGCGCACACGCTCGTTTTTTCCGCGACGCGCTAGCTCCACCAGGGGCGAAACGGCGAGGGGGGGGGGGGGTCGTACCCGCCCCCCCCCCCTCGGCCGGCGCGTATGTAGAAAACCAATAGGTCCGGCGAGGGTTAAAATCCATTAAGGACCGGAGTCCTAGACACGTGAAACCTCATTGTCAGCTACATGCGCCTACTGTGGCTAGAACCTTATTTATGTACTTGCATATGTGCTTATTTAATATTTGCTTATCTGTTTATTTTGATTTTTTATCAACTGATAAGTGACAAAAGATTGGTAGGGCTCAGCGAACATTGGTAGGGCCCAAATAAACATTGGTAAGGCTCGGGCCCTACCAGGCCTATACAAAACGACACCCCTGACTATTGTGAAACTTGTTAGGTAGGTAGGTAGGTAGGTACCACATAACTTGAAATTACTTGACGTAATGACATGATGTGGAAAGTGAAAATGATACCTAGGTATTGATGGAAATTTATGGACTTAGGTACGCTACAAGAAGATTGAATTGGTCAACCAATTCAAATTCAATCTACTTGTGGAGTAAGTCTATAGATTTTCATCAATAGTTACCACTTACCATTGAAGTTACTTGCTATCATGTTGATTTTATACATAAGAACCTCATTCATTTTATTTGTATGACATGTTTGAATGCAATTTTCTCAATAAGTGAAGAAAAATGTTGGTAGTGCTCAACAACACATTGGTAGTGCTCAGCTGAACATTGGTAGTGCTCGGGCACTCCCAGGCCTATACAAAACGACGCCCCTGGGAGAATGTGCTAGGTGTGAACTTGCCACACCGTAACAAAGGTGCCGAGGCCGACATGTCTTAGGAATGGCATGTGAATGGATATATTTATGGGAGATAATGCTGACAGAGCCCGAGCTTGCTAATGTATTTGGACAAGCAATGGACAAACCGAGCGGTAGACATCGGTAGGCGTAAATAAATGACACATTCTTTGATGAAAGCCACTGATGATGATCACACCCAGAGGTTGGCGTCTTCAAATGATTTTAAACCTCGAATGATATCAGCAATTGTCTGAGCTCTACATAGAATCCATTACCGACACCTAATCACGCGTCATTATCCGCGTGTTTCGCGCCGTCCAATCAACATCCAGTCCGCCCCGTCAACAAGCCAATCGGGTATCATTTTCCACTCGCTCTCCTTTTGGCCGGGGGCGCCACCAGCCGGAAGTGGTCGCCGCACGCAGGCGCCGCGGGGCACGATCGTTCGTTCAGCCGATTGGCGGACAGCATGACCCCCGGCGGTCGCCGTGACCCCGAACTTGACCCCGAGACGACCTGCTCGCGAGAGGTGCCTCCGGGGCTTGTGGGTGTGAGTGGAGAGAGACGCCAGCAACCGAGGGGTTTATGGCGGATAGTAAAAAGAAAGAGAAAGAGAGAGAGAGAGAGAGAGAGAGAGAGAGAGAGAGAGAGAGAGAGAGAGAGAGAGAGAGAGAGAGAGAGAGAGAGAGAGAGAGAGAGAGAGAGAGAGAGAGAGAGAGAGAGAGAGAGAGAGAGAGAGAGAGAGAGAGAGAGAGAGAGACGGGAAACGAATGAAAAGGGTTTGATTTCCTTTCGCTACATTCTAAATTGTTTGGTAATTCAAGGTAATTCACATGGTAAAGGCTTAGGTATGTAACGTCGCAATGTAACTCAAGTCTGCAGTTTTCAAGAAGAATATGAGGATCCTTTTTCGAAACTTTGCTGTTTATGTATCGCTAAATGGCACAAAGGTTAGGGCCATTTAAAAGGTTTAAAGCTCGGTCTCTGCTTCATTGTTACCTACAGCTATGCTTAAACGTTCCCTTCCCCGTTCTTTATCGCTCCTTGACCTACGACACCAATGACGGTAGCATGCCTAGCCTAATTCGCATTCATAAGGTTCACCATTACATGACATTGGCAGCCCTTCGCAGCCCCAATCAGTTTTCTTTCAGCACGATCAGCATTCAACCTTTTTGTTACTTCTGACCTAATGCTGACCGTTTCAAACACCAGACTCACTTCTGACCGACCACACCTCCCACGATCAGCTTTTCCGGGTCCAATTCAGCTCCATGTCTCCCCGCCTACCATGTTTCCATCGGCATTGGACCGGATCCGCCCGGTCACCACGCGTTACGCACGAGCCGGCCGGTAGATTGTCCGTTATTAATGAGGGCCGGCGGAACTGAGTGGACGCTCCGGGTCTGGGGCTCGTGGGGCGGCGGGTCGCCCGGCGGGAGGGCGGTGTCCAACGACCTGCGGACGTATATACAGACCAGCCCCGGGAGGGCAGGGCTGGTTGATAGGTCGCAGTTAGTGGTGTCAATTACGGAAAATCGTGATACCGAATACCAAACCAAATACCAACAATGATCATAGGAAAATGCTGGAACCGAACCGACATGAGAATATGAGGAAAATACCAACTTTTACCGAATTCTGAGCATGTTGATGAAAATAGACAGGTTGACTGTATAAATGCAGGAAAGATCTTTCGTTAATCGTTACTCTAAATCGTCATTTATCGTAAAACGTTAATCGTTGATCGTTAAATCGTTATCAACTTAAGATGTTAGTGGAGCTTTAACCCTATTAGTGGCAGGGGGGGTTGTTTTTATCCACCCCTCAGGTTTTTCGGGAATATCTCCGAAACCGCTGAAGCTACGATGCTGAAATTTTCTGACTTTTCCTAAAACTAAATTGGGCACATTCCCTGAAAATTTCAAAATCATAACTTTACCAGGGGCGGCTCCAGAGCACTGGGAATTGGGGGTCCTATTCCTGAAGCGAGTCATTTGGGCGAAGATCACGATGCTGCACCAGTTTTACGAACAGTGAATGAAAGGTATCATGTGATAACATATACAAAGTTATTGTGCATCCTCTTTTGACACGTTTTTGCTATAATAGGCGGATCCAGGCGTCCAAAAAGGGGGGTTATTTTTTACCTCCCAACATAGGTGCCCTGACACCGCCTATGCATGACCAATACAATTTTAGTCGTTCTCTCATAAGAAAATTGTAACATAACAAGACCATTGCCACCCTTTTTAGAAACAGTACCAACAAAAACCTTATTTACTATACTTTTTGTGTACCCCGAATCTCAATGATCTGTATCCGCCTATGATTTTTGAAAATGCATATTTTTAGGATCCATGTGAATTCCTGGTCCATTCTCTATCGATCGGCAAAAGTTGCGTTAAGATTGGTTCAGAAACCTGGCCGTGATAAACAGTCTAAAATGTATCTGCAATTTGCCCGTTTTTACCCCCCTCTACCCCCCTATTGACATTTTTTAATTTTATTTTTTTTAGAAATCTAGATCTCGTTGAGCCAAATCGAATGCCGTTTGAATTTTGAAAATCGGCCGGTTAGATCTCGAGATATCAAGGGGGGGGGGGTCGTAAACAGCCCCCCCCCCCTGCCACTAATGTGGGGTAGCCAGGAGCCTGCCACTAATAGGGTTAAAAACTGGTCACGTAATATCAAGTTAAAGTTTATGTGTCTAATTTTAACTTGATAACGATTTAACGATTAACGATGAACGATTTACGATAAGTGGCGATTAAGAGTAAGGATTAACGAAAAGTCTTTGCTGCATTTATACAGTCAAATTCTGAGCCTCTTTTGCATTAGTGAGAATTCATAATACCAACAAAAAACCGAATGCGTTTGCCTTGAAATACCAAATACCAAGTCGGAGTGGAGGTTGGGTCAGGAGAAGAAGGTTTCAGTTAGCAGGAAGAGGTGCATTTTGAAGATCTGAATCTGGATTACGCGCTTTTATTTAATGTTTTGCTTTATTTTACTTTTTATGAGACTGCCTAACAGATGATTCGCAGCCACTTCGTATTCAATGTTCAGCAGCATTCCCGGTGAAACTGGGCCGTGGGGCCCAGACTGGAGAGCACGGACTTTCTTCAATAACGAGAGTGCACCAGCACTGAATCGCCTGTATTTAGGACCTCCATCCTATAGGACGATGGTATGTCAGCATCTGCAGCGTTCCAGACCGCGAGGTATTTCTGGCATCATGAAGTCTGAGATGGCTAGCACCATGCGTCCAGCAGTCTATGGTATATAGTGCCGACAACCAGTCGGCCAATGCCGCGGCGCGTTCCAGACGGTTCCGTGTCACGGCCATCTCCTCCCAGTTAGCGACACCAGCCCTCAGCACACAGCGCCGGCAGCAGGGCCGCCAGACGACCGATATGCGGCAGATCCGGCGCAGAAGCGGCAATCGCTGAGCGGCCGGCCATCCCGGCAACCGCGAGATGAAACCATAGCTCATCGGGGCGGCCAGAGCGCTGCGCTAATTGGATTCTTCGTCGCCGCGTCGCCCATCACGGAGCCCTCTGTTTTGCCTGCACAGCACCGCGAGACGTGACTGGCGCATTCCGTGCGCCAATTTGCGCAGCCGACCGATGCTAGCGGACGATATCGCGCCGGTGAGATTCAATCTAGACGCGGGGCGGGACCCGGCGTAATTGCAGGTGTGCGTGAAGCGCATAAAGTCGACCGCGACGCCACTAACAGGCGACAAATCTGACGCACATGATGAATGACGTCATTCCCGGCGCGATAATTGTATCAGGCGGTTACCTGGAGCAAACCAGTGGCTGTGGTGGGAACTGTGCACTGCTTAGCATCTAGCTTTCGGCCTGCGTCAGATATGAATATGGGATGAATAATAGCACGCAAGTAGAGCGCAGTGACAAGTCGGTGATTCCCGTTTTAATAAGCAGATATTAGATGAGCTCTTGCAACATTGTGAGTGACACGCATGTTGCCGAGGGTGGTTATCCACTTAACCAGTACCTTAAAGATTCAAGGATCAATTTAATTATGCTGAGTAACGCAGTATGTAATGCGTCTGGGTCTTTACGAGTAAGATCTATAATTTCAGTTGGTTTGTGCGCGTAAAGGAACGCAGAGGCTTTATCGAGCCGGAGGTCACGGTTTCTGTCGCCCTGTTAGGCCAGATAAAGTCTCCTGGCACCTTTTAGACCTATGTATACCTACCGCCAACGTCACTATAACTTACTGTCCATTGCTGCTTGCTGCTTGCTGTCCAACGTCCTTGCTTGCACATCTTTTGAAATTTTGGTAATGGGGTAGGATTCTTTTTGCGATTCAATCTCTCCTGTGAAACAATTATCCCGCGCCCCGCTGGGGAGGGGGCATAATCTGCCCCCCTCCCGTTGGTCGCCAATAACTCCTAAGCGGTTAAGCCCGCGACGTCAAACTTTCTATACCTACCTTATTATATACCTTAACCCGCGCCCCACTGGGGTCTGTGTATAACACGCCCTACTGGGGGGGGGGGGGGGCTATTCATAGCCCCCCCTCCTAACTCCGAAACTACTGGGCCGATCGTCAAAATTCAAACGGCGTCTGATAGCCCCGGAAAAACTGTCGAGCGAAACCTAATTTCATTGACCTCGAGGTCACCGATGACGTCACAGGTCAGGTCAAAGTAAAAATTATTAGCATTTTGGCTTGTTCACATTTTGGGCTCTGGCCGCCGTCTTACAAGTCAGATCATGCTCATTTTTGGTTTCCACACTCGTGAACAGATGCTCTAAATACCTTGAGGGTACCAAACTTATACTTTGATTTTCAGGTCAGGGTCAGGTCATCACAGGTCACGGAAATATTATATCATGCGTCGGTCACGTGACACATGTTTTATGGTCCATTTAGGCCATAGATTTCAAATTTGATGTCGTCTGTGTCATTTGAGGTCATTTTGAGTCGAATTTAGCTTAGGTCAGGTCACTTTCAGGTCAAAAAAGGTCAAATTTTGAAGTTAAAATTTTTGAACAAAAAAGGTGTCTATTGGATGCAGTTTGAGCTCAGGAACACGATGGTGCCATTTATATTGGTGTACGATGTCAAATACGTACTGAAAAATTGATTTGAAAAATCAATAATTGGGAATTTTTTGCAATAATGCGTATAACTTGGCCATTTTTGAAGATATTTAGCTTAAACTTGCTAGAGTTAGTCATCATCATGCGTTCTGTCACATATATTCCGGTTTTTTCGAAAAGTCAAAAACTTTTTGCAAAAAAAAATATAAATTTTGAATATTATTATATAAAATTTTCAAAATTTTCAAAATTTTGAAAATCCGAGATAGCAGTTTGATAGCGCGGTCAATTCTGAGTCCTTTCATGCAAAGAAATTGGATCTACCTTAAAAACTGAGCTCTTGGGAGCGATTGCCGTGGTTCAATGTTTTGCGTCGAAATCGGACGAACATGACGTCACTCTGACGTCATTTCCGGCCAACCTATGGTAGCTACGAAGTTCAAATTTTAACACAAGGTGTCAAATTGATGCAGCCAAAGGTACTGAAAGTTTGGCGTCGATCCGTCAAGCGGTTTGGAAGTTATTGCGGAAAAACGGGAGGGGGGGCTATAAATAGCCCCCCCCCAGTGGGGCGCGGGTTATTACACCTTATTATAATGAATTTGACAATCCATATGGAAACTAACATAAACTATCAGCGGTTCTATTCATTATCAAAATAGTTTCACATTTCCGCTAATGAGATATGTCAGCATCAATTTATTCACATTTTAAGAGTATCGCTTTTATCTCGGCATTCATTGTTAGAATGTAATACACATTTAGCAAGAAAAGAGCACACAGAATCACAGCAGCTTCATCCTGAGTCCCAGCGTCTTTCCGTAAGGATCTCTATAATTTACACTTACAGCAACTCTGAAATATCGCGTCATGACTGAGACATATGTGTCTCATGTTATACCCTTGCACAAGGCCGGTACTACATCCTTGCCCTACCAACACTCTTAATTGCCCAACTCGCCCATTCCAAGACGAAAAATGTGATGCTCTTCTAAGTGGTCTGCCAGATCTTGGCATTTAAATGTTACACATACGCCACTCGTGCCTCTAAACCGCTTATTACGGAGTCACCACTAATAAGGCCAAGTCTACGATCATAACGTCTTGTGTCATGTTTCACCTTACTGTGCCGGTGAGCTGCTCTTCAGATAATGCCATTGAAGAGTGTCATTGCGAGCGCCTAGGCAGTAGGCAGTTAGGCACCCACCTGCGCGACGGTGAGCCGGGATGGTGACTTGCGAGGTGTGACAAAAATAAGAAAATCGAAGAGCCTTGGCTTTCTGCGGTAGAAAGTAGCATCTGTTGCTCGTCCTAGAGCATGACCAAAGGACGACGCATCTCATGGTTCCTGCACCGGAATTATTTTTACCCGATCAATGGTTTGAGGCGGCAATAATTGGGGCGAAGGAATGCTAGTCTTCTGTGGTTGAATGAACATTTATTTACCGGCCTGTCATAATGAAAGGCTGAAAAACAGCTGTTACATCACTTTTGTAGCCTACTCTATATACTCTCACATTCATCACTTTAACCCGCGCCCTGCTGGGGGGGGGGTGTTTGAACACCCCCCCTTGTGGTTTTTCACGAATATCTCAAAAACGGCGGCGCGGAGCGCCGCCGTTTTTGGTACACCTTATCATACATCAATTCTACACATGTTGCGAAAATTTCAGACAAAGGTCATTCAAGGTCAGGTCACCAGGTCACTTGAAGTGACCTCACCTCTTAAAAAGTTTCAATGTCTGTCATAGCTACACCGAGTGACCGATCGCTTTGAAACTTTCAGCGATGGCTAAGAGCAATAGCATGTACAAAATGTATATCTCAGAATTTTGATATCGATGACCTAAGGTCAGGTCAATTTTGCGACCTCCCCATTCCCAGCCAGCAATTTTGCTCCGGGCCCAAGCAGGCTCAAGTGCGGATTGCCCGAGATTTTTAGTCGGGCTAAAGTCGGCTAGGGCTTGGGCTAAAGTCGGCGTATGACATAAATACGCCGACTAAAGCCCATGCTCTGCCGGAGGTATGCCCGCTCTGCGAGCTCCGGACAGCCGTAGTTTAGCCCTAGTTGAGCGACGATTGGCGTTAGCCCGATTTAAGCCCGAGCAGTGAATCCATTTATATAATGGAGATTACTCTGGGCCCGAGCGGGCTGAACTCCGGCAAGCCCACTCTGTGTGCCCTGTCTATCCCGACTTAAGCCATAGAAGTGAATGGGGTTTATACATTGCAAACTGCTGTGGCTTTGCTCGGGTTCGGCTCGAGTGATGGCTCCTGTTTTCTCAAGTCTCGACTTGACTTCATCTTGCTTTTGCTTCACACTGGATCAAGTAGCAAGGAGCAGCCAATGCACTTTCAGCAGGTTGTGCGGTTTCAATGCATATTTAAAATTGTTACGGTCACTCATATGCTCTGTTAACCGGTCATCGAGGCTCGAGCACTGCAAAAGGAAAGTAGTGGTATCGCCTCCTTTGATACCGGCTCCAGCGCTGGTCTTGACGGCCTACGACCAGCCCATCTCAAAGATCTGACCACCCGATCCACCGGGGAAGCTGGCGTGCGACTCATCTCAGCTCTCACGGCGCTCGTGAACCTTGTCCTCAGTGGTGACGTCCCAGCCTCTGCGCGTGATGCCTTCTTCGGCGGCGCCTTAACAGCGCTCCGGAAACCAGGTGGAGGTGTGAGACCGATCGCAGTCGGGAACACTTACCGACGCCTGGCGACCAAGGTGGCTCTGAAGCCAATCAGCGCCGAGCTGGGAGATCTCCTACGTCCAGTGCAGCTGGGATATGGCACCACAGGCGGATGCGAGGCAGCGGCACATGCAACGCGGCGATTCAATGACGAGCTCGGCGAGGGCAGTGCCATCATCAAAATCGACATGCGCAACGCCTTCAACAGCATC
Source organism: Amphibalanus amphitrite (assembly GCF_019059575.1). Lineage (NCBI taxonomy): Eukaryota > Metazoa > Arthropoda > Thecostraca > Balanomorpha > Balanidae > Amphibalanus > Amphibalanus amphitrite. The sequence goes on along the minus strand of NW_024881942.1, from coordinate 314,283 downwards.
CGAAGGGACTGTAGAGATCATCTATGCGATTTGTCATCTATGCGATTTGTCATCTATGCGATTTGTCATTTCATGTTGTCATTTTTATTTATATTGTCACCGCCTTATTAATCAATCTGTTACCTGTTGTCAATTGCGCGTCAAGTTTGTTTGTTATTTGTAAACCGGCCTGCCGCTGGCCTCAACCTTCCTAGTAACCGCTGTGCCATACGCTATAGAACGTGTCGTGCAAAGGTTACGGCGGCACCCCTGAGGCGGCCGCTGCCCGTACGTTTAGGAGCCCATTGTCGTGACGTCATGACTGTGGACAAAGGTCGCGGTAGGGGCTCTCCCGGCAGCCGGACGGTGACTCATACGTTGAGCTTGTCTCTCGCCGCGCCTGCGGGCATATTGGTAGTACTAGGGACGGCCAGCATATGACCGCGGTTTTCGGTGACATTGTCAATTCGTTTCTCGACTCTGCTGTTCGCTACAAGACAAATACACATAGAAAACGGCTCGGGCATTTGGAGAAGAGCGGCTACTCTGAGGCGAAGGAAGAGCACGGAGATTCACACAAACGACCTGACTAGGTTGCACCGGCCACAGTCGACCGAGGTGGGCTTCTGCGCCCTTAAAGACGCCTCTGACTGGCCATTGCGCTGACACCCTGGTCGGACCACGGTCATTGATCGGACCCTGCCACTGGTTCGTGCTCAGGCTGCCTTAGCGGGTAGACCTGCTCGACCAGACGCCCCACTGGTGGGCGAGTGCTCGGTTCCGACTTTCACCGCCGGTCCAACAGCGTTCTGCTGGTTCCCGCCGATCCGGTTACGACACCGCAAGTGCCGTACCGACTCGGGCGTCCCAGGTGGGCGTAACGGTTACCACACCAGTTCGCGACCCCCAGGCTCTGTCAGCCGTCGTACGGCTCTCGGACGGACACTCTAATAGATCAGCCACAGATCAATAGATTGTCACGGACCGTCCGTCCAGCCACGCGCTACCCACAGCGCAGTACGACAATTGGTGACCCCGACGTGATCTCCGTTGTTCGACCTTAGCCTCTCGTCATGCCCGCGGACAGCGCACAGTCCGGCGCCGCAGCTCAAGACTCGGCCAGCGTTCCAGCTTCAGCCTCCGAGTCAACTCATCGGCCCATGGCTAGCTTCCGGCTACCACCATACTCTCCGGAAGAGCCCGACCTGTGGCTACTGCAGGTGCAGTGCGCTTTCGACGTCAGCGGGGTCGACTCCGACGAGCTGAGGTTTAAGCTCCTCGTCGCAAACCTCCCCGCCAACATCGCCGTCCAGGTCAAGGACGTCATCCGGTCATCCCGGTCTTTTGACGTGCTGTGTGCAGCGCTCCAAGCCCGCCTGGCACAGTCACGCGCCGACCGACTACAAGCCCTGCTCGGCCGCCAGCAGCTCGGCGATCAGAAGCCGACGGCGCTGTTGCGCTCAATGCGCAACGAGCTAGCCGCAGCCGGGGACGCACCGGTTGATACGGAGCTCTTCCGTACCCTATTTCAACAACGGCTACCGCAGCCCGTCCGTGCTGCCCTCGCCCTCCTGCCAGCCGACAGCACGCTTGACGCACTGGCAGAAGCGGCCGACCGGTACCTGGAAGCTAGCGGACCCGACCCACGGCTATCAGCGATCGCGGCACAGCCGTACACACAGCCGGCACCGCCCATCGCTGCTGCAGTGACAGCCCCGGCGCCAGCTGCAACCCCTGCGCTGGACACCGTCATCGCCTCCCTGGTCGCTAAGATGGAGCGCCTGGAGGCCAGCAACCGACGACTCGAGGACGCCGTGCGGCGCGACCGCAGCCGTTCCCGGCCGCGCCAGGCGTCTCGCCAGTCACGCCGCCCGTCACCGGCTCGTCCTTCAACGCCGCCGCACGACGACACGCTGTGTTGGTACCACCAGCGATTCGGCGCCCAAGCGCGCCGATGCAAGCTGCCGTGCTCCTGGATCGCCTCGGAAAACTGAGGTGCCCCGTGCTGATGGCGCAAAGCACGGGCGCCCCTCCTGCCGCGCCACTCCTCTTCGTGAGGGACACGGAGACGGACCGGCAATTTCTAGTCGACACCGGGGCGCAGGTCAGCGTGCTGCCTCGCCGCTGCCTGCCCAACGGGTCTACGCTGACCCCTGCTCCTGTCGGCCAGCAGCTCGTCGCGGCAAACGGCTCACCGATCGCGGTGCACGGCACCTGCCTGCTGGACGTCACCTTGAGTCAGCAGCACTGCCTGAAACATCGATTCTTCGTCACTGACGTCACCACACCCATCTTGGGCACCGACTTCCTGGCCGCACATCACCTCGTCGTGGACGTTGCCAACCAGCGTCTCCTGCGGGACGGCACCGTCTGCGCCAGCGCCGAGCGGTCAAGGCTGTGCTCCATCGGAGTGCGTCTCGTCCGGGAGCAGGCTGCTGCTCGCTTCGCAGTTGTCCTCGCCCGGTACCCGGATGTGACCTCACCAAAACCTGGACCAACACCGGTGAAGCACAACGTGACGCACCACATCGTCACCAAGGGTCCACCGGTGTACCAGCGGCCACGACGCCTCCCGCCGGAGCGCCTTCAAATCGCACGTGCTGAGTTCAACAAGATGCTCCAGCAAGGCATCATTCGACCGTCGAGCAGCAGCTGGACAACTCCACTCCACATGGTGCCAAAGAAGAGACCCGGCGAGTGGCGTCCTTGCGGCGACTACAGAGCGCTGAACGCCCGCACGGTACCAGACCGCTACCCACTGCCGTACCTGCGGGACTTTTCAGCCGACCTGCATGGGTGCACCGTCTTCAGCACCATCGACTTGGTGAAGGCGTACCACCAGATCCCGGTGGAACCTGCCGACGTCCCCAAGACAGCCATCACGACACCGTTCGGCCTCTACGAATGCGTTCGGATGCCGTTCGGCCTCAGAAACGCCGGACAGACCTTCCAGCGTTTCATGGATGAGGTCCTCCGCGGCATACCGGGCTGCTTCGTCTACCTGGACGACATTCTGCTGGCCAGCCCGACTGCCGAACACCACATGCAGCTCCTGGACCAAGTGCTTCAGCGCCTCAACACCTACGGCGTCGTCGTCAACAGGCACAAGTGCGTCCTGGGACAGGAGCAGGTGGTGTTCCTCGGCCACTCGGTAGACGCCGACGGCGTCCGCCCGCTGCCTGGACGAGTCGAGGCCATCAAAGACTTCCCGGAACCGACCACTCAGTCCCAGCTACGGAGGTTCCTGGGGATGGTAGCCTACTACCACCGCTTCATCCCCCAGGCAGCCGAGCTCCTGCAGCCTCTGCACGCCTTAATCACCCACAAGGCAAAACGCTCGAGAGCGCCTGTCACGTGGACAGACTCGGCGCGGCAGCATTTCAAGAACGTCAAGGACGCCCTGGCCACGGCGACACATCTCGCACACCAAGTCCCGGACGCGCCGCTCGCCCTCTTCGTCGACGCCTCGGACTGCGGAGTGGGCGCCGTCCTCCAGCAGCACGTCGCCGGCGAGTGGCAGCCCCTCGCTTTCTTCTCAAAAACGCTCCAACCTGCGGAGAAGAAATACAGCACGTTCGGGCGCGAGCTGCTCGCTATCTACCTGGCCGTCCGGCACTTCAAGCACGCCATCGAAGGACGGTCAGCAATCATTTTCACAGACCACCGACCACTGGTAACGGCCATCGGCTCCTCGTCCGACCGCTACTCGCCACGAGAGGTCCGCCACCTGGACTACATCGGCCAGTTCGTGTCTGACATCCGCCATGTGCCTGGCAAGGACAACGTGGTCGCCGACACGCTGTCACGCACGGTCTCGATGGTGGCCCAGCCGCGACCCCCGCTCGCCGACTTCACTGCCATCGCCAAGGCCCAGTCCGAAGACAGCTCGCTGGAAGACCTCGAGGCCTCAGACACCTCACTGCGCCTGCGCCACATCCCGGTCGGCGATGGACTCTGTCTGCTCTGCGACGAGTCCACCGGATCGCCTCGGCCGGTCCTCCCGGAGGCGCTGCGCCGGCCCTTCGCCAAGGCTCTGCACGACCTGTCGCACCCTGGCGTCGAGGCCACCGTCAAGCTCGTCTCTAAGCGGTTCGTCTGGCCCGGTATGGATCGCGACGTGCGCCGCTGGACCCGAACCTGCCTCGCCTGTCAGCGCTGCAAAATCGGCCGGCACACCAAGTCTGACGTCGGCACCTTCCAGCCACCTCAGCAACGCTTCGACCACGTCCACGTGGACCTCGTCGGCCCGATGCCTCCGTCAAGAGGGCACTCGTACCTCCTGACGTGCGTCGACCGGTTCACTCGGTGGCCAGAAGCCATCCCTCTGCCGGACAGCCGCACCACCACGGTCGCCCGCGCCTTCCTCGAGCACTGGGTCGCCCGATTCGGCGTTCCGTCCATCATCACGACGGACCGAGGTGCCCAGTTCGAGTCGGCCCTCTGGTCGGAGCTACAGCGATTCCTGGGCTGCCAGCGAACTCGGACGACGTCCTACCACCCGGCCTGCAACGGTATGGTGGAACGCCTGCATCGCCAGCTGAAGGCCAGCCTCCGTGCACACCAGGCTACGTCATGGACGGACGTGCTGCCGCTGGTGCTCCTGGGCATACGCTCCACCATCAAGGCGGACCTGCAGGCGACGTCAGCCGAGCTGGTGTACGGCTCCTCACTGCGGCTTCCCGGCGAGTTCTTCATCAGCAGCCAAGCCTCAGCAGCATCACCAGCCGGCTTCGTACAGGACCTGAAGCGCGCCATGTCTCAGGTGCGGCCGACACTCCCACGTCCGGTCCAGCGCGCCACGTACGTCCCGACGGCACTCCAGACGGCGACACACGTCTTCGTGCGCAGGGACTGTCACCGCTACCCGCTGGACGCTCCATACGACGGACCGTTCCCGGTTACCGAAAGGACCACCAAAACCATCACCATCGACCGTCGACAGAAAAAGGAGGTCATCAGCATCGACCGGTGTAAGGCCGCCTTCCTGGAGACGCCAGACGAATCCGGTCATCGACAGTCTGACCTGCCGACTGTGCAGCCGCACGGTACTCAGTCCAGCGGCCCGCCGGCCGCGCCACCGCTCAGCAATGAGCCCAGCGGCCCGGAGCTTCTGATCTACGGTGACGCACCTAATCGTCCTGCAGCCGTCGCTCGGGCTGACGCTGCACCATTGCAGCCTCGGCCGATACTACGGACGACCCGCTCCGGCCGCGTCATACGACCTCCGGTAAGATATCGCCATGTCACTTTTGTCCGCGACATGTCTGGCGAGGGGGTACTGTAGAGATCATCTATGCGATTTGTCATCTATGCGATTTGTCATCTATGCGATTTGTCATTTCATGTTGTCATTTTTATTTATATTGTCACCGCCTTATTAATCAATCTGTTACCTGTTGTCAATTGCGCGTCAAGTTTGTTTGTTATTTGTAAACCGGCCTGCCGCTGGCCTCAACCTTCCTAGTAACCGCTGTGCCATACGCTATAGAACGTGTCGTGCAAAGGTTACGGCGGCACCCCTGAGGCGGCCGCTGCCCGTACGTTTAGGAGCCCATTGTCGTGACGTCATGACTGTGGACAAAGGTCGCGGTAGGGGCTCTCCCGGCAGCCGGACGGTGACTCATACGTTGAGCTTGTCTCTCGCCGCGCCTGCGGGCATATTGGTAGTACTAGGGACGGCCAGCATATGACCGCGGTTTTCGGCGACATTGTCAATTCGTTTCTCGACTCTGCTGTTCGCTACAAGACAAATACACATAGAAAACGGCTCGGGCATTTGGAGAAGAGCGGCTACTCTGAGGCGAAGGAAGAACACGGAGATTCACACAAACGACCTGACTAGGTTGCACCGGCCACAGTCGACCGAGGTGGGCTTCTGCGCCCTTAAAGACGCCTCTGACTGGCCATTGCGCTGACACCCTGGTCGGACCACGGTCATTGATCGGACCCTGCCACTGGTTCGTGCTCAGGCTGCCTTAGCGGGTAGACCTGCTCGACCAGACGCCCCACTGGTGGGCGAGTGCTCGGTTCCGACTTTCACCGCCGGTCCAACAGCGTTCTGCTGGTTCCCGCCGATCCGGTTACGACACCGCAAGTGCCGTACCGACTCGGGCGTCCCAGGTGGGCGTAACGGTTACCACACCAGTTCGCGACCCCCAGGCTCTGTCAGCCGTCGTACGGCTCTCGGACGGACACTCTAATAGATCAGCCACAGATCAATAGATTGTCACGGACCGTCCGTCCAGCCACGCGCTACCCACAGCGCAGTACGACAGGACCACTTCTTACACCAAGTTCGAGAGCGTGTGCCGTCACTTTTCCACCTACTGTGGCAAGCATACAGCGCACCAACTCCACTCTTCTACGAAACAGCAACAATCACATCGGCCACGGGACTTCAGCAAGGTGACCCGTGTGGTCCCGCTGTGTTTGCGCTGGCCATTGACCAAGTGGCCAGAGGGGTGACGGCACCATTCAACTGCTGGTACCTCGACGACGGCACCATCGGTGGCCAGGTCAGCACCATCTGTTTGGACCTGCAGAAGCTAATACCGGCTATGGCCAGCATCGGTCTCAGTATCAACGCCAGGAAGTGCGAGATAATTCTGCCAGATGGCAGCGCTGATGAAGAGGCAATGCAGGCAGTGAGAAGAATTCACGAGCTTATCCCAGGTGCAGCTGTCCTCGGCGCTTCGGAGCAGACCATTCTTGGCGCTCCCATCACTGAAGCAGCAGCCGATACCGTCATGGAAGAAAAACAGGGTGAGCTCAAGCACATGGTAGAGCGCCTACATCACTTGGACGCCCACACCGCGCTCTTCCTGCTACGCAACTGTATCTGGCTACCGAAGCTTCAATATCTGTTGCGAGCTTCTCCACTCTACCGGCAAGCCAGTCTGCTCAGCCAGCTGGACGCAGTCATGCAGTCGGCTCTGACAAGCATCAGCAACGTCCAGCTCACAGGAGCCAGTTGGGAACAGGCTGTTCTCCCGACTCGATATGGCGGTCTCGGACTCCGGCTCCTGGTCGATGTCGCTCTACCAAGCTACGTCTCTTCACTGCATGCCTGCCATGGAATCATCTACTCCTGTTTACCAGACTCTATGACTGCATGTGTCACAGAAGAGCGTGAAAAGGCCGTCAACGACTGGCAAGAGGCAGCTGGAGGTGAAAACGTACCCGAAAGAGACGAACAGCTGAAGCAAAAGGCATGGGATGCAGTCCTGGCAAAACAGCAGCAGGAAAAACTGCTCTCAGAAGCAAATCAGTATGATCGTGCTCGTCTGCTGAGCACTGCAGCACCAGAAAGCGGTGCATGGCTCCATGCTGCACCGTCTGCCAACCTGGGAACACTTCTAGACCGAGAAACCCTGCGAGTTGCCATCGCCCTTCGCTTGGGAGCCGATGTCTGCCGTCCACACCGCTGCAGATGTGGCTCAATAGCGGACAGTAAGGGATACCATGCCCTTACCTGCAAGTTCAGCGCCGGGAGACACCCTAGACACACCGCGTTGAACGACATCGTAAGGCGAGCACTGCAGTCGGCAAGGATTCCCTCTCTTCTGGAGCCAACAGGAGTTGACCGTGGAGACGGCAAGCGCCCCGACGGCATCAGCATATTTCCTTTCAAAAACGGTATGTGCCTAGCTTGGGATGCCACGTGCGTCAACACATACGCCGATAGCCATGTGCTGGCAGCCGCTACCTCAGCCGGAACAGCTGCACGCGAAGCTGAAGTCAAGAAGCGCAAGAAGTACGATGATCTCACGCAGCGCTTCCACTTTGAACCTCTGGCCTTCGAGACATCTGGAGCTTGTGGTCCTTCCACAAAGGTGTTTGTTCGGGAGCTCGGTGCAAGGATCGCCTCCGTAACGGAAGACCGTCGAGAGACAGCCTGGCTTTGGCAGCGGCTGGCTCTGGCTGTTGTCAGAGGAAACGCGGCAAGCATCCTGCAAACGGCTGAACATGAGGTGCAGCAGAAGCGGCGGGAACAAGAGACTGGCACGTGGAGGGGACGGACAGTGCAAAACCGGCGCAACGGGCTGCGGGAGGAGCCGCTGGGCGTCGGTGAGCTGCACTGCGCGTTGCCTAGCCGCAACCCACTGGACGACCCCGAGCTGGCGCAGTACCTGAAGCCACGCGCCGCTCCCCGGTCAGTCGATGAGAGAGTGGCAACTACTCAGGAGCTGACCGACCAGCTCCTGAGCATCGCGCCCAGCTGCTCCGAAGTGTCGCCAGGGTCGCCGCGCCCCAATCGGCTGGCCACCTACGCATCGCTGCTGGCTGAAATGAAACGGGACGCAGTGTCGGGGTACGTAGAGCCGGGTGGGTAGTATGGTAGCATCTGAGTGATTGAATGAGCAGCGTGTTTTTGTGTGTGTTTTTATGTCATGTCATAGATGATAGATGTGTGTACACTGGGCATTGGACATACAAGTAGTGGTTGACTTTGATTAAATGTATATTTCAAACGACTACAGACACGTCAAATGAAACACAAATACATGAAACAGTGGACTGCAAACTGCAGCAGTAATATGGCATGAGTCATGAAAAAACGCCATCAAAACTATAAAACAATCACAAGGCCCGCTAGCCTCCCTCCCCGTTCATAATACTTGGTTAAACACTCAACTGAAAGCATAAAGTAAGGACAGCAAGTAATCGCTCATAAGACACATGCAATAAGCAAACAATCGTTTATAAGGAACTTCACTCTGGTGAATGGGAGCTTTGGAGGCGTCTGGCTCCTCCACACACACACATCTGCAGTAGGTGGTCGGCCAGCTTTCGGCGCAGTTTCCGTATATGTAGGTATACCTACTTAATTATAAGCAGGCAGTTTCCGCTAAACCACTTGGCGAGGGCGACTGCGGCGTCCACCCGGTCCTGGTTTGTATAACTATTCCATTTTTTGGAACCATTTGCTCTAATGGTACGTACCTGAAAAAGAGATTAATTGGTTTAATTTACATTGCATGTTTGCTTGAAAAATAACTTATTGATCCATTAATACTGTAAAAACACTTCTCATTGATCCGTATAAAATGTTCATTTGATTTTAAATGCGGACAGAGAATGAGCGTGCTCGGTGATAAGTAGATAAATATTTGTGTTTTGTATTTCATTTTCCTGGGTCAGAAGTGCTGGTATTTCACAAAGATATAAAGGCACGGAATGCAGCTTTTCTGAGCGAGGGTATAAGTCGCCAGGCTGAACAGCTATTCAGCTTCATGTTTGATGGCGTCAAACTCAGTCAAAATCATGACGTTTACATACGATCAAGCGCACCATTCAATACACTTACCTACCGTAAAACTCCATGCCAGTCCACTTGATAAGAGCAGTGAGCACTATCCCTTCTTCGCGCTGTCACACGCGCCCAAACATCAACCACCAAATGCCCCAACACCGGTGTGTCGTTTCGTCGCACAGCGCACAGACTGTCACAAACGCTGCACATGATTGGCGCAGAACTGCGCATGCGCGAACAGCCGAACAAGTATGGCTAAGCTCGGGCTTTACTCCAGTTAGCCGAAGGACACAGCCAGCTTGATCAGCCCGGGCTCCGCCCAAGTTAAGCCTGTTTTGGATGCGCGGGCAGATGTCGGGCTGAGCTACTGCTATCCGCACGTGGGCATAGCTGCGGCATGCCCCAGCTCAGCCCTAGTAAAAAATACATTGGTTTTGATCAAAGTGGGCAAACCCAAGCTAAGCCCAAGCTGCCCGACGCCTGCCACAGTTCAGCCCAAGCGAATTGCTGGCTGGGTTATAAGTCAATGGGAGAAAATTGAAATGCGCCTTCTTTGGACGAAAGACATTATAAACACTCCCAAACACTGAATTATAAGTGGTTTAGACACACTGAACATGAAATTGGTGTCCGTGACCCCTGTTTATGCCCTGAGGTCATCTTAGGTCACGAATGGTATCCAACAGTTTTTTGCAAATAAATTTTGATAGAGGCATGCTAGAGCGATGAAAACGCCTTAGATGTGTTCAGCTCGACGATACGGATCGACTGATATGCAACATGACCCTTTCCGGTCAGGTCATGACCTTGACCTGAGGTCAAATTTTCAAGTTGACCTTTCAAGGTCAAGTTATAGTTCATTCGATGCGTCTTGACGAGAGGAACACGATGCCGGTAAAAGTAAGCTCGTACAAGGCTTGGGTCAAAAGTTATTGCAGAAAAACTGTTTCCGAAAAAATCGGCTATTTTTGCAGTTTTTGCCCCCTGCAGGCAAAACCGTTGACGTTAGGTCAAATCTGAGAGAATTATTCAGAAAGGGCGTTAATAGGGCTATCGAATGCGCTTTTCCGCGGCGCTGTAGCTCTATTGGTTCCCGAGTAATGCGTTGGCTTCTTGGAAATTGTCGACATTCGACCTGGAAATCGGCGAAATTTTGCCTTCAATGACCTCTGGTGACCTGACCTTTGACCTGACCAAAAAATTGACCGAAGTGATTTCGTCATTATTTTTGACGCTCTTTCGAACGCCGCCTTCCGCGTATCGCTACGTGGCCCAGGAGCCGAGTTAGAAGGGGGGGGGGTGTTCAAACACCCCCCCCCCCCAGCAGGGCGTGGAAATCCAGGACCCCCAGCAGGGCGCGGGTTAACTAATACTGCCAAATATCAGTAATGCAAATAATTCGTTTTGTGTTTGTCGACCGTTCGTCGGCTGTGTCAGTCACGGGGCAAGGAACCCGGGTCCCGAGTCACCCCACGCGCCATTCGTCGGTACCGACGCCACCATTCGTCGGTACCGACGTCGCCGCGTCGCCGTCATCTCAGGCGCAGCGAGCCTGCACGCGACAAGCGACCGAGAAGATCTCCCGGCGGGGGAGCCGGATTTCGATCAATCTCGCTTATGGCTGAGGAAGGACGACGGGGAGACCGGCGAGGCGGGAAGACACAGGGGTTAGCGGCGGAGGGAGAGGGTGCGGGACGCTCAGACGTGCCCAAAGGCAGGGGAGTGCGGCACGATCGAAGGGGTGCCCGCCTCGCGCGGCGACCGACTGGGGGAGAAGAAGGCAATAGGACACGTCACGGGGGATGCGACTCTTCCTCTGGGACGACAGAGAGCGCGAGCGGGCGGTAATCTGCCGAGATAGAGTGTACGAACACCACCTGAGCGCTGCGGTATGATAGTCTCGTCATGAGGCACAGTGAGGGCTAAGGGATAATGGAAGCCACTGATATATTGTGACTTGCTTCGAGGTGATGCAGAGCAATTAAAAAGAAAACGTAACAATAAATCCGGTAGGTAAAAATCTGAGCATAAGTGACTGCCGACCAGTAACAAACTTTTTCTTCGAAATCTAGCATTCATATTGCAATTGTTCCTGAATTAGCAGGTCAGCAGATAGCTAAATAGCAGCGGATGAATCCCGCTTTCTTTTTTACAATGCCATACATCAAGCATCGAAGAAGTACCTTTTTTTTTACTCAAACATGATCTGGCTCACTAACTTTATTTGATATACTAGCCTCAGATATCCGACAATCTTATGACCGCGAATTTCCATAGCAAACTATGATCAGCATTGCGTGTTGCCCATTGGTTTTCTTTTCATCTCAAGACGCTACACTTGGAATAGTTTCCTCAACACAGAGCTCTATTCAATGCGCGTTCTCCGCTGCATGCGTGCGGCGGCGCCACCCCACTCTTGTTGTGAGTGATGGCACGACTCGCGGTTACATACGATCAACCCACGTTCAGGCCATTCATCGGGGACAGCTAATACGAACCGAGACGGCATGCGTGCGCGTCGGCGAGCGGCGGTGATCCCGTGCGCCGCGTCGGCCGCTATCAGACACCCATTGTTCGGGCTGGACCGGACGGCACGTGCGAGTCACTCGGAACGGCGAGTCCTGGTCGGAACGGGACTGACTCGAGTCACTGTCGGCGGATCAGAGGTACGGCGGTCTGGTGTCGCTCAGAGTATCGGCCGCGGTAGTATCAGACCACGTGATTGGCTCGATGGATGTGCTGTCGTGTCAGTGTCGGAGTGAGATCCGTCATTGAAACAGGATCTCCTTTTAAGATGGTCATCAAAGCCCTCGCGGAGCCGCAGTGCCGGGAATCGAAGAGGGTGAGCTCGGCGTGTGAGCTTTGAGAGTGACAGCTAGTGGAGGTTGTAATTGCAAATCAATGAGATGCTATACCTAAATAGCAATGCCCGATGCAAAAGTCAAATGGCGAACTGTTCAAGCAATGGCGTCTGTCAGCCTGCAAATAAGCAAAAAAGGAATACATTAATAGCTCATTAACATTTCACATTTTGACCAGAAATATACATAGGTACCCAGTGGTTATGCTTGCTTTCTGGTGGATTAATTTAAGCGAATGCTTCACAAGATTTATTGACAATCAAATAATTAGGCTTGATTAAAGCACGCTAAAATAATGACCATAAGTGCAGACAATTGTAGCACAACAACGTGACAGCCATACGTGATGATTTCCTTCTTCACGCCGCCAAAAGCCAATCTTCCCTCGCCTCCATTCGTCCCGTTCAGAGCCCGGCGCCACTCATGTCCCTCCATCCTGGAAACCGGCCGTAAATCCTCGCCTTTCTTGCTCGTTTGCTCCGCCGATTTGTCAGCGTCATCGGCCCCGTTTGGATGTTCGGTGATACCGACCTTGGACGTTCCGCAGCCGCCGTAGCCGCCGCCGCGACCCCTGACCTCGTCAGAACGTGCCACGGTTGACCTCTGACCCCGGCACTCACCAATACGGCTGTGCTAATATGCGCACGTAACGGTGGAGCCAATTGCGTGCACGGGACGCGACTTCCCGTGTTGGGCGTTTGCTTCAGAGGGATGATTTGTGTTTGTGATTACAACTGTAGACTCTGCAGACCTGACCACCGAGAAGATGAGGGAGAGTAGAGGAGAATAGAGAGAGGACGGGAGTAAGTCAGAGAAGATGATGCGCTCTGTGAGTGTCTGGTCATCTGTCCGACAATTAATCTTCCTTACAACAGCTGACGGTAGGTCGGCCGGCCAAGATAGAACGCACCAGACACCATTTGTGATCGGTGTCGGCTATTCGTCTTGTGCTTGGACAGAGTGCGACGACCAACTGCATTAGGAACGAGTGTTGACCAGGGCAGCAGCTTACCTAAACGCGATGTATGATCGTAAAAGCAAAACTCGAGATCTAGATTTTGTGGTTAGATCTTCAACAAAATATATATTGATTTTCGGTTCATATTTTTCGAACAAATCACTGTTGGCCATTTGTTATCTATTTTAACTGTCTATTTGACACCAACAGCAAAAAAAAACTAATCATAATGCCAGCGAGCACTGCAGCTGAACACAAGTAATATGGCATTATGTACGTTATATATGCCACCATCACATGGTGCTTCTGAGATAAGGTTGATTCTTTTTGCCTATTTTTATAATTATTTTCTTATTCATTATTATTTTCAGTTCGTTACTGGATCACACCAGGAACTGATGACGGTTAAGTAGCCGCTGATCGGCGACCGGTCGCCATCCGCGGCTCTCCCCGTGTAATCTGACCTCTCAGCCGGCCGGGCCTGTTTGCCACGGGAAATGGCTCAGCAAAGTGGCGATCATCCGTTTTCCGAGTGCGTGGCCAGTCCGACGGCCAAAGTTGTCGATTGCTTCCCTCTGCACAAACAGAGTCATTTGCCGTGAACGAAAAGTGTTGCTTGCAACTGAACAGAAGGTAGTTTGAACACGAAGACGTATACTCTCAATATGTTATGATGATTGGTCGCTGGTGGTCACAATACATTATAGTTTTCCAATTCTGGATAGAATACTCGTACTGATGTGTGTCAGCTGATTGCTGGTCAAAATCAAGTTCCCTGTATAAACCACTACGCATCACAAAAATTAAAATCTCAAGTTAGTGAGTGGTGTCTCCGCGCAGTTCCGTACCTATTACGCCTATCGCTCTCAGCCTGGGAAGGTATGCTGCGCCGCAACACACAACGCGACGGCTAGTGCTATCTTTCTATGCCGGCGTTGCAGTTACCGTCACCCCGCACTTCAGGCCACAACTGTCTGAGTATTTATTTACCTACATCATACAGAAGCACCCAAAGCCAACTTCCTGACAATATCAGTCACATGTCAGAAACACGTGCGTATAATTTGCCGCTCTTGTCTCCTTATTCCAGTCGCTCCCCGCTGTGCCTCCAATCAGCGCTCAGCTAGGAAACGCTGCGTCTCTGACCGTGTCGGCGTCGAGAGGACGCGGCATTACGCGCTCGTTTGCCGCCTGTGCGCCACTTTGTTTTCGTCTGGACGACGCGCTGATTGCTCCAGCAGGCGGCCATGTTAGCGGGAGGCCGACTGTCGCTTCTGCGGCCGCACAAGGCTGCTGTGAGAGGCGACGGTAGGCTGACCGCCGCTCATAGGTGCCGAAACCTCGAGTCGGAGAAAACTTTCAACTAGAGGTGTGAGGCAGGAACACGTTTCCACTTATTGCAGTAAATATTTTGGAAGAGACATTATCTTAAGTCAATATTTCTCATAAGTCATTCACTTTGTAAATAATCCATCTCTAAGGCTTCAGTACTCTAGAAGGATTATTTAGGATCATAATAGAATATAAACATTTTTCTCCCTTTTCTCTGTACATTTCTCTTCTTATCTCTTACTTCTTATTTTTCTTACTTTTTTCTCACTACTTTATGGTTCTTCCTCTTCCTCCCTTCCTCTATTCCCTTTCCTCACTCTCTCTCTCCCTCTCTTTCTCTCTCTCTCTCTCTCTCTCTCTCTCTCTCTCTCTCTCTCTCTCTCTCCTCTCTCTCTCTCTCTCTCTCTCTCTCAATCCATCCCCCTCTCTCTGTCTCCCTCCCTCTCTTCACTTTCCTCGCGTCAGCTCGTCGGGGCTCGGATCATCTACCATTCGGACAGCGGACAATTGGCCGTGCCCTTTCCCGTCGGCACTGTTAGCCGCTCAAAAGTCACGGTAGCTAATCATCGCAGCGGGCCGTCCATCTGAGCACGGATCAGCGACACCACGCAGCGTCGTCCGACTCCCCTGCTCTGTCCCGCCGGCTCACCACTGTGAAGTGTGCGCTGTGCACCCCACAGAGGCCTGCATGTGCACCGCACATTGTGCAACGTTGCACGGTGTGGTGCTGTGCGACGCCGTCGCCCGGGGCCGGTGGTTGTAGTTGGCGAGGGCCCGAGGGTAGCGCTTCTCCGTCCGACAGAGCTGACCGTGTTCTCGGGTAATAACCGCTGATCTGACTCGCTAACTGAGGCTGGGCGTGGCGGCTCAGCTGCCGGCGGGGCAGGACCGCGTCGGGACCGAGCGTGAAGTGAGTGTGACCATCGCCGGTCATAGCCGGTTGAGGATCGATACTTTGCCAGATACAGACAGGTGTAATTTGAGTTCGATTGTTCAAAATTGAACCATGAAGCGTAGGTGTAAGATGGATTTAGAAAGACGATTTAAAGAACGTCGAAATAAGAACGAGCGAAAGAACGCTATCGATAAGTTGGGCTCAATTACATACAAAACGAATCTGAATTCAACATGCACAGTTGACTTGAAGAACGTACCACGGGTGGTAACAAGTATATTCATAAATAGTCGTGATTAGTGATTACTATCATACTATGCAAATAATTCTTTGTGAGCTCAAGCTTTCAATCGGATTTTCCTATCGGGAAGCCCAGTGGATTGGTCCAGGCTGTGCTATATCGACTGTGTGCGCATGTTCTGCGGTCGTCGGCCGCGCGGCCCACAGCTAATCCGGATGTTATTTTCCAGTGTGTGCGGAAATAAGCGTCATTTGTCTTCTCGCAGGAACTGCATTGGGATGCAGGCATTAGGTGTGCTGGGCTGAGGATGCAGCGGTAAGCGGATATTCTAATCAATGTGTTTCGCAAAGAAGAACAGGCAAACGCCATTTGATAGGTGCATGAAACATTTGAATACCAATACAATGCAATAGCATTTTTCATATTTACTCATATATCCTTTCACCTTGCTGAACTCATGACCCATGGCTTTTGAACTACTTGAATTGGCTATGTACCTAGAGTGTACATTAAAGCGGGTGCGCAAAGTTATCGCATTCATTGCATAGCCATTGATGTGACCAACTGGCATTTACCTACCACGGATGCCGTTGGATTATGCAAGCAATGCCATCTTGCGAGCTCTTTCGAGAGGAGCGTTCTTAAGCCTGCTGTATTGCTAATGTCCTGTCGTAGTTCTTATTCAAATGTGCGACTTTCAAAGACCCGCGACTCGAACTGAAGACGATTGCATGTCGCATGTTGGCGTCGACAGCGAATTTCAGACATTGGTTGAAGCTCATTGCAAAACACTCTCGATCGTGGGTTGATTCAAACGTCGCTGGCTAAAAGCTCAGTCGTGAAAATATCTCACTCTGTCTGTGTAGAATGTCGTGCGAATCTTGAACTGCAACGCCAATGTGGTCGTGTGGGCCGTGTTCACTTCAAAAAGTTTCCTGGTCTCGTGGTAGAGATCATAAAAGCAAAACGATGCACTGCAATAACTACGGAGCCACGGAATTGAGCTAAGGTGCTGTTTAGTGCTTCTGAAAAGAGCTGGATGTGCAAGATTGTATCAGCCATTCATCCATCCCTTACCGCGCATATAAATGTAAAATTCCTAGAAACTGCTTTGAGCGCGAACTCCGATATTTGCGAATGAAACAAATAACGATGCACTAATAGTGTGGATTTATATATGTTTGACCCCTTTGAAGGTTTGGTACCGTAAACTTCTTTATTGAATGGATCCAGAGCTACATATGAGTTTTGCATGAGGCCATGCTTATTTGTGGCATTGCGACAAATACATATCATGTTGCTTGATATGAATACCATTCAAAAAATCATCTAAAATGATTGAGCCATTGAGAATCTATTTACGCAAGAAAGCAACAATAACAGCCTCTGCTCTTCTTGGTTAAACCATTGTTCAGCTTCACCACAAAAGGAGTTCAGACTTGCAGTCGATAATCACGGACCCATTCACAGATGTGACGCGTGTCATGTCATTCAGAGATCACCAACGAATCTCGAAAATGCTCTCAGCATCCTGTCCAGTACCCAACACTCCGCTGGTGGAGCCTAAAACTCCAACGTCACTCAGATGTCACTAAAATGTCACTCAGATGTCCAGGTGTCTCAACCCGCACTCTGTGCCCTGATGTCACTATGTCAGAGCGCGATGCAGTGAGTAGTGCACAGTCGAGTCACCCCGTCTGGTCACCGCTTCTCATCCACTGCATTGTCCGTTGGCGCGGCGCACAGTCAGCACTAACAGCTCCTCCGGGGAAATTAGTAACCAGTAAGCACCCAATAGACCTCTGCAGCTAGGCAAGAGGCGATGAGCATTCATATTGGACACTACAGCCGTAGATGTGTCAAAACTCAGTTATTTCGAAGCAGCTATGACAAGAGGTAGCTCAAAGGAGAACGCAATTTAGTTACCTCTGCGTCGCGGGACGTTATTTCCCTGTTTAAATGCATTGATATAACGAATTTAAGTTCATCATATATTTTGACACGTAGCCATAAATAACACAAAAGCGTCGGCTGCTCGGTAGGAGTAATCATATGATAACTACGGCAAGTCCCGAAGGAGCCATAGTGCCTCCGTTCATTTCTGCAACACATTCTGGAAGAACAGACGAACGGAAGCGGTACAAACTTACCGAAAGCCGCGTGCAATAATTCAGGATCATCTCCCCGGGCCGTCGGATCCGCACGACAGTGCTTCCACGTCGACCCGTCTCCAGATATATCGATCTGAGATTGATGTGTCCCATAGGAAAGGGCCGGGAATGCTCCCCTCTCGGTGGCACAGTCGGCGCCGCCGCCGACTTTCCTCACCGAGGAAGAAGTACAGTGAATGATTCAGCATTTGCATATTATCCATGTAGATATGCACCGCCCTCCTTATTTGGTTTCACTTAGCTTTTGCCTCAGAGTGCCACATAGTGTATATTTGACTTGGATGATGGGATGAAGGAAGAGCTTTTTGAATTATTTTCCAGCAATAATTTTCCAACACAGGATGACAATTAATGCACTTTACGCACTTCAAACTGGCTAAAAGGGCAAATTGAAAGATGAAACCAGAATCGGTTAATTGTTCTTGAGTCTGCTTCTGCTGCACACAGAAAAATATTGACACCGTTAGCGGTGTAATTGCACAGTACATATCTGAGCACTTGAGGAAAGTTAATTTAGTCCCTTCCCCGCTTAAATTACTCGCGCTTCTAAATGAACACCAGGAAGAAGGTAGTAGAACACTGTTAGGAGGGTTGGGTGTTTTACTACATGTAGCAAAACACCCAACCCTCCTAACAGTGTTCTATTACCTTCTTCCTGGTGTTCATTTAGAAGCGCGAGTAATTTAAGCGGGGAAGGGACTAAATTAACTTTCCTCAAGTGCTCAGATATGTACTGTGCAATTACACCGCTAACGGTGTCAATATTTTTCTGTGTGTGCTAGCTCTTGTACTTCAACTGTCGCAGAGCAGCGCATGTTGCAGCCACCACGGCACCTTGGGGTAGCATAAAAACCTCATGAAAGTCTCCTCCCAGACACCTTTCCTCGAATCGACAAACTGCCCCGAGCAGCGGTAACCTGACAACCCTACCGCAAACCAAGGGTCTCAGCTAATAACTCACCCCATCAAAGAAACCCGTGTGCGTTTACACTTTGTTTTAGCACTGTGATAGTGATAAAACGTAATTTTAGCCGCAGCAGCCCATTCAGATGTATCCGATGGTCCCTTTGCACGCTTTCCCCTTGCTCCGTACCCGAGGGGACATGAAGGGGATGTCGGCTGTATCTTGGCGGGAGTCGTCCTGGTTTTGCACCTCTCCGGGCAATATGATCACATCATCGATGAGCCGCCATGCTTGTCACCATAGTGTCATGTCTCACATGACACTATGGCACTATGATAGAGACAATGTGCATTGTGCAATGTGCATGTGGATTTTAGGCTGTATGTTGTGTTGACCTGGACACTAGAAACATTCCTCACGGCTGCACGGTATACACCTTTTAATAATGAAACGTAGGAGTTTTCCCCGCTGTATAGGCAGCTGATTCTTTCGTGCATTTATCTACAGGTCTCTATGTAATTTAAAAAGCTCCTTTGTTTGATGAACCGATCGCGAGCAGTCATAAAGGGATAGGTCACAATTGAATTTCAAAGCAAACACATAACTTATACTTGTACACTATATCGCTGGAGTTTTTTCGTGAATATCTTACTTGGATGCTTTTCTTCAGACGGTATAACCAATAATAGGAATTCCTTCAATATTTAATGGGTTCGATTTGTGCTCTGAATAGTCATTCTATTTTGCAATAGCCTGCAATAGTTATCATCCCTATAAACAAAACAGTTATGCCACAGATCCATACCGTTTCCTTTGTTCGTTTGCCCCGTCCCATGCATTTCTTTAGTTCAAAAGCAGGGTACCTTATGAATGACGTCACAGATGGCGTCACTGGGCGGCGGTACGGCGGCGGCGGCGGCGGACCGGGTGCTCAGTCTGTCGCCGGCCGCGAGTGGTGGGGGATGCACGGCGCGGAGCGGCGCACCGACTCAGCACACGAACGGTGAGTACCGATGACAGTGTCAGAGGTTTGGTGGTTAGCGTCGGACCTCAGATAGAGAGGTAATCCCCAGGACAGTTTCGGTGGCTGGTTGGGAAGGATTGTACTTCGGATATAGCGGTGATTTCCCGGGCCATTAACACGGGAGTAGAGATTGTAGAACATTGATCGGTAAGATACGAACCGTTGTGTCTCTCCAAAGTTATAGCTTAATTACCCCGTAAATTTAAGCGGACAAATCTTAACAGAATTGATGGGAACATTTATCTTAGTAAGTGACATTTCTACATGCGTCTATTACAAGAAATTCTGCAATGCCTTTTGCATCGTGCAATTATTGGTTCGAGAGTATCTATGAATAAATATGCAAGCGTCTATATGAATTGATCATAATTCTAATGAACACCATCGAAATACAAGGGCATGTTTGAAAGTAACTATTACCAATCGAATGTTATTTAAACATGTCAATACCCGATATTTAGTGACTCTGCCGTTTGTTTTCCGTATCGCTATACGACTAGAGTACGACACCACAGGTCGGCGCTACTTTTGTTCTCCGTATTTCTCATTTTAATTTGACTGAATTATTTTGTTAGTACCGGTTTCTGATGACAATAGGTACCTTGTGATAGCATACATAGCTTATGTACAACTTTCCCTATTCCAACCTTCGTATCCATCTATTTCCTGCAGTCCGTGTCGCGTTGTTTCCATGTAACCACTCGCCCCGATGCCCACCCCCGACTGCCGATACCAAGCCGAGTTCATTTCCCCCATTTCCACAATAAGCTCTGCGCTCGGCCGCTGCCGACGCGGCCATTGGGACTCGAGTGAGCGGCACTAATCACTCGGCCCCGATCGCCGCCTCACGACACACCTGGTGTGGCCAGTGCGCCTCGTTACACCCCGGTGTAGTCGTGGGGCGGATCGAACGTGTGACACGCCCGGCCCGTGTAATCCTCCAGGCCGCTCGGCCGGGCGCGCCGGCGTGTTTTCGGAAATGTGTTCGTGCTGCTTTGTCGTGAATGCGGCGTTTGTTTCGCGCCGTAGCCAATTCTATCAGCCAAACGGGCCCTACTGATATCGCACCATCTCATTCTGGCCCCGGTGGGCATTCGTAGTTGTGCTGGCTTCATGAGACTGCTACTGACGGAACCTTAGCGTGCGAATTCTCCTCAAGTGATGCATGCGTTGCGTGATATGAAAATCAGCCGCATTTTCGTTGCTCGATATTAATCTTTCAGTTATTTTGCTAAGTACGTAGGTTCCGCTGACATGCCTCTTGTTTTGCGTCATAAGGGATAATAATTTTTCACCTTCATATAATTCTACCCTTTGCGTGTGGGTTCTGCCATTTACAATGCGTCTTCGACTCTTCTCAAGTGTACCTGCAGTCTCTGCATACAACTACGGGTTGACCTTTGTCTTTCTCCCTACAATTTTGCTATTTTGTATAACGGTTCGTCCCCAGTGTATCTGTGTGTGGAATGTCTTGTTCTCCATTATACATCGTATCTGCGTGTGAAGTGTCCCGTTCTCCACTCCCAGGTGCGCCAGTGTGTGAGCTAACTCATTCTTTTATGTGCACATACCTACATATCTTGTCCCTCACTCGCCACTGTATCTGTGCTTACATGGCATACCTCGCTCCCCAAACCATGGTGTATCTGTGTGTGAGATATCTGATGTCTCGTTCCCATCTGTCTCTCGCCCCCACTCGGCACTCCTCGGTGTATCTGTGTGCCTCGTTCCCCGTTCCCTGGTGTGTGAGACGACCTCACTCCGATCCATCTCCCGTCACCCCGGGCTCCCGGAAGGAGCTCCGGCACCCCGCCGAAGCCCAGGCCATCCCCCGGAGCCGTCCCATGCGGCGGATACCGTCCAGAATGAATGCATGAATGCCCACCGCTGGTTAGTATGCAATGAAAACGCTGTGGTCGTAGCCCGCGACCGATAGCTCACTCAAATGTAGGCCTTTCGTCATTCGTCCACGTCGCCTGGCTAGTAGGTATTCTATTACATTGCTCCCCATGAAATGTCAGGACGACTCTGCATTGCAAATTGCGTGCGACACTTTGTCAGGCGCATAGTTATGCCGGTACACTTCGCAATGCAGTTATCAAGAGTGTGACGACTCGACTCGACTCGAAGTGCGCTTGAAAGTAAGACAATTGCGATTCAACGCAGAGTGGCTGTCAACAGCCCACTGAGGATAAACGGCTTCTCTGGTTAGTGAAAATAACACATAAATAGCTTTTTATACCTACCTGTACTTATGTTGTATTTGGCTTCAAATCATTTTTAAATAGGTTTCACTACCACATTGTTTCCTTTTAGCAAAGAGACCCAAAAAGCTCTGTGTGTGTGTGTGTGTGTGTTTTTTTTTTGCCTCCTCTTACGGCACTCGCTTTGTCATAAACAATATTGCGATCACCTTAGTATGCATGAATATGCTAGGGAAATCGAGTTGTTTGAAATTGGATATTTTCGGCGCAGAATTTCCGAAGCGATATTTTCAGACCATCTGAATAATATCAAACGCTGAAGCACAAGGCAAACAACAACATTTCTTCATTTGAGACTTGTGAAGGGGCTAGCTAGCATTTCCAAACCGTGTTTATTCTCGGCGGATGTCCAAGCTGCGTTTTCTTATTCCTCGAAGAATATAGGCCTTGCGAAAATGAAACGTTATGTGATTGTTCATTGCCATCTAAAGCAGCAGATAATCTGACACCATTCGGCCGGTCTGTTTTCTATGCTGTTGAAGTTTCGTACCGCCATCGCTCTACTATTGTTTGACTTCTCTTTCCTCCAACTACCCCTGGGTCAGCGACCTGGATCCCTGTCCAACAGCTAACATAGGGCCCAGACATCAGCCCGCATCCTCCAGGTCACATAATCGGGCGTGTGCAGCAGACGAACACCGTCGCCGCTCGAGCTGCGCTGATGTCCGCCGCGCCGCCCGCAGTCGCGTGTAGCACCTCTACTGACTGATGGCCACATGCACCATCAGGGGCGCCGGCCGTGGCAGGCGATAAATCCCAGCGCTCCTCGTCTCCGCCGCGCCGCTGCTCGTCTCCGCAGGGCCGATGCGCCACCGAGTGTGGCTTGCAGAGACTGGACAGAGATGCTAAGAGCGGTGCAAACGCTGAGACTTGCCACACTGTGACTCGAACCGGATCCTCCACCGTCGCCGCCGAGGGCGCCCACCGGCCGGCGAGTTTTTCGCGGCTTTGATGACAGGGAGCTGCGGTCGGCTGCAGATGACTGTCGAGTGCAGGCCGACCTCGGACGGATGTAGTCCCGTCTCCATGTAGCAGCCGCTCTCCGGGCGCCGACAACTGAGGGTGTTTCTATAAACTCTGCGACTGAGTGAGGGGGCGATTCTGACGCGGGATAAATCCGGCACCGTGACGAAAACAGTTCATCTCGAGTCCGACTCGTATCTCCACGCTCTACGATCTCCGAGCGCCATGCGTTCGGCTCAGCTGCGGCGTTTTACACCCCAAACGGCTCCGGATATCGCCAGTCGTCTCGTTCGGCCAACAATTGGACCGGCGGCGAGCGGGGCGTTCGGCCGAGCCGCTCCGGACAGGAACGCGCCGACATTTGTCACTCCGGGGCCGAGGGGCGCCATTTTCGGAACACGACAGACAAATGGTAGTCTTGAGAGGCGTCGGCGGCGCCGGGGACGGGCCGCGATCTCTCCATCGGCCTGGCGGCGCCGAACTGGTGGTCAGGCGGCGAGAAATATACGCCGAGTTGGACAGCCGGCACAGCGGGGCGGCGCCGGACGGTGGGGTGGACAGGACAGGACAGCGAGCCGGGATAGCGGACAGCGAGCGGGGACAGCGGACACGCAGCGTGGTGAGACAGCTGAGAGTGAGACTCGGGGCCAACAAGTCAGGCGACGGATAACGGGAGGAGGTGTGAGTACGAGAGTGCGGCGTAGGGAGTAGAGGGAGGCCGCGGGGATGAGCTGACGGGAGATGACGGAGGAGAGTGGGGGTCAGCGGGAGGTCGTTTGGAGGTCAGTGGGGTAGCCGCAGGAGGTTATTGGAGGGCAACGGGAGGTCAGCGGGAGGTCGCTGAAAGGTCCGCGGGAGGGCATTCGAAGCCGACGACCTGCTGTTGACAACAAATCTGCGTAAGTCGGCTAACTCAACTAACTTATTTGAATTTTCCGCGCTGATGTAATTACGGCACGACCCGGATTGGGAACTATGGGCGGAGATTTTCAGATTGTGACGAAATGTGGAGACAATGTAGGTGAGGTCGTGAGTGGCGGCGCACGACTGTCGGCCGGCCGACCCTGGGGGCCAGTGGTGCGGTCTGATCTCGGTCTTTCGGCGCCGAGAGACGGACAGATCATGGACCGATCGCGTGAGGTGCGTGGGAACTCGGCGACAGATCACCGACGGTCAGATCGTGGGAACGCCGTGCGCGCGCGCCGTCCGGCACCTCTGCGCGCTGCCCCGCCGGGGTGGCCGCGCTGTCCTGTCCCGCCCGCTCGTCGATCCGACAAACCACCGGACCGAGAGCTGCCTGGCGTCCACGCACCGCAATCCATCGATGCACCGGGGCCTGATCGGAGCCGATAGGGCGGAAATTCCGAACCGCGGCGAAACGACCAAAACAAGTGCCTAATTGAGCCGTCTTGGGAGTGCGATGAGCGAGACCGGCCGACTGGGACTCTGGCGCATTATCGCCGCTTTGTTAAACAGGCCGGTCTCGGCAGCGATTGGCAGCTGTCTGTGACGAGCCGACAGCTGCGAGGAACTTGTGACGGGTGTCGATCGAGCTGTTTGTTAGTCCTCGGAGAGTAGTGGTACGCTCTGGAGCGCGGATCATCATCACGAGAGCGCCGAGGTACATGGAATAGATCGCCGGCGTGATTCCGGGCTAGGTGTAATTAAAAAGATCCATGCCAGGATAGGAGATAGTTTGTCCATGTTATCGCTAATGATGGTCATAGTCGAGCGGTATTTGATGAACGGTGCGCTTGGGTCGAGATAACTCAGCTAGATTGCTCGCTTGTTTGCTGTTATCTTCCGAAACAGAAGGCTACAAATAATGGGAAATAAAGAATGGTTTTAAATACACCTTAAGCATCACAAATTGCCTGATCCATCATTCAATACGGTCATCAACATTGTTGCTCCCCCGCGGACTGATTACGGCGGGAAAAACGAACGCAGTTTTTCAGGGACAATCAACATTATCCGAGCACTAGTAAACATCCTCATTGATTTGCCCTCGCATCAGTGACGCCCACTCGTTAAAC
The DNA here is from genome assembly GCF_019059575.1 of Amphibalanus amphitrite. Lineage (NCBI taxonomy): Eukaryota > Metazoa > Arthropoda > Thecostraca > Balanomorpha > Balanidae > Amphibalanus > Amphibalanus amphitrite. The sequence goes on along the minus strand of NW_024881942.1, from coordinate 289,402 downwards.
AATTTCCTCCTATTTGCTGATGAGCTGTTGTGTCTTGTTTATCGACAGCCTGTCGTTTTCCACTGACGAGCATCTCTTTTTATCCGTTGTCACACCGCCATCTTTTATTTGATAACAGCACAATTTTGCCGCCCCATTTCGACAGGCCTCCTTTGTCGCATGTTGATGGGTCGCTGCTTTCTACCCGCTGATTGAGCCAGTTGGAGCTGCTCTTTGTTGGTCGGCCTTTGGTGTTTGTTGACACGTGGTCGTTTGTCATCAGATGGCGACGTGGTCCCCACAATAGCCCCCCACTCGCTGACAGACATGTGTCCCCTCTGTTGACAGGTGGTCATCTCTCGTCGGCTGAACCGTGCGGCGTCAGCTCCGGCTGCCAGTCGTCCACAAACGAACTGCGACCTCACCGGTCCTCCGAGACCGGCGTCCCCCGAACCTCCCCCCGCGGGACCAGCCAGTCGCGCTTCCAAGCCAGCTCGTGCCGCGCCGACCCGACCCCGTGTCGTTCCCCCGGGGACAACACGTGCGCCCGTGCGCCCCGTGACCTGGACGACGGACGTGAGGTGACTCCGGGACCCGATCTGGTGCGACTCTTCGTCGGAGACAGAGAGGGAGTGACTGCGCGTACCGAGCGCGCTCGTGCGTGCGCGAGTGCCTGCGTGCCGACGTGCGCGTGACAGTGCGAGCGCGAGTGCTGGCGTGCGCGTGATCGTGACATCGTGAGTGACCGTCTGTGCGATCGCTCGCACCAGCGAGTCGCCAGAATGGCTCGCGAGAGGTCGTCGCCTCCGCTGCTGGCTACTCTCCTGCTGCTGCTGATGAGCTCTGTTTCGGCAGACCTCGATGTCGCAAGTAAGTTGTGGGTTGAGGTGGTTGTGGCCTGGAAGGGAGGATTGAGGGAGCCGGGAGGCTGGACGCGGGACAAGGCAGAACAAGGGCACAGAACACCCGCTGAGCACCTCTATTACGATATGCTGCCGCACAAATGTGCTGCGTAACTTCCGATCTAGTAGCCGATCCGGCAGTAATCGATACGGCTGTAACTCGTCAGCAGCCGCATTATCTGTCTCGCGCGGTGCCGGCTTAGGTGTTCGGCCCGTGCCTCGCCTGGCCACAGGCCGACCACCGAACGGCCCTTGGATGGCCTCCAGTCGACCGAACTTGGGTCGAGGATTATAGTGTGACATCACACGACATCTCAGCGTCCCAGGGCGGGGATCGCCAAACTGCTTTTCACGCGCTATACTACAAAGACACCGACTCCGGCCGCCTTCGAATTCATATAATCGAAGAAAAATTCCCGCTCGCAATTAGTTCCATTTCTGCGTTTGAGGCCGGCCATTTGGACCCTCGTCGCCTGTGTCTGCGATGACGTGTGTTTGGCCAGCACGGCACGGCGAGGTGCGTCCTGTCCGGCGCGTCGCCGAGGTGTTATTTGGGCGTGTCGGCCGAGGGTCAGCGATAAATTGTCGGTAACCGGCCGTAATGGCTTGGTCCGCCGAGCGTTGACCGCGGCCGGGCTGTGATTTTCAGCGCACCAAGCGGTTAATATGGTAAAGAGCCGCTACGGCGGCATCGAGCGCGCGTCAAGAGCGCAGGGATTGGAGGGAGGCGTGGTGAGGAGCGGCGACAAAAACGACCGATCGAGACGAGCAGCGGCGCGCCGCCAGACGCCTCTTGTTATGATCAGGGCCGTTCAGAAGAGCCACACGGTGGCGGGTTGGGAGTAAGGCTGGATGACCAGCGGATTTTCTCTCCGTCGCCAGTGCCTGCGACCGCCACTCCCTACGCTAGCATCGTGGAGTGGAGCTTACGGGGAGCATTGAGGTCAATCGATGAGTAATCCTGCGGATTAGCGAATGGTAAGCTGTTGGAGAGCAGTAGTCAGCTTCGGGAACCACATCACCATGGCGACCAAAATAGGCTGAATGCACGCCCGTGATATAATTTTAAGACGCCTTGGGTATTTCCTGAACACAAATTCTCGAGGATTGTCGGCCCATCCCTCTGAATACAGGGAGCTCGGCACGTATTCTGCAGGGCAGTTTGCACTGCATTCCGGGTCGGTAATCACCCTCCGACATGCACGCGGCTGCCGCCGGGGCCGCGCCGATGCTCCCCTCGTCGGCCGGCCGCCGGCCATTAGGAGGGATATCAGCCGGTGCCGCGGAGGCCGGCGCCGTTATGAGCGGGATGAGAGCCGCGTCAGGAGAGCGGCCCGGCCTCGGAGACCCGCACGGTCAGACAGACCGCGCGTCATAAGAGACGTGATCACAAACGAGTGAGCTGGCTATACATCGCGAGTGCTTCTTGTTTTCTGACTTTGTGTGAATTTTTATAGGCTTTTATTGCATTAGTAACCATTGTGATAGTTTTAACCAGCGTCCAGGCGTTATGGGCAACATTTTAGCGAATTGTGTTTTAGGGTTAGTGCTACGTAAATTTTTGACAGTTATTGGATTGAACATGTGAACTGTTATAGGTAGATGTTCTCAAACTCGCTCAAGTATAAAATAGCACACACTTATTGCATTTTACCAATGTTTCAAGCTATCTATTGATGCTATTTCTAGACGATCCCAGGTAACAATTTTCCGGAATTATCTTCAGGGACGATTCCCATAGACAATCGAACGTCCAAAATATTCACGGACTTTCCCCAGATCACACTCAAACACAATCGTCAATAGCGTTTCCGCTGACAACCGGGCAATCACTGGCTCCAAAGCATGAACGCCCGAGTGATTGTGATTTCATTGATTAATGTTTGCTCTGTCTCGATGAAGTTCATTTGTCGTGAAGGCTCCAGTGCTGTTTCCATCCAAACCCAGAGATAGCCTCTGTCAAGGGAGACGCATGCCTCTTCGCTGAAGCCGTGGACTATGCACTGTGCAGTCTCACAGGATGTGATGTGTCACGCCAGTGTCCACAGTCTGTGACGCTTGGACGCCGGGTGAGGCACGATCCGAGCCGAGTTGAACGATGTTCCTAGTCGTGTGACGACACTTCCGTCGTCACGATGCCCGGTGGTGACAAAGGCGGGGTCGTGGCGTCTGTCTCAGACGCTGTCACGCTCGCGCTCCTCTGGAGGACGCCGGGCTCTCCTGTCCTGCAGCTCACAGTCGTGTCCTTATCACCGGAGCCCGGCGCCGGGACGGCGTGGGGCGGCAGATCAAGGCGCTCCACCTGACCGGCTCGGTGTGAGATCGCGGATATCGAGCGCCGCCCGCCGCCAGGAAAGTGATGGTGGAGAGTCGGCGACCAGCTCCGGTGACCAGCTCGAGGTGTAACGGGACCGCCGGGCGGTCTGAGAACCCTGCAGACAGACGGTGGGCCGTCTCATCAGCGTGCCGGACACGTGAATCAGTGCTCATTATCGTTACGAGCAGTCGCCGCCAGTTGAAAGACGAGATACGAGGGTCGAGTTCAAACGCTTGCTCTTGCAAGGTAAATGTTATAGATGTGGGCACCAGCACGATCGTTTCTTAGATCTGCGGAAAACTCCGGCTGGTCACTCAACCTTCCGCATTGTCAGTATGAGAAATTGACTGAGCCACAACTCGGAACTCTGGTCATTTGTGGGTTCAACAGTGCACGATACGGGAACACGTGGCAAACTGCCAATTCAAGTACTCAGAGTGGCATGACATTTGGCGTCCTGGGATTTCCTCAAACTTTGCCAGCTCTCAGTAAGTTTAACTACCTGAGGCTTGACATCGAGTCACTGTGCTCACCAGGCTGCTCAGTCAGTTACTCAATATTTCAATTGCAGCGAATCGGCAAGGGACCTTCTGTCAAAGTGTGTGCTGCATTGCTCTGACGTTTCACCCCTGCACACTCCCAGAGTTCAGACAAACGTCTATCGCTCTGTGTACCCCATTCCACGGTACCCGACCGGTCGGCCGGGGTCGTCGGTACGTCGCTCCGACCTCCAATTACACGTGGTCGCCGGCGGCGAACGTGATCCAGTAATTACCTGTTGGAGTCGGGGCCGGCTGGCCGAACCGCCCGCAGCCGTGGCCCACGGCTGACGGGCAGTCGGGCCGCAGCGCCTCACCCTCCACCGCGCGCGGCCGCCGCCACCAGACGAACAGCCGACCCACGCGCAACGGTAACGAGGAATTACAAACGGCCCAACGCGTGGAGGGCGCCCGGATGCAGCTCGGAGGAGCTCCCGTGATGAAGACGCCGGGACGAAGCCGGCAGCAGGCTGGATGAGGAGTGATTAGACTGGGGGCGTCCGTCAGAAATACTAATGATTCCTGGGTGGATGTCTTCCATTTGAATACGGGCCCGCTGTTGGTATGGAGAATTATGATAGATGAGGATGAGTACCGGGTGCCGTGAGCGAAGTCGTGCCGTTTGTGGTCCGAAATGGAGAGGCTGCCTGACGTTTGGATACGCTGGCTTTGATGTGAGCTCGAAGTAAGAGGAGAATTACAAGATCAAACTGAGGAGTTGCCTAGATCGGGGTTGAGAGCCTTGTCTGATGCCGAACAGGAGGGTGGCTATGACCCTTGTCAGATATAACGAACAGTTCGGTGATGTGTTCAGACTTTGTTCCAATCCCATTGTCTCTGGCGATTCCTGGTGGAGTGAAGTCATCCACTGATGTTTGAGTGGCCTGTCATGTCTCCTTTCTCCCGTCTCCATCACCAAGCTCGGTCTCTGTCTCCGGTTTAGTGCCATCGGCGGACTAGAAGACACTTCTGCGGTGTTCCATCCGCTCGTCTTTCAACAATCTCAGCGGTCTCGGTGTTATAACCGCCGAAATACCGCCGTTATTCGGCCAGCTGGATATTGCAGTGCCCCTAGTCGGGCAGATTCCTCCTCAAAGCACCTCGGACAGAACACGCGAAGCCTGGGCTGCTCTCCGGATTTACACGGTCAGGCCGATGGGGAGTGTTTTGCGGTCCTATCCGCGAGCTATTGTGGCTCTGGAGCTTCTTTCAAGTGTTTTTACCAAGGCTCACGGCGCGCACTGCAACAAATGGTCTGCGTTCGAATCTAAATGGGTCCGCGGGGCACCATTTGACAGACATTTACTGTCGGACGCCGGCCTTCGCTGCGATGAATTGTCCGTCCAGCACGCATATCAAGTCCTCCGGACAAGGCACTCATTAGATATCTGAACAGCGGCGTATCAGTGCGGTAAACGGCAGAATATCCCCCATCAATTACGGCGTCCGGGTTATGTATGAAGCGGTCCTGGCTCTGTGCGCAGAGACCCAGTACAATGGGCGCTACCCAGACACCCATTATTACCGAACCCTCAGCAGCTTGTCGGTAATACAAACGAGTTAACCAGTATAGCGCCTTTTGGGGCGACTAACGGAGCGAGCGAGGGGGTGAGTCTTGCACGTGCGAAATTTCGAGGGGGTACCTCCAACTGACTTGTGCAGGGCACCCTACTGACTGGTCTCTAGCGATGTGCCAAATTTGGGCACAATCGACCCAGCCGTTCTCGAGATCTGGAAGCGGCACCCTGCACGTGCGCACGTGCAAAATGGGTCCCAACTGACTTGTGCACGGCACCCTAGTAACCGGTCCCTAACTGTGTACCAAATTTGAGCGCAATCGGTCGAGCCGTTCTCGAGATCTGGAAACGACCCCTGCACGTGCGCACGTGCAGCGGCACCCCAACTCTGGCACATGGATATGCAGTGCCTAGTGGGTGCCTACCTACATGCCAACTTTCAGCGCAATCGGCCAAGTAGTTACCGAAATATTGCAACAATTACAAAAGTGACACCTCTTCGTTTTGCACGTGGCACGTGCATAAGGGGTCACCCACATGCATCGGGAATAGTCCAATACTTGGTAGAAGGAATGAAGCTACCCTACAAAAATTACCGCATGTAAATCGGTCAAGTGGTTGCTGAGATATAAGCCTCGCAAAAGCGTCCGCACGGCCGGCCGGCCGGCCGCTGATACTCAGAAATTTCCGTTATTCTACGTAAGACTCCGCTCGCTTCGCTCGCTCCGTAATCATCCCCACATGCTAAACCGATGACGTCACACTTGACTGTTGACGTCACGAACAGTGACCCTACTTTCCTCGCGCAGCTCAATGGTAAACACGGATTATGACGGCGATTTATCACTTATTTATCCCCATAACTTACAGTGGTCCTAGCGACTCGATGCGCTCGGGTGACACTGTAATACGAATGGGCGCCGATTTGCATAAACGGCTTTGTGCGGTGCAAGAGGTGTTTACGGAAAACAGCTCGCTCGGCGCTAAGTTGTGGTCGCGTTCCACAGTCGGGGCGACAGACCCGTCTCGACAATGGTCGCTCCGTGCGCGCCGAGGACAGCCGGCTGTCGGCACGAGTCGTTACGTCGCCCCTTGTCACGCGACTGAACGGCGGAATCACTAACGGCAGTGCAGACAGGAAACGCGACACAAACACGCCTTCTGAAGGCTGTTCGCGCCTTGTGTCAGACCTCGATGGTTGATACCATTTCAAACAAAGTTATTCCGGTGATAGATACAGTCCCAAAACAAGATATAGTTCAAAAATCAATGCAGTTCTCAAAACAAAAAAGATCGTATATGGCGTATACTTTCATATGAGTTATGACTCCTAACATTATGCACTTGTATTTGACAGCAATGTGTAATATTTTCCGGAAAATTAATAAATCTCCCTCTTATGCCATTTCGATACAGCCAATCACTTTTCCCCTCGTTCTCCTTATATTCCAATCCAATATGTTTCATCGTGCGGCAGTATCATTTAATTCACATTCCTTCTCGCCCATCATTTATCCAGCCGTGACCATTCCGGCAATGAATCGATTACGAGCCAGCTGCTAAACGGCCCAGTGTTAATCGCCAACGGAACACCCTCAGGGCGGGCATTGGGGAGGTCCTATTCGACTTCGGCATGCTCCGGTCTCTTGGCTGATGCGCTGTAAAATTGCACTATAGAACGTGCTGGAGTCGGTGTGGTCGCTCTCAGCTGTCGGAGTGTGCTTCGGCCGATAGTTACTGTTCGAGAGGGTCTGTTCATCAGCGTTTGATGGGACCACTGAAGGGAGGGCGGAGGGGGCGAGTGATCGGAAGATAAGTGATAGTGGAAACGGACACGGTAGGAAGAAATGAGGTGAAACGGGCTGAGGTGGATAACTGGGACAGATGGAGAGAGAGGAAGAGAGAGGAAGAAGAGGAAGAGAGAGGGAGAGGGGGACAGAGAAGAGAGAAGAGGATAGAGTGGTGGTGAGGAGAGGAAGATGAAGATGAAAACAACTGAAGAAATATTCGTCCTTGCTCCGGCCGTTGATCGTGCGAATAAATCAACTATCTCTTCCGGGCAGTCTCCTTCATCTTTGTACCGTCTGTGAGAACCACACAGCCCCCTGACATCAGGCTCGATTGCTCCGTTTTACCGAGCGAACTTCCAAATACTTTTAATCTTCTCAGCGTGGCTAGACACCTCATCACTCGCTTCATCATCCTTAGTCTCTTCATCTCAACTCATCTTATCGTTTGTTGATCTCTTTGTCTCTTCATCTTCGTCTGTCGTCGCAGAGCGCTGGCAGTATGCGTGTTCCACGCACATTCCGCCGCGCGGCAGACGAGACATTAGCGGGGCGGCAAGTGCCGAGTCCCGTGCGCCATTGGGACTAATTTATAACCGCAACTCTGGTCGATGGTTCCACTCCAGCAGAAAACAAAAACAGGGCGAGTGGCGCCGGACAGCGCAGAGGCGTCGACATCCGCACCCTACGAGCTGATGGCGTCCCACCGACCAATAATTAATGGAAAACGGGAAGAAGAGGAATCGTTAGTAAATGTCCCACTTTATAAATGTCGGAACAATAATTTACAAATTAATAGTGTTAGTTAATATCTCGAACTGCTACAAGCATTTTCACAATGTAACACGAAGCCCCTACGCCTCGACTACCGCTGTCTCCCATGAAGGGACCAGTGACAGTATTTAAGCTCGTTTCTGCTCCATTTCAGAAGAGCATCGCTTATCTTGAGAGGTTTGTGGAGCGTAGCCTAATTTGACAAAGTGGACAAGTCATCTTGCGGTTTCAGAGCGCCCGGAGAATACCCACCGCTGCAATGCTGTCTGGTTCTGTCGTGTGCGGTCTCTTATAAATGCCAGCAGGCTCTTCCACATGACACAGTTCTGACGTGTGCCTCTGCTGCCCGCATCCGCATTTGTCCAAATCTCCGCCGAGATAATTCACTGTGTCTGGAAAACTATATGATTGATGAGAAACTAATGTGGGCGCTCTCATTACCGGGGAAGGGAGGACAGCGAGAGGCTAAGTATATGGTCCGTCATATTTGGATGGCCATACGGAAGGAGCAGATTATTCATCTGACAGAGGAGGTAAAAAGGATTAGTTTTTTTTTTTTTTTTTTTTGACGAGTCAAAAGCTGTTGTGCGTTGTTTAACATCACTCCATGCATAGCCCAATCCGTCGTGAATATTATTTTGGTTCAATTTAAGTAGCTTTCCATCAAGAGGCATGGGCGTCAAAGACCATTTAATTGAGATGGGTCGGGGCTATGAAAGCGGCATTAATTTAATACATAGGAAGACGTTTTCATATCTAGGGATGTACAGTGCTTGAACGTTTATCTTGTCGATCGCATTTTTAAACTTCCTTCGCTTTGAAGATAAGCGTGTGAGACATGTTAGCAGCATGTTTTTCATCGTTGAACGATGTAGGGTATTGTAAAACAGAGATATTGTTGTAAAATATGGCATTGTTGAGGATGTTTCAACATCTGTCAGATTCTAGTGTGCGTTGCTACAAAATATCTGGCAATTCCTACAGAGCACTCCTGCGACGAGGTCTACCTAACTCCACTTTTTTTCTCAAACGCACCCAGCACCGCCATGAAACCACCCCGCCCGTTGGGGAAATCGCACCGCTCTTCCGCGGCGCTCATCATCCATTCCGGCGCTCTCATCTCTCCTCATTCACCCCGCTCTCCCATTGCTGTTCTATATGGCCCATTCCCCTTCCCCTCCGCTCCGCTCTCCGCTCCTTCTCGCTACCATCACGGACTGGCGATGCCGTTTGCCGGCGCTGTTTTGCCCCTGCTGACTGCGTCGCTGCTGACGGCCGGGGTAGATGCATCATCGGACGGACGGCGGCGGCGGCGGGTCTGAAAACGGCCCCGTGTCGGCTGATGGCTGCCATTGGGGACGGCCAGGGGTGGCTGGATGGACCCGGAGACGGCCGAGAGGAGTGGACATGACGGACGGACTGGGAGGCCAGAGATGATGTGGACAGGCGAGAGAACCGTCGGAGATCAGACAAAAGTGGGCCGAAAATGCGGGGCACGATGGAAGACGTGATCTGGGCACTAGGGTAAAATACGGAGAACTGCATTGAGCAAAAACAAAGCCGTTGTGAAACACAAGGTGTTGGAAATGAAGACTGAGCGATGTCGCTTGTGCTGCTTGAAGTCTCCATTTACCGAAATGACAAACAACAGGACCGTGCTCAAAAGATAAACTCAAAAACTCAAAAGATCTATACTTAGCCTCAGCTGACGGGGCAGGACTCTCGGCCATCACGTCACGCCTCAAATAACTTCCGCCACAGCGCGAGCGACGCGGTGGCGTCGGTCAGAAGCGATCCGCCGCGCGCGGAAGCGGAAGGACGCGCCGGTGCCGACGGTGGCTGTCGCGCCGGCGATGACAGGCCCCGGCGGCAGACGCCGAGCGGACCAGACATGTTTGTGTGTGCGCGTGTGTTATGCATGCCGCGTTGAGTGTTTGCGGAAGAACTCCAGTGCTGGGGCTACGGGCGCACAGCCTGCGGGCGGAGGCGGGGAATAGGCCCGATATCAGCTTACCTGGCGCGCCAGGCGTGGCCGCTGCGTCACTCTGCTGTCACCACTGAGTGGAAGCGACGGTCCGTGGCGCCCGAGCTCGCCACGATTGTCTCCGCGCCGCTAATGTGTCTGCGCGCCGGGTTTGCCGCCGCCGAGCTTAGGCGCCGGGACCGGCTGAATACGGGTCGGCGGCGCGGTTAGGATCTGGAAGGGAAATTGGAGACTTGTCGGGCCTCTCCCTAGGGCAGGGATGTCTGGCCTGTTCACGGTGACTGACTCGACAAGAGACGGTTGGACGCTGTCCTGCTGTCGCTGGAAGCCTACCAGGGTTGCCTGGCTGTCCGCTGAATCACCTTATACCGAATAATATATCGATCGCTTTGCCACTCGCGCCGTTCGTTTTATTCTTTTCAACACCTCCATCTATTGTCTGATTATCATCTCTTCGTTCTGCCATTTTATTCTTGATCGGTGAATTATATGCGTAATTTTCAATTCCCTTCTATTTGCATATCCTTAATCTCAAACTTCCAGTTTGAGCAAGAAAGTGGCGTTCTTGAAAAAGAAACTTAAATCCATTCGGTCTTCTGTCAAAATGGCGCATCTGCTTTTGGGCAGGGCTCCGTTTTGAGCTATCTAATGCTGCATAAGGTGCATAACTATGTTGATGTTTAGTATTACCTGCAAATGTGTTATTTGTATTCTCTAAAATGCCAAGTTTAGAAAAATGTAAGTTAAAGTCATAATAGAAAGCTGAGTAAAATTTGGTACCATCGACCGCAACTTCCTTATTCCATCAACCTGGATCTCCGGTTGACGGATATTGCAAGAGTCGGTGACCTTTTGTCTCAAAGTTGGCGAGCTATGAGCTGAGCAATGATTTAGACGGTGTTCACAAATTACCGTCTCCCTTGCTGACCGGCCACTGTCGGACCACAAACTTTGCGGCCAGACGCGGCCGAGACTCGATTTACCGGCTGCCCTGCCACCGCGGAGAAAGGCACGTCCTGACTCCTGAGTCGGCTAGTGACCCTGGTGGTTGTGCTTTCTGTCCATAAGTAGGCCTAGTTTTAATCAGCGTCAGGGTGGACTACTCTACTCGCACAATTAGGGGAGATCCGTGTAAGACGCCCAGGGTCGGTAAGAGGCCCCATCGCTTTTTTTACCAAACCAATAATGTTATTTATTTTTTGATGTTCTTGTAAAGCAGAAGCCCTCTTGAAACAACAACTCACGAAACCTGAGGTATCAGGTGCGTCGCAGCGACTTTTGGTAAGCCTGTTTCTGTTTTTGCCCCTTTACTTGCTAGATATATGCATCTTTATCACCCTTATATATCTGAAAAAACAATGGCTATCAAATGCAATCTTATCTCATCGAAATTGTCACATGTTAGCTTCAGAATAGACCATGTTCTGGTGCGCTGCAAATGTCTCATAAACCATAAATATTGTGACGTTAAAACACTGCATTTTTTTAAGAGGCCCTCCCTTCGAGGATTATAAAACGCCCCCCGATAAAAAACGCCCCCGATGCTAAAACGCCTGCACCTGCGGCAGGCGTGGCATTCTTTTTTCAAGGAGTTTGTTTTTGTTTCTTTTTTTTCTGTTTCTTTTTCTAGAGGTAATAGGTACAATTTTCGTTGGTCATCAGCGTTTGGTTGTGCTAGTTTTCGCATTGTTCGAGCGCTTTGGAAGTGTTATTGGTTTCGATAACACCGTATTTGCTTAGCTTTTCGAAATAAAAGGCCTTGCAGCTGTGTTCGCAAAACGTCTTTTACAAGTCGACTTGCCTTGTTAAACGCCCGAGGGGGGGGGGGGGGCGTCTTACCATACCCATAGTGTAAGAAGCCCTTTTGCAACTTTTTCCAAAATGTTAAAGTTTACGGTTTGTGTACCCCCTAGATTCATTTTGAATGCAAATATGTATGGGAAAATGATGCATGCTCACAGCGCATGCACACGTTAGCTCTTAAATATTATCAGTTGTCTAAAAATAGCAACTGAGCTTAAGGGGGGGCCTCCTGCACCACTCTCCCCTACTGTTTTGCTGATGCGTTATTGCACAACAAAGATAATTGCTCAACAAAGACTGAATTTAGCTTCGTTATTATCATGATAAAAGGGAAGGTAAAATGAGACAAAGAAATGCGACAGTACCTATTCGTTTATACTTTATGCTATATTACTCGTATGTGCTAATCTGTCTAGATACGGATTCGGCGACAGTAAATAATGGTTTACGGAGTGGCAAACTGGATATACAGTCATGGACTAGCCTCCTCCCCACCCGCGTCCCACTGCGTCGTCCCCAAGACCTCAAGCCTTACCCGGTGCGCTGTCTCTGAGCCCCGTCTGGCTCGTGGTCCCCAAGGGCGAGCCTAGCACACTGCCTCTGAGGTTTGTCCACCGCAGGCCACGCCCAGGTCGCTGTCGACGTGCTCCGGTGACATTTGCAAAAGCTTGCACAGAGACCCGGTGCGTCTGGGGTGGCCCGATGACCTTTCGTTCAACGGTCTCCCAGAGGCATGCGTCCCTTGCGCGACCTGTGACCCCGTGTGTGAACGGAATATGGAGCCCGCTCACTGCGAACGGAGTACCCTGAGTTTGCTGACCTGCACGTCACGTGCTGTCTATAACCACTGACCTGAGGTCCTAACATGTGATCGTGTTTTCCCAAGTCTTCTGACTTGTTGGGACCACAATGGTGTGATCATCCGAGCTCAGGTGACTGGCAAGGTGATGATGCTCGAGGCTTCAGTTTGAATATCGTCAGCTTCTGTTAGTTAAACAGTGCAACACGCTGACTGGGACAAATGTGACTCGTGTATAGAAATCGAGACAAACCTGGCGCGTGGCCGCTGACGTATCGGTAAACTTCCTGCAGTGCTTCCTCCAGCGTCAGCGGGTCCGGGCGGTTCCAGGAGGCGCCTGACGGGGCCCGTGTTGGGTGCTTTCTGCCGACAGGGGATGTTGACAGAGCTGACACCAGGTGACGGGCCGACACGGTGGCATGGTGTCGGGTGTCGGGCGTCACGGGATGCCAGATCCCGTTTGGTGACACAAGCACGACCGTGACAGGATAAGATAGAGGCTGATTCTGCCGTTCCTTAGATGGTGACCGGTGTTTGGTTGCTACTGCCGGGTTCTAAGGCCCTAAGCTCCTGCTGACCCTTGGCGGAGCCGACGTCAGCAGACCGAATGGACTCTTGATCTATTGAACAGTTAGCTTCACCACACTTCATCAGTTACCGCTGAGGTGTATTGGCGAAATGAGTCGTACTTTCTAAGATTGGTCATCGTGATTTTTGCTCACGAACCGACAGGGTAGGACTCACGATACTAAACTGCCGTCGATACCTCATAAAGAACGGCATTGAGCCCACTAAACTAGACGAAGCACCGCGATTCGGGCCTGAAATTCCCCCATACGTCTCGGACTCTCATGGTGTGGGCTGGGGCCTTATGTCGAGGGCTATTTCTGTGATGAATCACTGCATTATGATGCGCCCTCTCCGACACCGGGGGCGTCGGCCGGGAGATTTGTGGCGGCAGCTCGGACGGACCCAGCGTCAGGTAGTCACCAGAGGACACGATGGACGGCCGACCGCAAATCGAACGGTCCGCCGCTCCGGACACCGCGGCTACTGGGGCAACGGCGGAGGGCGGCCGCCGGGACCGCGCGGGGCAGCCGGAGGGACCAGACAGGGCAACAGCCGGAACTGGGCGGGGCAACAGCCGGAACTGGGCGGGGCAACAGCCGGGAATGATGGGTGAACGTTTTGGGAACACCCAGAGGCGGGGACCAAGGGGTAACAATCGCTCTTGACGCTGCCAAGCATGAGTTAGAGAAGTCAGTGCTGCTCAGTGGTATATGGTTTAGAAGGGACTGAATTGTTCGAGTTTATCTCAATGACGTAAGATATGAAAGGTTCCTAGATAAATGCGTCATTCTAACCCAAACGATTTCATTCTCTAGCGGCCAAGGGACACCTACCGCAGGGAATGTTGTCGATGCCGTATTAACCCTGTTCCCGTACGAATGTGAGCGTTGATTTGTGCTTGCTCTTAGGTCTGTACGGGAAGTTTCGAAAAGGTAAGGTGAAGTCGGTTGACTAGCTATTTCATTGTTAAATATGACTGCTGTGGATGAGGTATGGTGCGACAGCAATTTAATTTTTTGCTGGCTTCTGTAATAGAAAATGGCAAAGCCAGTGCAACTCTCCAAAGGTGTTGACTGTTGATGTTGATTGCATGTAACTATGTTGTTTTTAGCAATGTGTAGCGTAAAAATGTGGTGTATCGTAGCAGTCAGAAAGTTGCATATAACGTACTCAGCTTAGCGAATGTAACCTGTATTCATTCCCTTTGCTTTGCAATTTATAATTTCGCCTTGGTTCTTTTGAGTTGCGCTGCCGGATGTTGACAATTGCTGGATGCTTTGGTGATTGCTAGCTCGCGCTTTTATGCCACTTTATATGGATCACAAACTGTGTCTTTTGTATGAATGCGAAATTGGTGTTTAAAAATTGAGTAAACATGCTCATATGAAGCCAGTAGACGTAAATGCTTCACTACTTATGCTATGCCTGAGCATGCCTTTTTGAACAATTTAGGTAATAAAATTGTTCAAAAAGCCATAGTCATTTAACTAAGGCACCCTACCCTGATGCATCAACATAAAAAGTGCTATTGTCTCTTTGCGCTTTTCCTTCGAGCGCAACCGGCAACGAGGTTTCTCCCGTCCCCATCCGGTCAACAAGCACCGCTCATTCCTCACATCTCCGACACGTGCAATCTGCCACGGCTGTCACCTCCACCTTCAGCTGGTGTCCACCTGTGTCAGCTGATCCGTCATCCGACATAGCCGACATGTCGTGACAGCCTCCGTCATCCCCTCCCTCCATCCTCCGGGACTCGGTCCGCCGTGAGTGACGCGTGGTGACGAACAGTGACGCTACCTGCGCCGCGTCTGTCGACGGCTGGCCGGAGATGGTGACAGCGCGACTACAGAGTGGTCTGCTCAATGTGATAGAGGCATGCTGCCGTGTCATCATCCTACTCAGTGGTGTGGACATATCGCATGTCAACTATGACAGCGCGAAAATCATCGTTTTAAAAGCAAAATGTGAAACAAGCATCACTACCTATGCAGACAATTTTTATTCTCGATGCAAGTGCATGGAGTAGGTAGATGTGCAATCAATATGATCCTGTATAGGTACATCTTCATTCTGTCAGCACAAAAGTCCAATGCACGAAAATCATTCGCATGCACTTTATTTCAGCGTCTTCTCAAACATGCAAAATACGCTTTTGATGCTTCTGATAATGCCTATAAAAGTCCAATGAGCGTTGAAATATCTTAGTCTGTTAGGAAATTATGTGACGAAGTTTGTTACGAGCTTCCGTGAGCTTGAAGGATTAGCTGCTCAGTGTAGCGCTAAACTTCGGTGGTCAACACTGGATTATGTTCTTAGCTGCTATAAACATGTGGTGTTTTGCCTTTCAGGTCGACTGATCAACGTGTCGGCCGTGGAGGGCCAGACAGCTGAGCTGCCCTGTGACGTCACACCTCCAATGGCCGGTGATGAGCTGCGATTGGTGCTCTGGTACCACGGAACAGGAGGAACGCCCATCTACACGTAAGTAAACGGTGTTACGCATGGCTTTGTTCAATTGTTCATATACCTAATATGAAAAAAATGTACCATTTTTACGAGCACTACCATAGCGTGTTAAACAACTATGAATGCTGCTGATTTTTGCTCACGAGCTTCTAAATACCTACTACCTACCCACCTATAGGTACTACAACCGGAATTACTTATCACTCACAAAAAAAAATGTTTCTCACAGTATAGATAAGCAAACACAAACCAGCTTAGGGGAAAGTGGGTGTATTGCGCCCTCCTAACCAATTGCGCCCACCCACATTCCCACGAATTCAATGGCATGTTCAGCATTTTGTTTTCGAAAACATTATTTTCACCACTGGATAGTTCCTTTTATGGCCCAAGCTCTCCGATGAAGCCAATCAGCAAGGCTCATTACGCCATCGAAGATATTACGGCGTTTTCTTAACTTTTTTGCGGCATTTTGAACCGTTGGCTATAAAAATAGGCGATACATGTGTCATTTGGAGAGTGATATTTGGAAAGAAAAATCCTTTTTTCATTATATTTCACTGAAACAGTAAACATCCTTCAGCATCTTTATGGTAACTTCTACACTTTTATTAAAAAGTACCTCAATTTTAATTGCGCCCATGGCAATTGCGCCAGGGGGGCGCAAATAGAATAATGGTGTAGCTAGAACAGAACAGAACAGATTTATTTGAATAAGATCCACGATTACATGGCTTTTCACTTACTCGCGTCTGAATGGTAATACAATGGGAAGTTGGAACAGACACACGGAAATGACTACAAACATTCGCATACCATGCATACACTCGCACCAGAAACGATATCGTGAATCAGAGAGATCCAGCGAACAGCCTGGCATCTGCCCGGAAAGACAAAGTGCCAGGCTCAATGCCGCTGTCGTTCAGCAGCGACACACCGCGGTAACAGAGTCGCCGCCTGCCGGCCTCCACACGGATGGCCGGAAGGGTAAACGAGTCCGCTCGCCTGGTGTTATGATCATGCCGCTGGTGGGCTCGCTGTCCAAAAGTCTTAAGAAGAAAGTCAGGATGACCTGACTTCATCGTCCGCTCGACTGCACACAAGGTATGGTAAGCCACCAACTGTTCGGCCGTGAGCCAGCCGAGGCTCGATATGGCACCCGAGATGTGATCACATCGCCTTTTCCCGGTCACGACACGTGCGCAGAAATTGATGGTCTTCTGTACACGGTGCAGCTGTGTGCTAGTACAAGACCCATACACCGACATGCAGTAGCGCACAATGGATAACACTAGAGCTTCTGTGATGCCCTTTAACACAGGTCTAGGTATGACGTGACGTGCGTGACTTAGGGCTATCAGAATACCGGCGCACTTATGGGACATATTGTCTATCTGAGCCTCAAAATTTAGATACCTGTCAAGTTGAACACCGAGGTTTTTAACTACTCCTGAGTCTGGAATGACATCTCCATTGAAGGTCAACGTCACAGGTGGTACATTGCGCAGCATTGAGGGGGTACCTAGCACTAACATCTGCGTCTTCTTGGAGTTGAGCTTCATCCGGTTGAAGCAAAACCACTGGTACAACATGTCGAGTGCGTGCTCCATACGGGCGACGAGCTGCGGTAAGTTATTGTATCACGACAGTATGAATGCATCATTAACTGATTGCAATAAAGAAGGAGTTTTATGTCAGGCAGGGGAGCAACCCGCAATCGTCAGTCCAAAAATTATTTCTCTCATCGAACTTATAATGTAGCTGCCATTTGGGCTATGAGCTTGCCCGGTGTAATTGACAAAATACGGCATTTTTAACATGGACACAGGCGTGAGAGGTGACAGCTATGGTACAAAGTAAAAACTGATGTCAAAAAAGTTGTAGAAGCAATAAAAAATATAATTTTGAGAGAAACAACTGAAAATATAACCGTCTAGGCGCATACGTTCATATATATCTAGTCGGTTACATCAAACGTTGTCGTTCCACTTCACAACCATACCGGACACAAGTAAAGTTATTTACCTGCGCAAAAAAACATCGCAATTTATATCTACATTTATTATGTATCGAGCTTGATTCACATAATACATGTTCAAGTAAGCCACAATGACATAGAATGCCGGAGTGTATGCATTCCGTCTCCTTTGCTTAGCCATGTTAAAGGATAGGGCGCAATTGGATTCTAATTGCGCCATCCCCCTGGCGCAATTTACAGCAGTTGTTGGTAAATGCGCCCTTTTGCATGTTTCTGAAAAAGCAGCTGTCAGAAGCAAACGAAACATTCTTAATTGATTGGGAAGGTCTTAAATCGTAGCCAATGAGTTCCTCTTTAAAATGGTTACCAGTGCATGCTTACATCTCCAGTGGTTTTCTTACAATTAGCGTTTTTCCTTAAGGTGGCGCAATTCACCCTCCTTCCCCTATACCCAAGTAATAACTGTCACATAATGGAAAGTAGGTATATCAGTGCAAACTGCAAATAACTTATAACAGTTTTAATGCATATTTTTCATACTGTTTTAGCTCCTTCTTACCGAACGTTTCCCTTAAAATAAGACTGACGCCATTTTACACACATTGTATAAGGTTCTTACCTGGCATGAACCTGCCTTCCAGTCTTTTCTCACAACTGCGTTGGATATTTGTTCATTCGAGAAATCTTTGAAGAATATTTTTGCGATTTTCGTGTTGATAACCTAAATATTGTGTCAATTGAGTGTTATCAAAACAATATGACAGCATTGGATTCAGTCAAAGAACGTCGTCCCACTAAGAGGAAGCGCTATCTGCGTAAGCACATAACATAAAGGTACAGGTCACTCCCTCGACTCATCTTACGCTGAAAATGGCCAATGACGGAGCCCGTCTTACATGCTATAAGACGACACGCATGACATTTGCTACGGTTCAAATGCCCTTACATAGCTCATAAGGTGCTTTTCTACGCATAGTCTTATTCTTGGATGGCCTGAGCCGTCAAGCATCCCGCAATGCCCGCATGTAGCGTGTTCTTAGCACGCTCGGCTGGCTGGATTTAAATTGCCGCGACCCCGCTGAACCCCAGCTACTAGAAGTCGTTCCTTAGAACCCCTAGAATCAGTCGTTGGATGCTGCTGCCACCGCAAATATACCATTTCAGATCAGAGAATCATGACCGTCTTGTTATAAATCGACCATGCCTTCGTTGAAACCTTTGCATCTAAATATATAGAGCCATGGGTGGATAATAGCATAACCACATCCGTTTGAGAGGCGTTTCTCCAGGTACTGGAAAACCGGCGCAGCTCCACTAGACTGTGTCGGCTGAGGGACTCTACATGTGACGTCGGCACTCTCACCCTCTCTCTCTCTCTCTCTCTCTCTCTCTCTCACTCTAGCTGCATTGCTCTACCTCTCCCCTCTGTGGATCTCTTCTCGTAATTTTTGCTTTCTTCCTACTCTATCTTCATCTTACCTCTCCACTTCTCTTTCTCCCCTATGTCCCATCTCTTTCTCTCAGTTATTCATTTGTTCTCATCTTACATTTCATTTACATTCACTCGTATTTCTCTTTCTTCCTGGTGGAAGACAAACAACATTTGCAGTTCGGCTGTCAGGCATGGGGACTTAATTTCCCTGAAGGGCTACATATTGTGCAACGTTACCACTATATCAAAGAGTAGATGTTCATTTACTTCCGCGGCACAAATGGTGGCGAGGGGCAAATATGTTGCAGTTTGTATGCGTTTTCTGTCACCCATCGCAGGAGAGAAGACATAAATGAAAGAATGTTGTGAATGAGGTCATCGCCTTCTTGGAAAATTGAGGTTTCACCAGTTATATGAATAATTCATTTGACTTATACCTTTCCTAAATCCTTAAGCATTGAAAAAAACATAAAAGATAATTGTGAAAAGACGCGATAAAGAAACCGCAGGTTATCCCGATCAGATGCAATTGAAACGTCTCACGGTAGTCATCCTACATACATACTTACACTCATAACTAGAAATGCTTTTCTAACTTAGTATATGCGAATCTTTGTTAGTTTCTGGTCATGAATGACGCTAACCAATCCTGACCTCTTTTCTCGTCCCTTTGGCCAGATAATTTTAGCAAAGCAACTTATACTGAGGTGAAAAATACATAAACCACCGCTTCGTTTCGTTTCCAGCTACGACGCGCGGGGTCGTCGGACGCTACGCGGCGAGCACTGGGTCGACTCCAGCCTGGACCGAAGTCGGGTTCAATTCCAGCCGGACGCTCGACCTGCCCACCTGCGTGTGACGGGTGTTCAGCGGGCCGACCAGCGCCTCTACCGGTGTCGGGTCGACTTCCTCCACTCCCCCACCAGAAACTCACGCGTCAACCTGACCGTCATCGGTGAGTAGCTGCATAATTCGTAACAAGGTTTCTATGTACAGATGTAGGTCGATCATTTGGCAGCTCTGGACCAGTGCCGATGTGACGTCACGGCTGGTTGACAGCTGTCACGGTGGCCGCAGATGTCTGTTCCGATACAGATGACCCGCTGTCGGCCCGCCGTCGGCCCTCGTCAGAAGCAGAACGCCGACACGCCGGCTGCCGGCTAGTCATTTGTCTCGATCGCCGGCGGCCTGGTGTTTTGAGCCGGCCGTCGTTTTTGTTCGCTCTCACACCATTTGTCGCGACCCAAGGTAACAAGGCACGCCCGCCTTGATCAGACTAATCATCCTGAGCGGCGGCCCTTGCAGCGACGGACGGACAAACAGGCCCCGAGTGACCCTGTCGTAACTGAGCGTGTCAGCATCAGACGCACCGCTGACGCCGCCGGCGGCGACTCTGGCGCACTGCGGCGCTCGCGGCGCTGGCGGCGGATGGTGGCGGTCGCGGCGGCGCCGGAAGCGGCGATATTGATGCACTGTTACGCCGCCGAGGAATCTGTGGCGGCCATTAGCCACACGGCTTGCCTGGGGCGTTTTTTTCGGAAGGGTGACTTGGCTGCGTGTTAATGGAAACATCGCTGGTCGTTGCCAGCCGGGGCTGGGGACTGGGGAGGCGATCGGTTGATCCGGACTGGATCGGCGGCTTTTAGCGATGAAAAAATACCGGATGTGTTAGTAGTATCCATGGAATAACACATGAAAGGTATCAACGTTCCTATATTTGTTTATTTTTAGATCTTTTGATCTTGCGACTCTACTAACGTTTCTGAATTTTAATATTTCACGTTTATGCGTGAAATCGACCGGCATCTAAACTTTGCTTCTTCAGCGTCTATCCCTTCATCAATCAGCCTGATGACTGATTACCTGCTGAACGCTCGATGCAAAGCATTTATAGTTACTTGTTGAGCCTGGCGCTGGAATATAGCCCAAGGCTAACATGCATTTTTTTTTGTCCATAATTAGCGACCTATAAAACGGATGCAGCACGAACTATCAGCAGCTCCATTCCCCTCGCCATGATCGAAAAGATCAATCACATATTGTGCTGCTCAGGAAATCATTATATCCAGACCAGTCCATTGTTCTTCCTTTGTCATGCACGTTGACGCCTGCGGAGCGCGACTGTCTCATCCCGTGTAGTAATTATCACCCCTCATTAATCGGAGTAGTGTCCGGTCATCCCATGCTCCTGAGCCACACTATTGATATCACACATCATGGTGTATATGTACAGTCTGTCTTAAAAGTACCGCGCAAAGTGACGGTGGATCCATCGAGCCTGACTAAGCAAGGGCCTGCTAAATTTGGGTCACTGAAGCAACTGACATCCTTATCCATTCCCTAGGTCAATTGGTCGGTGACTTTTAAATTAAAACAGGCCCTTTCTCGGTCAGGCTTGATGGATCCACCGCCACTTTGCGCGGTACTTTTAAGACAGACTGTACACATCATCGACTCACGGCGAAGTCCGAACAGCTGGGATGGGGCAGAAATCTGTTTATCTTTGCTACATTATTCTTATTTGCCGTTGTTTTGATATTAATGCCGTGATGTTATTTGTCACTCTAGGTATCGGGAATAATTTTTTGGTGAGCCGAGAAAAGAAGCAATACAACATGACTGGGAAAGTAACGATGAAAAGGTCACTTTGCCCGGTAATAAGTGTTAAGTGTTCTTTTGCGTCAACTTTAATCTTAAATTTTAAGGTCTCAGTAAGAAAGAGGCTGAAGATCACTCTATGCCAATTTAGTGATTGACTCTATCAATGACACTCAGTCAGTGCTAACTCGTCGCCCGTAAGCGAATGAACAGCGCCAACTAGGTGAGAGAACTCGCTGATTTCGCTGTCACTCGACCACCGATTCCGAGTTCTTCTTCGGGGATCATTTGATTTGTTCTTGCTCCCTTCTGTCGACCCGTTTCTGGGGGATCTGCCAGAATATGCGGCTCTCGGCAGTCAGCAATCGGTCATTCATATCAGTTATTGATGGCTCACGCAGTCATGCCGGGCCGAGCGCCAGCCGCCCAAGGCAACGAAAAGCCTGATGGGATTCATCGCTCGAGCGGCTGGCGCACCGCCCAACGATATGGGCCCCGTATACATACAAGGGTTGAGTGTTCTCCCCGAGCCTTACACAGGCGGGGGCGGGGATATGGTGCTGTATCTCCCCGATCGCCCCAGGCAAATAATGGCCCGACAGTGATAGCGAACTTTATGGGTCCAAGAAATGATTTGGTAAAGTATACGGTCGAAGGTTTTGGGATGTTTACTGGTTTCTTGGATTTTATTGCAAAACACTCGATAGATGATGGTGATTGTGGTAAATTTCTTATTAAATGATACGATCACTCCTCTGAGTGATGCCAGTGGATGTGATTTTCTCTGAGTGAGATGTTGAATGATTTCAAATGCCTACTCCATTCTCGTTATGCCTCTTGACACGGATCATTAACACTTTTATGAAAAGATGTAGATCCAGACCATGAGGTAATTAGGAGAATAATGCGATCATTCTTCTCGATAATAGACAGATCTTGTATAACATGAGGACCACACCCAACAGGCCTTGAGGCTAGGATTGCACTTCCAGAGTCGAACTACATTTAACGGCGAAAATAGAGCTTGCAGATTCAGTAATCATTTCTAGGAGCTGATGAAGAACGACATTGGGCAATGACATTTGCATAAATGTTTCTGGGAATACTCATTAGCTTAGGAGGGTGCGCAATATGACACTCCAAGCATTGCCATGGAGGGTGGAGCATCATCTCACGACAGTGCTTATTTATAAAGCGACATTTCAGTAGGTACATTTGTGGTTATGTATGGTGTGATTGAAGCATTTGTGATTTATCGATAAATCCAGTATCAAAATTTGTCAACGATGAAGAATGAAGAAAGCTCGTAGAAGAAGCCCCTGAAAACAATGGTCAGGCATCACGATAGGAGAATAACATCTGTACAATCGGTAACGACATAGATGCATCTTTTTAAAATCAGATTTGTTCAACAAAACTTGTTAGACAGGAATTTTATACTATTGGCTTCACCGCTTTTATCAATATGAAGCTATAATTGTTTCAAAGGCCTTTTTGTGTTTCTCCACATCCTCGATAATAAACTGGTTGATCAGGTAAATTCAAAGCGCCGCGCCGAGATAATCTGGATCATATTGATCGGTCAATCGCGACGATTTCAATTAAATGGATCGACCCAATGTGAAGAAGTCGCTATACCACTGAAACACGAGAACAGAAAAGAATCTATGTTGTGCAATTGACTTTTGTGCGTTGGGCGCTGTGCTATTATTTATCTAATGTCATTCAACGACGCCAGAATGCGCACGTGTCTGATGTGAATGTTATGTGTCTCACAGTGCCGCCGGAGCCTCCAGTTTTGTACGACAGCTCGGGACGACAGATCCGGGAGAGGGCTGGTCCGTTCAGAGAGGGCCAAACGGTAACCATCACCTGCGTAACGAGCGGAGGTGAGTGGGAGCCGACCTCGACCACATGGAGACCCATCACATTAGTCCTGTTCGGTCAGCAGTGGGGATACGAACTCGGCTGCCGGGGACATGCCCTCACCATCCAGGGACCTGACTTCAGCTGACATTGGAACCCCACATTTTTTTCATCACGCTATTAGTAACAAGTTCTGTAGATCGATAGTCTAACGAAGGACTGAAGGAGGGGTTGATTCGCATCGCCTTTTGGCGAGTTGACCGTTTGATCGTGCGCATTCTAGCGTGCAATACAAATATGTTTAGGAAGTTTGACACAGTCTTCCAACGCTCAATCAAATACCCCATACTGAACTTTGAAGAACACAAACAACTACTCGTATTGAAACTATTCAAACTTCCGAGCAAACAGCTCCAACTCTAGTTCCAACGCCCCTGCTTCCTGACGTCCAATTAACACTTGACCTTCGACCTTAGATTGGACAACTGTCTGTGGAAGCCCTACTAACGCTTTATCATATTCATGGTCACGGAACACCCAATTTTACCATTTTTAGACTTCAAAGACTGTCCCCACCGGCCACCACCCACGTCAATTTGTTTTTTCTTTCTTGTTTTCGTTTACGCACTATTTCATTTAGATTGTCCGTTCCAAACGCACATACACATTGGTAATGCTATCAAGGTGACTTGTCAGGCTCTCTTTCCCCTGACCTTCCCCGATGACCTTTCAGGCTCCCCGTCCCCAAATGTCACCTGGTGGAGCGGAAACGCGCTACTGGACGGCTCGTGGCAGGGTTCAGCGGACGGCGCGGTACGAAACCAGCTGACCCTGGGCCCTCTGAGCCGGGCTGACCTGGGTGCCGAGTATACGTGCTGGGCCACCAACCACGTACTCAGCCCGCCGCGCTCCACAACGTTCAGCATCGACCTGCTCCGTGAGTGGTTAGGGAAAGGGAGGGACGTGGGGGCTTTGTGAGTACTCACTACTCAGTGGAGGGTTTGGACGGACTGATTAGGACCACGCGGAACAGTCGTTAATGGTGACTGATTACTTCTCTTTTTGGTGCTTGTTTGCACATCAGCACAGCTGTCCAGGTTCTCACGCCTACATCGGACACATATGAAGATTAATACCAGTCTGCAGTGTTGTTTCGCCAATACGCCCGATATGCACCCAGTCGCAAAGCCCACAGCGGGGCAGCGTGTTTACAAACGTGACCGATACCCCACTGTCCTTCCAGTGCGGCCCCTCACTGTGAACATGATGGGGGTGAACCGACCGCTCTCAGTTGGCACCACCTATCAGCTGAGCTGTGAGAGCGCCGGCTCGCGACCTGCCGCCTCCATCACCTGGTGGCTCGGCTCGCAGAAACTGAAACACGCGCGTGAGGTGAGAATCGAACCGGCGACGCTCCGGTTACCGAGCAGCACGAATGGTTATAGATCAAAGCGTTGGACTCACGAGTATTCTTGGCTTGCGATTAGGTTATTAGATTACCGAGATGAAATCAGTTGAGGTATCGGGTCATCAAAGGGCGAGCGCGACGTCAATCTGTGAAGGGTTCAAGTGATCAAGCTGACACCGGAAATATAATGTTTGATCGAGGCTACTTGCTTGATACGCTTGCCTTTCCTCATAGCAACAAAGTTGATGCTATATGTACATTATAAGTACTTGACAATTTCCTTCACGATTTTAGAATAAAAATGAGCT
This sequence comes from Amphibalanus amphitrite, assembly GCF_019059575.1. Taxonomy (NCBI): domain Eukaryota; kingdom Metazoa; phylum Arthropoda; class Thecostraca; order Balanomorpha; family Balanidae; genus Amphibalanus; species Amphibalanus amphitrite. Next base: position 264,378 of record NW_024881942.1, on the reverse strand, counting down.
ATATTTGGTTAAAAACTAGACGAGTTATGGAGAGATTTTAGTGGTCCTCTATCAAGATCGACTTATTTTACAACCTTCAGAGCTGCAGCCGGAATAGTGCAACTATTTTAGCTGAATTTCCAACCCATCGACAGGAGCACCTGGAGGCGTTCAATGTCACCCGGTCGGTGCTGTCGTTCACCCCCGACATGGACTCGCTGGGTCAGCAGCTGCGGTGTCAGGCCGAGAACCACAAGCTGCGCGCGGCGCCGCTGCAGCAGTCCTGGCCGCTCACCGTACACTGTGAGTACAGCAAATATATCGTATTCATCGTGTGTTGTGGGTGGAGGCTGGTGAAGCTGTCCTAGTTACGGTTTAGTCGACTTAGTGGAGAAGGACGTCGGGAAGCATTCTTAAAAAGAAAAGAAAACGATCGTGGTGATGAGAAAAGGATGTCACTGAAAAATGCGATGCAATTAAAAATTTAATCAGAAGCTCGATGCTGGACGGAGACGTTTTTGGTAAAAAATATCACTAAATAGCAGGCATAATATTTTGAAATGACGGGTAAGAATAAGTCCCCTGAGGCCCGAATACATTTAAATCTCCTGTCAATCCCTATTTATTAGCATCTCAATGAACTGTGAAGCTGTCTGGATAATTTACTTCGACAAAGTAAGGCCTATTCTGCGTCCTTCACCGTGATAAAGCGTCTTACAAAAGACCACACCGGCTATATATTTCGTCTCAGCTGATGGCCAATTGACACAGATTTCATCCTCTTTCGGCCTTGTGCCTGTGGGCAAATGTCCCCAGTTTAGCGTGATTTCCGTGGAGAAAAACACCGCCCCGCCAATAAAATAGCCGGCTCTCGTGGAGTGCCCGAGGTCGCGGTCGGGCGGCCCATCTCGGGGCCCGCCAGGTCAGCACGGCCTGCCGCTATTAGTCCGGCGTGCTGCGTCATCCGCCGGCAGCCGGCTGATGACGACACCGTCACCAGATGGCGCCACGGCAAATGACGCCCGACAAATTACAACAGAGCCGAGACCCAGCCCGGCAGAGATGCTGACACGGCATTCACCGGGAGCGGGCTCAGAGCTGATGACATTGCCCTTGTCGCACATTATACACGGTGCTGGAGATAAATATTTTGGCTGAGAAACGGAAGTGGAAGGTTGAGGTTTGATATTTATACCTTACTTAAAATATACCTACTGTGTGCACATTCCGAATAAAATTATCCGTCTTAATTCGGTCATAATTTCACAGCACTTCTTCAATTTCTATTCTAATATTTATCTGCATTGTGGTCAGCTGAAACAACAGCTATCTATCATAAACAACCCAGCTCTTGCCAACTTTATTCCCCGATCTATGCCGAGCTGATGACGTCACTGTTTCTGCCGTCCGTCCGCCGGCAGACAAGCCCCGGCCGACCCTGCGGCTCTGGTCACGACTCCAGGAGCGCGGCACCCGTCAGGGGGATGACGTCTTCATGAAGTGTGACGTCAGAGCTGACCCTCCGGTCACCGACATCCGCTGGAAATTCCAGGTACAGTCCACCGGATATTGAAAACTGTTATATTGTTTGCTATATTGCTCATGTGCTTACTGTTTTACATCATATAGTCCGCTGCTTCTACTTAGCCCTGTGCGAAACTATCTAATTTGATAATTAAAACTGTTCCTATCTTAACTTTATTTAATGGAAAATGTAATGTACATGGTTTCGCACTCATCGATAACTGCCATTAGCAATAAGGAAACATTACCTGGCGCTGTAATAGTGTCGCAGCGGAGCCGGTTGCCGGCCGGTGTGGCGCGACATTTTCCTGGGAGGTGCTAGCTCGACGACCTTTAGTGTAGCGGGGTGCCGTGCATTACCATCGGACCTGCACTGTCGCACTAGCGTACCCGGCTCATAGATGATCGAGTGACCTTTGCTGACCTCTCCCCAAAGTCACTATCTCTCCTTATCTCGCGTAGCTAATCTAATCCACTGATATCTGATCTGCTGATCGCCGCTGATTTTCGTTGACCTGGGTAATGACCTTCTGTCTCTATTCTGATCTCTATTCTGCTCTTTTCTGATCTATTTTGATCTCCTCTGACCTCTTCTGATCCCTTCTGACCTCTTCTGATTTCTTCTGATCTCAAATGACCTCAGCTGCCTATGCAGAGCTCTTCTGATCTTCACCGCTCTCCACCGTCTCTTACTCACTTTTACTGTTCATTGCTGACTACCTATGACCTCCCTGACCTTTCCTGACTGCCTCTGACCTTTGATCTCCCCTGACCCCCACTGACCTCCGATGACCTCTGGGCGCAGTCAAAGCCGATTGGGCTCTTCCCGCACCTTTCTGTGGACATCTCAAACGGATCGCTGGTGCTGCGTTCGGTCACTACCAAAGCAAGTGGTCAGTACAGCTGTGAGGCCACCAACGCTGAGGGAACGGCCGAGAGCAACTACACCACACTCGACGTGCAAGGTCAGTCAATTTCAACTTACCTAACAGAACAGGGTCATAAGTGTTTTATGACGTCATCAGTCGCCGGTAATGTTAGAGAAACGGCGACGGCATTACGTGACTTGGAAGTGACATTTTATATTTCAATCGAGCCTTATATCGGTGAACGGGAGCGGTTTAGCCAAGTCTTATCTCCATCGATTGTAAGTGCGCCTCTGGTATTTGTTCCCTCTGGATGGCCGGGTCTCCTTTTTGTCATCAGTGAGATTGTGGTAGCGTCCATTTAGTTAGGTCTGATTTAGTTTATCCTGTGGACACGCACTAGGACAAAGAGGTCGAGAGATCGGTTCGAGGACTATAAAAACCGCCGGATGATGCTATCGGTCCGTTGGAGGCACACGGGGCTAAAAGTTTGGCGGATGCGTGGCCTGTTTTTGCGAGCAGCGGATACCTTGGGAGCGATATCGGCACACCGCGCAGAGGGCTAATGTCGGCACTTAACCCGCGCCCTGGTGGGGGGGGGGCTATTTTTTGCCCCCCCTCCAGACTTTTCGATATATCTCCAGAACCGCTGCGCCGATCGCCACCAAACTTTCAGTACCCTCTCGGACATCAATTTTACACATCGTGACCAAAATTTTTTCCAAAGGCTATGATAGGTTGGCTGGAAATGACGTCAGAGTGACGTCATGTTCTGCCGTTTTCGACCAAAAAAAGGGTTTCGCGGGAAGAGCTGTCAGGCCTATAGCTTTGCAAATACAGAAAAACGATAAATACATAAAAGATGTAAAATTGACAGGGCTACAAAACTGTTATCTCGGATTTTTGAATTTTTTTGGATTTTGACCCCAAAAATTAAAAAATAGATGTTTTGAATATAATAACCGAAAAATCCAAAAAGTTTTTGGAGTTTCGCAAAAAACGGAATATATATGATAGTCCTTACCGCCTTCTATCCACATACCAAATTTGAGATTGATACCTCATTTTTTGGCGAAGTTATAGCGAAAAAACTGTTCAAAATTGATGACGTCAAATTTTCAAACTCAATTTTTAGCAATTCTAGACCCCGTAGCGCAAAACAAAGACCACCATTAGACTCCCCGTGACAAGCTGCATCGAATCAATACCCATTTTATGCAAAACTATCAACTTTAAAATTTGACCTTTCTTGACCTGACCTTGACCTGACCTTCACCAGAAAGTGACCTAAGCCGTACCTGATAGTCTTATAACCAACACCATTGAGTTGGAAATGAAAAATTGGCCATAAAACATGCATCGCACAACCTAAGTACCTAATGTTAGGTTCATGTGACCTGACCTCTGGGCTCTGACCCTTGGTGACCTGACCTGGTATTGTCAGTGACCTCTTATAGCAACATATGTACTAGGCAACTGACGCCCTATCGCTGATTCTCGACAAAATGCGTTTTCTTCGGTGTTATAGCGCATTCCCTAGATGACCCGTGAACGGTGAAACTTGTCATCTTTGACCTGACCTGTGACGTCATCGGTGACCCCGAGGTCAATGAAATTTGGTTTCCTTCGACAAATTTGACAGGCCTTTCGAACGCCGTTTGAATTTTGAGGATCCGTCAAGTAGTTTCGGAGATACGAGGGGGGGGGGCAAAAAATAGCCCCCCCCCACCACCAGGTCGCGTTATAAACAGACCCCACCAGGGCGCGGGTTAACGCCGAGGTGTGCAGCGTGCCGGCCAAACCGCTCTCTTATTACGTGCGGAGGAAATTGGTACATCACGTTTTCATGATCCGATTTTATTGAGGGCTCGGCAGAAGGCACGTAAAATAAACGTGAGCACATACCGGCGCAATTGCAATCGAACTACCACCTATCGCCAATCGACCGAGTGATTCATTGCCTTCCGGGACTAGTACCTACGGCTATTGATTCATGGTCAAGCAGACCCTCCTCAACATGCGCACTTCAGTGGTATCGTTTCCATGCGGACGTGCCCGCCGTTTGACCAGCGGACCATGCTACCTGTCCAGGAGTCCCTGTAAAGCCCCGGCTGCCGATGGCGCGTCGCCGCCGGCCAATGACGCGCTCGTTATTCCACTTGGCCGATGACGCCGGCCCGATGACGGTGATAATTAGTGGCACCGCCTGCGGACGCCGCGCACCTGGCTACGCACATTAGCCGTCTCCGGGCGCCGCTCAACGCGTTACAAATGACACGCGGCCACTAAATCATCGACCGTGCCCGACCGCGACGACCGCCGCGCCGCTCGTGGCTGATCGCCCACTTCCCGTGGCAGGTCGGATAGGGAGGTTCTTGACATGACCGGCGCGCCGCGGTGCAGCGTCCGGAGAATGGCAGATCAGCGGTCGCACGTGGCGATGTCTCCCAAGACCCCAGTGCTGTCGCCAAGGTGCATTTGATACCGGCTCGGCGTCGGCGGTCGACACAAGATACGGCGGTTCGGATGAAGTGACATTAAACATGTAAAGTGTATGTACTCGGGTGGCAGCGTCTGGCAGAGCTCGAATAAGTCAGAGGAACAGAGCGGCTCTGAATATTGAAAACCCTCAGGAGTTTGTGATCAAGAGAAACTGTCATCACTGGCAGGATATATCAATTATATTCCGATCGCGTCCCAACGGGATCACCACAGTTGTTACACATGGGAGAGCGTCGCGCCGATGACCTTTCACTATCGAACTCAGCAGTAACTTGGTGCCGCGCTCTCGGTTTCTACCGAGCTGTTTCGTCTGGCCTCTCTCTGGTCCGCCTTCCCTGGCTGTCAGTGGAGGCGCGCGGCTGCCGCACGAATGCAGATGAATCGGCCGGTCTGAGGGCAGCCGCTGTGCCGACGGCGAGGCAGGCGGCCCGCCGGCTTCATATCTGCCTTCCGCTCCGCTGGCGGCGAGGCTCAGCCACGGCGGGATACGGAGCGACTAAACAAAGCGCCGGCACGGGTGCACCGGCTGGAGCTGCCTCCGACAGGATAGGGGAGGGATGAAGGGCGATGCAACACTTCACCGCCAGTGGATAGCTGTCAACAGTCAGGGGGTGCATAAAGCCGGTTTTACTGCTTATCGCCGACTGAGAACGCTCCAATGATTACTCTAACCAGGCCTATTATCGGTTGTAATTGATGTGCCTATCAACTCAAAGGACGTGCTCGTGATTCAAAGCGAGACATATTTGGTCACATTAAGCGGCCGGTTATTGTCTGTCATAAAATATAGTAATTACACTAAGGATTCGCGAAGACCTTGCTTGTCCTCGCGCCGGGTCATTTATCACTTACTGTAATCTACCATCTAATGGGAATATAGCACATTAACAGGGCGTTCCATAAAACATGAAAACACCGCTCTCATTTCAAGTGACCTTCACATACCATTTCGTAGTGGTGTTATGGTCTTCTCCGCCCCCTAAAATGCAGTAATGCCAATTCGGCTCTCCGCGCCTCGTTTCCGCGACTAGTATTCCCCACCCTAAGATGTTTTTTCTTGTCTTTCTTTTTTTGGGTTAGGCCCTTTCGGTCTGACAAGACCATTGCAGAGCCGGAAGGATGATAGGAATTAGGGGGAGACATTGGTCTGGGCAGGCACCCTAGTGAGTCGCCGGGGCTGAGCCCATCCAGAGGACAGGCCACCCAGCCCCAAGGCACTCACTGCACCCGGCTACGGGGTGCGCTCCCTCGGGAGCAGCGGTGCCGCTCCAAGGGAGCAGCCCGCATGAGATAAAGTTGCCTGTCCAGCCCGGAGGGGGGTTGCGGCGTGGAGGAGAAGGATATCAGTATCCTGAGAATAGAAGCACGGAACGGTGATGACCCTAAGATGCACTCAAACTTGCTTTCCTTGAAGACCGACCAAATGGCTTTGGGATCCACGGCCGTGGTGTGTGGAGTGTGAAGTATGCTGAGCCGAACCTCCGTATGCCCTCCCCGCATTTGACCGTGACCTCTGCTATTTTCCAGTGTTGCCCGTCTGTGCGTCTGACGGGACGGAGACGGTGCAGGCCGCCCGGGGCGAGACGGTCAATGTCACGTGCAGCGTGTCGGCCAATCCGGAGCCGTTCCGCTACACGTGGGCGCTAAACGTGTCAGGTGAGTGACGGGGATGCACCCACTGAGAACACACACCACCTACACCTGAGGCACACTTCAGCCTGTTCACAACCTACAGCACACTACAACCTACAACCAACAACATACAGGGCTTGGGAGTGCTGAGAATCACATTGCTTCCAATTGAACAAATCCTTTGTAAGAAGAATGCTTATTTTGGCTGGTCAAATGATCGTTATAATATTTTATGTGCTTTTTTAGTCGGATGAAGCCACCATTTTAGCGCCGGTAAAATTTCAGCTGAGTTCTTTGTCATCAAAATTTTTACATTTCCTTGCAAGTTTTGTGGTAACGCATGACTGGCTTAACTGTGCGTTGAAGCTTAATTTTGAAAATGATATAAGACTGCTGCGGACCAGATGAAATATTGAAATGAAACCCTGCCTTAGGACAGACCATACCCGCCACTGAGAGGATCAGTAGTGATGTATGGTCGCGAACAAGGAACGCAGGCAGCGCTGGCCGGGTGGGGTGCGCGTGTGCTCGCGTGGCGTGCGGGGTTCAGGCTTATTTAAAGTTGGTTTAAAAACAAATATGCACCTCCTTCTGAAGAACAACAATATGTAAGTGGCTCTAATCTATTGCGTGTTTTTACTTATTCGGTTATTTTTATGCAGCACCGCTTCGTCTTACCGTTCCCACAGCTGCTGCAGGAGGATGGCTTTTGTCCAGAAGCAATAATATCCCGCACAGTTGCAAGACAGCAGTGTGGGCTGATTTTTGACACGCGTTTTTGCACTGGACTATACGTCTTTGCACATTTACAATCGCTTCCCGATCCGTTCGGCAGCGTGGGCTGTTCTACAACCCAATGCGGTAGCGTGCCTTCATCTTTGACAAGTGTGCGTTGGTGTCCAGTTCTCATGTAAAATACCTCATTGATATTCATTCGAGCGCGAGGCCTTTCCAGCAAGCCACCAAGGTAGGCGAGATACTTGCAATCTGCCCCGTGACCTTTCCAAAGCGCGTACTACCCGTGGAGATATTTGACAGTTTTACAGCTCCTTAATGCTACTTACAACAGGCCTACTGAATAGTGAAGAGCTGCTCACCGCCTCTTTCCGAGTTAGAGCCGGGTGAGATAGTCTGCACCCCTGCCTTTTGTTCCTTCATTTAGTACGCAAAGGTTGAACGGGAGATTTAAGGTCATCCGCTTATGTCGCCGTCTCATACGGCCGCTTCCATTGTGAATATCTGTATGCAGGGAAACGGTCGAGTTTTGGTCAGCGTATTTCCCATTTATAACTGGGCAGTCATCTGACTTCTAGTCATCTGCAGCGAGGCTGGAAGCCGGACACCCACTCAAAGTCCATTAAAAATTATAATTTTACGTTCCCGATGTGACATCCAATAAATCAGTACAACGTCTGCTGACGAGAAATGATGCTGGCTGCGACAGTCTTCGTCTGCATGGGCTTTTAAATGAGTCAAAGCCGCTAGGCACATGGAGCAACTGCCATACGAATCTTATCCATTTCTTTGTAAGAAGTCACAAGCATCCTTTGGTCTTTAAGCCTGCTCCATTATCATGAATGACTGATTCCCGTATGCACTTAGTACATTTATTTGATGGCATTGTCTCCAAATGCAAATGCATCTTTCCCCTCCTCTGAGCTCTTTCTATCCCCCCCCTCTCTCTCTCTCTCTCTCTCTCTCTCTCCTCTCTGTCTCCCTCTCTCTTTCAGTCTCGGCTGAGAAATGCCCTCATTATATCTGCTTCAGTTCAGCGGAGTCCACTGAGCGGGCTGAATTCCGCGTCGTTTTTACACCATTCAAAGCCACCGTTCACGTTACGCGCAGATGTATCGTGACATTCTAAGGAGTGGGTCGATTTTTCGCGGCTTCTCGGATTACTGCAGTTGTAAGTCGCTCCCCCAGACAACGGCCAAAACTTGTCCGGCAGCTGCACACACATCCACACACACAGACAGACACACATACGCACACTTTTTACTTCCGGCGTCAGTGACCCGATGAAGAGAACTGAGAGGTCTTGTAGCGCAACGGGCGTTCACCTGACACGAGTTCAGGTGCACTCACAAATCTAGCCGGTTGATTCCTGGCACCACTGGTTCAACAGGGACCGGTCTGGAATGGTTAGATCATGTCTCAGTCGCTGAGATCAATTGTCTTCGGCGACCGGTTTTCTGTCATGGCGGATGCTGAATCGTTTGTTGTTGCTAGCTCCGTCACTGTTTTTCTCTCCGTCTTGAGTGCCTAATCTAGGCAGACGCGATCAATAGCGATGATGTATGGGTGGCAGATCATCAACGGAATGATGTCTTGGATGATGATATTAGCTAGATATGCAGCGAGATTTCTAGCCGAGGGAATCTTTCGTTAGTTATTGTGACGAGTTTAGATCCAGTTGTGCAACGCGGTACGGAATATGTCACTCAGTGGCCTGGTATCAAAACGTGTTTTTCTACCAACCCATGTCGTATCGAGCCGCCAAACGTTGTGCCATACGAGGCGGCTCATTTGGCTCCCTAGTCGGCACCCATGTCTGGCAGCTTGCGCGACAACCGCGCCCAGTACCCACCTAATGAATTTAACAGCTGCGCTCTCGAAATAGCCGCCCCAATGCAGCAGCGCCCTGCAGTGGAAGGTCGTCGCCTTTCTCTCTGGAATCTCTGCAACATCACAGGCCATCAGCGAGCAGCCGGAAGTCATCTAGCGTCGCCGTCGTCAGCTGGCATTAGAGCACTTTATGACGTCATTGGGTCGCCGCAGGCTGACCTCTCTCAGCCTACCGTGTTAGTTACCACTCGAGGGTCGACACGAGGGTGATCGCAGTGGTCAATTTCTAGGGAGTTTTTGTTGCTCGGTGTCACTAGGTGCTAGTTATCCTCCCGACCAGCCTGACGTGTGACATGCCGAAGTTTTTGTCGAACCGATATCCATGCCCATCGGTTACTAGTATCAAACCATCTCACGGAAGGGGTAATCAGTGTCTCGGCGTGGCTACCAGTAGAAATCTCAAATCAGTTTTTACCATTTTCTCTGCATGTCCTCGATCAGAGATTCATTTAGGTATCGCGCCTATCACTCTTCTCGCAGCAAGCTGGTGATTTATGCGCTCTTGATCTGAAACTCGGCCGCCCTTCACTCTCACGATAGCGATCTGTCGCGTATCGGTGCACTGTGAGCGATCGCGGAAGGAGGTCGAGGTCACTGCGACTCGGGTGAACTATTTGACGGTGCGCTGCCGCATAACGTCACGGCCGGTACTCTGCAGAGAGGAATAACGTCCCGTGCAGCGGTCCGGGAGCGGTCACTCGAGACCGATGGTGGGACGGCCGACCGAGACGAATGTTACGCCGGTCATTCCGGCTCCGACCTAACTGGCCCTGTCCAAACGGCGGCCAATGAGACCACTTTTTATTCACTGAAGGCCTTTGTCATGCAACGTTTTAACTCGAATCCATGCCACCAAGCACGAATGTAATCTTTGTTTAAGTGAAATTACTGTCCGTTTCTCCAAGTTCATTATGTCCAGCCCCTCCCCCGGTCGGTTGTGACCCGCCCGTTTGTCCGCAGGCGCCGTGTCTGACGTCCCTGAGGGCCGGGTCACTAGTGCCGGCCCGACCAGCACTGTCAGCTTTACACCGAGGTCTCATCACGACTTCGGCACCCTACTCTGCTGGGCGGATAACCTGCTGGGTCGGCAGAAGGAGCCTTGCCGCATCCAGCTCGTGCTCGCAGGTCAGTCGTCGGTCACGGCAGAGGCGCGGTCAGGAATGGGAAATTGGGAGACAGCCGGGTCAGTCGCCGGTCATGGCAGGGGCGCGGTCAGGAACGGGAGGGTGGGAGACTGCCGGGTCAGTTGCCGGTCACTGCAGAGGTGCGGTCAGGAATGGGAAATTGGGAGACTGCCGGGTCACGGCAGGGGTGCGTTTAGGAACGGGAAGGTGGGAGACTGTCGGGTCACGGCAGGGGCGCGTTCAGGAACAGGAGAGTGGGAGACTGTCGGGTCAGTCAAGGTCATGGCAAAAGTGCATCCAGCAGGGAGAGGGTTGGATGTTTTTGTGTCCGTCACAGGGCAAGAAAGAGGCGGCTCTTAATCATGAAAGAAAAGGACAATATATAAATTATAAAAGAAAAGAATTCACGGTGACCGCCCAGGTCAGTATAACGCATAAAAAAGGTTTCAGGGCTGGCTGTGCCGTGGCAGCAACAAATGTGTCCGGATAAGCATTTCTTGAACGTAAATGCATATTGCTTTAACTACAACGGCTAATAAATAAAGTGAAAACGGCGAAGTGAAGCTACCCTTCTCTAATTTCATTTAATCTTTCATTCGTACATTTTCTACGCTATGATTCTGATAATTTACATACGGGCAGGCTAGGATATTTCCAAATGGTGCCACTATTTTCGGTCTTCTCCGAAATATCCATTCCGAAAACGACTTTCTGCGTGATGATAACTCTTGATTCGTCAACGCGTGGAACGAAGGCAATCAGACGTTCGCGCCTTAACGTCATTATCGCAGTTGAAAATGTACGATCTCTGCAATTTATTACTGCCGTGTATCATCTCTACATTATGTATCGGTACATTTAGCTGTTGATGCGCCAGATTTGTGCAGGGGCACATCTTCTCTCAGGTATTTATGAGCTGAGGGAGAGTGCTGCCCAGGCTGAGGTATTGTGGTATAAACCATAATGGTGCTGAGCAGCTGAGGTACCGTGGGGATAAAATCAACGAATGTAACTAAGGAACTACAGAAGCTTAATCAGCACGAAGGAAAACACAAACATTAATTTTGGGAAGTTAAGTCTGTTCGCAAATTTTTGATGTCCCGATAACATGTGGATTGTGAACGTTGCATGCTATTGTTTATAACGGCTTATACCTGTTATTCTCCGTACAAGGCCTCAATGCAAGTATGTTTTGACAGTAGCACGATACTTATGAAGAAATTTTCAAATACCATGCATACCAAGCATATTATAATGGCAACAACACCATGTTCTAAAGCCAGCAGTTTGTTTGCGTGTCCAGCAAAGCAGTGACACTAACGGTTACGGTTACGGGCAGCGTGTTATGCGTTACGGACGAACCACCAGCACACTTTTCACAGCAGCTCGTGGACTGACACCCGCCCCGTGTGACCTGCACAGAGCGTCCCGGCCCTCTGCACAACTGTTCCGTCCTGAACCGGACCACGGCCAGCCTGGAGACGGCCTGCCAGGCGGGCTTTCACGGCGGCCTGCAGCAGTGGTTCACGGTGATGGTCCGTGACTCGGTCACTCAGGAGATGGTGGCCAACCGCAGCTCGGCTCTTCCCAGGTCAGTCCGCAGCCGCGGGAGGTGGGATGAGGTGAGGGTGGGGAATGGAGGGACTGTAATCAGTTGACAAGTTGACGGTTTAGTAATCAGCAAAAAAAGAAAGAAAGAAAAAACAGGAAAATATGGGTAAGTCTAGGTTTCATCTGATTCATTTGCGGCTCCTCTGATTTTTGTGTGTGATGATCATCTATTGCTTTTTTCTTCATGGATGACGTCACTCTTAAATCACATCTATCTAGCCCGTGCTCTTATTCCATTTCGGCATTTTATTGCACGGCTGAGTGCCTCCGTCCCTCTGCCTCCGTTTCACTTATCTATTCCGCTCTGCCGTCATCTCCCTCTTCTCCGTATGCAAATGCGTCGTTCAGTCGCACTCTGCCCCCCCCCCCCCCCCCGGACCGTTCGTTGCTCTTTCCTCTTCTGTCCCGACCGCCGCCGCCAATCTCGCTGCTCCCCCTCTCTCTCTCTCTCTCTTCTCTCTCTCTCTCTCTCTCTCTCTCTCTCTCTCTCTCTCTCTCTCTCTCTCTCTCTCTCTCTCTCTCTCTCTCTCTCTCTCTCTCTCCCTCTCTCTCTCTCTCCCTCTCTTTCACTCTCTCTCTCTCCCTCCCTCTCTCTCTCTCTCTCTCTCTCTCTCTCTCTCTCTCTCTCTCTCTCTTCTCTGCCGCCCCTGCCTCCATCCCCACCGCCTCTTTGCCGCCTCCTCCCCGTTCAAGGGCGGGGTGGGAGCAGCCGTCACGACATCAGTGATGGTGAGTCGACGCCACCAGACAGTGATATAGAGCGCTCCCCGGTCGGCCCGGGGCGCCAGTCGGTTCGTCGGTGACAAAAACGGCGCACTGGTGACGAGCAGCGACGATGGCTGGCGACGGCACTGAGGACTGGCCCACCCGGGAGAAATCCCGCGGGAGAGGGGAGGAAACTGGGACGGACACTAGCACCCTCGTTCAGTTGACGGGCGGTTACTGACAGCTGTATTGTGATGATAAATACTTGGACTGTTGTGAGATGTGGTAAATTGTAAGGTTTGTAAATTTTTTGAGGTTCTTACTTGTAATTTGAATAGGTAGAAAGTTTAAAACGAGGATACTCATAAATCACCACGTATTCTGTGGATACGTTTGATTACAAAAAAGAAACAATTTTGATAGCGTTCATATTATCACGCGGTCGTACTTTCGCTTTATCATTTTTTTCGTACATTTTGGTGGAAAGAACAAAGAACCTTTCTTTGCACTTCCAATAAAAACTAGCAATGAAAACAAGCTCTTATTGTGAACAACAGTCAACAGTCTGGATCAAAATGACCAGCATTGTTGTTCGCGATCTATTGTTTGATATCAACAGTCTCACAGTAAAGGACCACTTGATTAATTTCGTGTGATTCTCGTGAATCGATCTGATCTCCCAGACTCGCTTGCGCTTAAATTGAAGTGGGCGTTACAGTTGCCGGGTCACTGAGCAACAAATCAATACACCCGGCTCCGGTTCCATCTCCTTCAGTTGATGTGATGCCGCCTAGAATGGTGGCATAAACATAGAACGCTCATCATTTTATCGGTGTGTCTCGTATCAAAGTTTATCCGCGTTTGTTCAGGGACTAAATAAAACCATTTTGGTTGAATAGTGTAATGTTTGTTGATTTCAGTCGCATCACTCTTTATTGTAACGACTATACCTACCTACTAAGAGTGAATTACTGAAGCTTCCAGTGAAGTCACCCACTCCTAACACCAATATAGAATCACAAAGTTTGATTGCCGATGTGCAATCAAACGATACTGAAATCCATCGACTTCCAACAACTTAATAACATGGAACTCCGATCATCATCAACATCAACTTCGTAATCTACACCTCCCGATAAAATGCAGCCTCCACTTGGCGCCAACAGTCCGACGAGCCACCGACCACCGATCATTGACCCGAGTTTGACCTCGACAGTTTTTACATTTGACCCGTGTTTGACCCGAGTTTGACCTCGACAGGTTTTTCATAAGTGACCTGCAGGAGGGACGCAACTATACCGTCACCATGTATGCCTATAACGACCGAGGGCGTGGCCGCCTACAGAGACTACAAGTGGCTACACTCACCACACCTGCCGAGACGGGTGAAATGAGTGAGTGTTAACAGATGGACAGGGCTGCCAGATCGGCCTGGGGTCGGCATCGTTTCACTGGTGTTGGTCAGGAGTGTGATTACGGAGCGAGCGAAGCGAGCGTAGTCTTTCCTTAGATTAACGGAAATTTCTGAGTATGAGCGGCCGGCCGGCCGGCCGGCCGTGGTCACGCTTTTACGACGCTTATATCTCAGCAACCACTTGACCGATTTACATGCGGTAATTTTTGTAGGGTAGCTTCATTTCTTCTACCAAGTATTGGGCTATTCCCGATGCATGTGGGTGACCCCTTATGCACGTGCCACGTGCAAAACGAAGAGGTGTCACTTTTGCAATTGTTGCAATATCTCGGTAACTACTTGGCCGATTGCGCTGAAAGTTGGCATGTAGGTAGGCACTCACTAGGCAATGCATATCCATGTGCCAGAGTTGGGGTGCTGCTGCACGTGCGCACGTGCAGGGGTCGATTCCAGATCTCGAGAACGGCTGGACCGATTGCGCTCAAATTTGGCACACGGTTACGGAGCAGTTAGTAGGGTGCCGTGCACAAGTCAGTTGGGACCCATTTTGCACGTGCGCACGTGCAGGGTACCGCTTCCAGATCTCGAGAACGGCTGGGCCGATTGTGCTCAAATTTGGCACATCGCTAGAGACCGGTTAGTAGGGTGCCGTGCACAAGTCAGCTGGAGGTACCCCCTCGAAATTTCGCACGTGCAAGGCTCACCCTCTCGCTCGCTCCGTTAGTCGCCCCAAAAGGCGTTATACTGGTTTTTATTTTTCTGCGTATTTTTCTGGTCTCTATGGATTTATAGCAATCATAGCTGCGTATTGCATTTATTGTTAATAACCTCTCGGAAGCAATAACATTTTAGTCGCAAAAGAGTCGACCTACAAAAGAATAAACGTTACGAGAATCACATATAGAAAACGGTAATTACTAATTCCTTTTGTCTCGGCGGATAAAAGTGCCGTGATTAGAAACTCCTGTCAGCGGCCACCTATTTCCCGGCCGGTTTCTGATTAGTGCCAGCGCGGTGATGCCGGCGTCCGGCCGTAATGTGACATGACAATGTAGTACGATTGGCTGCGCCCCACTCCTCTAAGTAATCGCGTGATGATGGCTGGCCGGGTCGATATGACGGCGGCCGTCTCGGAATCACACACGTCGCGACGCTACCGACGCCGGCAGGCTGTATCGACGGCGTCAGGGACATGATATTGACGGGCGACTCACGTCGGATGGACGACGGATCTATGGCGTCGCTGTCTGCAACGATTAGCGTGCTTGCGGTCTCCTCACTTTTCTTGAGAATGAGATTAAAGTTGATGTCATGCAATGTTGTCATCATATGCTACGACCTATGGTGCTTTTGCTCTTTTATCTTGAAAGCTCCTCGCGGATGCATAATACGGTAATAAGGAGACGCGATAATATGTTATTCTTATCAGGTACCGCACCAGCTCATGGCGCTTTATATGTCCAAAATGTCAGGAATTGACATTCAAATTTCAAACCGACGATCCGCGATCTTTTGTGCACCACCGCGCAATAGCTCATTATGCGCCTACAGTCACTCACTGAGAGCTACGACTCTCTCTCTCTCTCTCTCTCTCTCTCTCTCTCTCTCTCTCTCTCTCTCTCTCTCTCTCTCTCTCTCTCTCTCTCTCTCTCTCTCTCTCTCTCCCTCCCACATCTCTCACAAACGGCTGTGTTTCCCTTCCACCAGCCGGCCCTCTGGGCTCCCTGTTTCGGATGACACCGATCCTGGGCATTCTCATCGGGATCGTCGGCACTCTGGTACTCCTCGCCATCGCCATTGTTGTCACAATGCGCCTCCGAGGACACAATGATGCGAAGGAGGGGTACCCGGCACCGGCACCGCCTGAGAAGGCAGCCCCCGGCTCGGCAACATGTCACATCCCGGCCAACAACCCCGACCTGCTCACCGTCAAAATCGGTGAGTCGTGAGGTCAAGGTGTGAGGTCACGGATAGGTCAAAGGATGTGCCGTGAGTTGAATGGTCCTATGGTGGCATTATGCTTGTTTGGATTGCTTGATTGTGATGCGATCTTTTTCCGCTTTGTGCTAAAGAAAGCCATGGCTCGTAGGCTTCAAGATAGGTAGACTGTACCGCAAGCACGAATGTACTGCGGGTGGCCTACCTCGCCGAAGAAAAATAGCGCGAGGTTTTCAGTCCAATCGCATGCGTTTTGTGATTTGCCCTACAGTGCAAATGCATTATCACCTCTTGTTAATCCTCGAGCAATGGCATGTCATGCTTTAGGTTGTCTACAAAACACAGTGCTATTGTTGTTCTCTAGTCCTAGACAGCATTGTCTAACTGACATTTCTAAGTTGTATTCGCCGCCTCTGTCTGGTGTGTTCCGGGTGTCGTTCCCTGTGCCGTCTGACCTGACCTTTGTGCCCGGCCAGATGACATCGATGACCCGGAAGAGCGCTACATGGCCGAGCGGCTCATCAACCGCCCTCCTCTGGACCTGCCGCGCAAGTTCTGCTCGCGTTCACCGCCTCCCAACTCGACCTACTGTACCCTGGGGCGCGGAGAGTACACCCGAGTTCCCTCCCCGAAAATGGTGAGCCAAATGTCAGCAACTTCATGCCGATTGTCCATTGATTGTTTGTCCGTTTTTTCTGTGCACGAAGCTACATATGCCATTTAGCCAACCCACATGCCAGTGAGAAACATTTAACTTGAACTTCCTTTTTGCGTTTAGTGAATGAAGTTTGCAAAGAGACTTGGTATTTGTTTCGTTTTACATATTTTCATGGTATCACGCAAAGTAATGTTGGACACAACCATATCATAGGTATAATACCCTCAGTTCTAAGCTCAGAAATATTGAGAACGCGTCGAGAATGTAGAACCCGATCGAGCAGCTCTCAGAGTGAAATCGAAGGCGCCTTCCGGCAGTCGCTTCTGAAAGGCTCACTTCTGATGGCCATTGTGCCTCGATATTTGTCTCTATCAGCTGGACGAAATAGTCCCGCTGCCTGTTGCACATGCGCCCTGTTCTCCGTCCTGTTTATAGGATCAGGCCAGAGTCTGCTGACGGTTCGGCAAGTTCAGACAGGCTTTGAGAAAAAGTTGGTTGTTTTCCCACGCGTGTGACAGCGGCTTTTGTTGACGCCTTGCTGAGCCTTTGTGTGGCGGTAACTGCTTTAAAGAAAAGAAAAACTGCAGCATTGGTTCAAAAGATTTGTGCCGCTGCTAACATAGATGGTCATTTATTCGGCTATTGTTTAAAGCATTCAAATTTAGCAAAAGAAGGCAAAATGACATTCATTTTAATTAGAGTAGTGAAATAACGAAATTATTTTATGTTATTGAATTAGGCTAACATAAAATCCCGTGATTTTATTTAATCTATTCATATTTCATACCGTAGAATCATCTCATCATCTCGGTATAATTAAACGTCCAGCATATCAGTCAGTCGTCCGTCGTTCCATCCGTTCGGCAGCCACCTGCCTGCGGACTGTGCCGCAGCGCTCAGCTGTACGCCGGCACAGCATCCGGCAGGCGTCGGCCTTGCCGGCGGCGTGTGATTGGCCGCCGGGCCTCTGACGTCACTGACTGTATCTCTGCCCCGGCAGCCGGCGTACGCGGGCCCCTACTTCAGCCTGCCGAGGGAGTCCGGCCAGAGGTCGTGCAGCAGCGATGCGTCTGAGTGTCGGTATGACACGGCTCACTCTCACTCGGGTCACTCCGACACCTCCACCCTGGAGGAGGCCGCGCCGCTCATGGCCGACCGGCGCGAGAGCGTCGTCTGATTGGTGACGTAAAAATGACGTCATCAAGGTCGGTGGAAGTGAACAGTGCAGCTCCGTGCTTGGACCGAGACGGGATTTGGTGCTCGTGGCGACTGCGTGAGTGCAGTTGTGTGGAAGCGAGAGGACTGCGACAGACTTACGAACTACAAGCAATCCGCAGATACAGTGCTTACGTCATAGTGACGTTCCTCATGAGTGAGCGACCCTGCATGCGTCTTTGTTCCCCTAAGTCTAGCGTTTATTAGACTAGAAGTGCAACATATGGTACGCCGTGCATATAGGTTAATGTTTGTTCAAGTCGTCAGTGTTTTATATTTCACGTGAATGATTGGTTGCGAGTCCAACTTCAGCATTGTATCGTGCCAAACTGCAGCTTCCAGGGCTGCTCTGTAAATGACAAACACTAATGACGCCACTGAACGGGATTGACGAGCGATTGCACAGTGAAATATGATTATGATTGTAAAGTGTTTCTTATGCTAGTTAGTGACTTAGGATGTGTCATTGCGTCTGTTGTTTGTATCGTGTCACGTGAGTTTTGTACTGATTAGGTGACATTAGACGTCAGCAAGGTCTTATGATCACACTCACAAGTCTTTTTTATCTAGTTGATACCTAAAGCAACAACAGCCAGGTTTGGGCACCACAGTGACACTAATGTCCATCGCATTTTGCATTTTATTAATGTCTTTTACAGATGATTGTTCGTTGAATGATATGAAAACTGAGCCGGCGATTATTCCATTCTGCACCCCGCCAGCCTGCCCCTGCTCAACGGTGCTGCTGGTTCGCATGATAGATCTCCACTACCAGAACGATATTTCAAAATGACAGCTCTATATGTCGGTGTGTTTGCAAACAGTGGCCTCAAGGACCAGTGTCCTCCCTTTATCACTGTTTATTTCTGAAGGCGTGGGCATTCCCCGAGTGTTAGCTTCCAGTCAGTTTCTACCAATATAGCGCGCGATTCAGCGGAGCGATTCTGGATAAGCCGCTGGCGAGCTGCAGCCACGTGCGCCCGGGATCAGAGCAGCTCGGACCGGTGCCATTCGGATGTAACCCCGGACGTTAGGTGTTTGTTGCGTCAGACTCCGATTTAGGTGTGTTTATGTGTTTGTGTGTTTGTGTGTGCGCCGAAAAGGATGCTGTCAGTTCGCGATGTCCCTTGTTCGTCCTGCCGGCTAATTTGGCGTGCCATTCACCATTGTCTGTGATATTAACAGCTAAAACTTCCAAACTCTTATCATTCGCCTCTTTCCTATTGCTGTTTTTTCTGTCATAGCTCACCCCCCCCCTCTCTCTCTCTCTCTCTCTCTCTCTCTCTCTCTCTCTCTCTCTCTCTCTCTCTCTCTCTCAATTTTTGTCCTCTCTATCGATATGTTCAATCAATGCCTATCAATTTACATGTCATGTTCTACACCACTCGTTATCTTCCCGTCTCTTCCTTTTATCTAACCTGTCTCGTTTCACTGACCTTGAGCCAATCGCTCATTATTTGTCCACGCCCCAGTGCGGGCGCCCAGGTTAAATGCTCGCTGTGAGTGTGCGTGCGTCGCTTATGTACTAACGCCGTGCTGAAATACATACTCTGTCCGCCCAATTTCTATGTAATTGTGGACAAATTAACTGGCGACCATTCACCTGGTTAGCTGGTGGGCTACCTGTCGCTCGCATGCAAGTAAAAAAAAAAATCAAGGTTCCAACGCCGCAGTAATGATTGAAAAACATCGCACATTGCATATAAAACAAACAATGCAAAGTGCGCGACGATTTTAGCCCATACGCCAGTCAGATATCTCCTTCCACAAATAATTCACTCATCAATGTTCACCTCTTCAGCGCCCTAACCAGCGCACCGTTCCGCTCTCCGCTCCCTCCTCGCCGACCCTCTCTTAACCAAGAGGAGGGATAGAAATACCCCGCGGCTATGACCGACAGTGCCGGCTGCATCGTTACTGCTTATTGCAGACAATTAATTCAGCTCGGCAACCGTAGACGGCTGGTCTGTCGACCACCCACGGTGGTGTAAGCAGGAGAAAACAGGAGCATGTATCACTCCCTAATGCGGGGGAGGAGCGCGGCGCTTGTGCGCTGCACCCGCAGTCGGGGATGGGGGTGAGAGAGACGGTACGATCGACTAGAACGGGATGTTGCAGCTAACTACTGAGTGGGCGAGGTAGAGGATGGAAGACTGGGAACGAAAGATAGGCTTATTCTAATTGTATGCCTGTTCGCTTTGCACTTCCTTGCTCACTTACTTGTCAATCTATAATGAAAACAACTTTTTACTATCACACATGCTTGCCTATAATGTATGGTAGGTAAGCATTCAATTCTTAGCAGCCTGCAGCGACTTTTGGAGATACTTTACTGGGTTTCTGGGTCTCTGTTGCATTCTATAACAGCCTTTATGTTCATTTCCTTTGCTCCACGTCTCAAATCTGCTCTGATCGGATTTCTGATGCGCACAAGGCGCGCGATCGGCTCCAGTTCAATCCGATCTTGTTGTGCCGCTGCTCTGTTGATCGGCATGTTTTCACTGTTGAGCTGTCCGGGCACGGTGCTTTTGGTCCAAGGCGCTTCTCGACCACCTCATACCGGTGGGCCTACGCGGAGGAACGCCAAGAACCCAGAGCGCCGGTACAGCGACGCCGGCCGGCCAATGTCCGTCTGTTTTCCTTTTTTCCGCCGCCGATAGCCATCAACCAATACCTCATCCCCCACGTCGGGTTTTTATTCCCCCAACAAAAGCCAGACACGTTACCATTGTTATCAAGCCATACTCCATAAATTATTGCCCGGGTCCAGAGAGTAAACAAATTTTGATGAGAAAAACACTGCAGTTTCGAAGGAAAAACTCAATGCCGGTCGCTGGGGTCGCCGGTACCGGTTCTAGGAATCTGAACCCTTCCATGGATCTCCGATTGTCCCACTGTGGTCTCTTCATCTTACAGTGGTCACCACAGTCCCGGAGCTGGGGGCCGCACACCACCGCGCCGACCGCGACACTTCCCTGCGACGCGGGCGGGCGCGCGCGCGACCATTGCGGCGCACTCAGGCGACTATTGCGGCGCATTCAGGCGACCGGCCCGCTATCCGGGCGCCGATCGGCGGCAAAAAGTGGCGCAGAGCGGCGGTAGTAGTAGCGGCGTGCGGCTTGTTAATGCCGTCCCGCGCCGCGTTCGTATCACGCCATCGGCTCAATTCCGGTCCGACGTCATTAGACCGAATAAACCGGGCAAAAACGGCGCATACGCTGCCGGCGCCGGCTCCGTCGCATGACTCGCCGAGGGTGATAGCCAGTGAGAAACGATAGCAGGTAATGTAAATAAATATGATTGTTTTGCGTACCGATGCGAGTGTTGGTGTGTTCATCTGTCTGTCAGTCTGTCTGTCCGTCTGTATGTTCGTCTGTCCGTCTGTATGTTCGTCTGTCTGTCCGTCTGTCCGTCTGTATGTCCGTCTGTCTGTCTGTATGTCCGTCTGTCCGTCTGTCCGTCTGTCCGTCTGTCCGTCTGCCTGTCCATCCGTTCGTTCGTCTATCTGTCCCGTCTGTCCGTCTGTCCGCCAGTCCGTCTGTCTGTCCGTCCGTCTGTCCGCCAGTCCATCTGTCCGTCTGTATGTCCGTCTGTCTGTCTGTCCGTCTGTCTGTCTGCCCACCTGCCCACCCGTCTGTCCGTCTGTCCGTTTTTGCGTCCGTCCATCCGTCTCTCCGTCTCTCCGTCTATGCCAGCTCGGGGGCACGACCGGCTCATGACGGGGCTGTTTACCACTGACGCACAATGGCCACCGCGCGGTTATTATGTGCGGTGCGGTGGCTCCTTTCAGGACCGTGGAGGGCAGGGGAGGGGCTCCCACTGACCCTCGACTTGCCTCAGGCTACAGAGTGCGGCGTGTGACCCCCCGGACGACAGGGCAGTGTGGCAGAGAGCGGCGGGGTTTCCATTAGGCTAACGCTGACAGATGGACGGACGTGGGGTTGCGGTTTGGCGGCGACAGAGCTCTGATGAGGTTTTCGTCCGCCTTGTCGTCCCCTGACCTTGTTAGCGTCAACTTTGGTTAGCGTTGACAAATGGCCATAGAGAGACTGTGCGTACGGTGACTCATTTCCACGTCACAAGGCGGATTCGTTGAGACCCGTTTTGATGAAAAGTGATGTGAAGTGATTCAAGTAAGTCTTTGGCGACATTAATTTTGCCTCAAAATGTCGGGCTTTAAAGGTATTTCCCGTTAGAGATCCATTGACTGCGTGAGGCGGCGAGGCGGCGGGTGATCCAGGGCCAGTCTGAACGTCGCTTTATCAGCGTCAGTTCCGGACGGCATACGGTCGATTCAGACCGTGCAGGTGGGTGCGTTGATAAACCATATTCTGAGGATCCTCCGGCGGTGAAAAGGACGGATACCACGCCGAGACAGAGCTAACCCACCGGATGTCATCTGCGGCTAACTGAACTGACGGTCGGCGGAATGGACAGAGTTGACAGTAGGTATGCCCCACGCCGCCCCCGGCCGGCACGGTCGGGCGAGTTTAGGACTCAACTTGTCGGCGCTCGCTGCGTTCAGCCATTGTGTAGGCAACGTCAGTTCATCTACCACCTACTAACATCTGTGAAGTGCAGGTCGTCAGCTATTGCCCAGACCCACCCACTACCCACCGTCCACCACCCACCCGGCTGCCCACGTATGAACATTGAACAACGCTCAACGTTGCGTGACATATGATGTTCCCATTCCGACCATGGCGGACAAGTTTGACTGTGTCGGTCGCAATGTTGTCGTCCAAGCCATCCCACCCGCCACAGACATCACAGACCTAAGTTCAGACCAACCCTGTCCCGTCCATCGCGCCCCCGATGCCTTTTCTCGTCCCTATTCCCGGCCGCGCAGTCGTCCACAGACGCTTGTCCCAGAACCGGCCGCCCTCTGGCCTCGGCCACACCGGAAACGTCCTCTCTCCAGGTAAAGCCAACCCGTAAATCTACCGCCGACGTATTCAGTTGGTCCGCCGCGGCGAGCCCCCCATTCAGAGCCGCCACGTTTGCCGCCGCCGCGCCACTCACTGTCGGCACCGTCCAGTTAGGCCGATTGTGGCAAATTTGGGGCCCGACGGTGACGCGGGCGGCTGCCGGCCACTGAGACGCTATTCTCGGCTGCAGAGGTGGACGAAAAATCTGCTGAAATCTGAGTTCGTGGAGGTGACGATTTCGAGTGCGCACTCGTTTCCCATCCGGAAAGACGTGGATACGTAGAACGTATCTAAAATGAACTTCAAAACACTCATAGGTTTGAACTAAGCAGTGCAATTGAATGACTGAGGTAGGACAATGAAATCACAACGCCTTTACTTTCGTAAACCAGTTTAACGCCTTTTGGGGCGACTAACGGAGCGAGCGAGAGGGTGGGCCTTGCATTGCACGTGCGAAATTGCGAGGGGGTACCTCTAACTGACTTGTACACGGCACCCTACTAACTGGTCTCCAGCAATGTGCCAAATTTGAGCGCAATCGGCCCAGCCGTTCTCGAGATCTGGAAGCGACACCCTGCACGTGCGCACGTGCAAAATGGGTCCAAACTGACTTGTGCACGGCACCCTACTAACTGGTCCCTAACCGCGTACCAAATTTGAGCGCCATCGGTCCAGCCGTTCTCGAGATCTGGAAACGACCCCTGCACGTGCGCACGTGCAGCAGCACCCCAACTCTGGCACATGGATATGCAGTGCCTAGTGGGTGCCTATCTACATGCCAACTTTCAGCGCAATCGGCCAAGTAGTTACCGAGATATTGCAACAATTACAAAACTGACACCTCTTCGTTTTGCACGTGGCACGTGCATAAGGGGTCACCCACATGCATCGGGAATAGTCCAATACTTGGTAGAAGGAATGAAGCTACCCTACAAAATTTACCGCATGTAAATCGGTCAAGTGGTTGCTGAGATATTAGCCTCGCAAAAGCGTCCGCACGGCCGGCCGGCCGCTCATACTCAGAAATTTCCGTTAATCAAGGAAAGACTACGCTCGCTTCGCTCGCTCCGTAAAAATTCAAGGTGTAGCTACCGCATAGAAGAATACATAGAAGTGCCAAATAACTTATACATATTTGTATTATACGTGTAATATTTGTGCCTCTGCTGATGCAGGAATGACTTGAGCGATGGAAACGGTGTGATAACAAGTGATGGTTTTATGCTTCATCTTCTCACGTCTCCACATCTTCTGGTGCATTTTGGCATCCAGTTTGTTTGTGTACATAGATCTCCACCACGCATTTTTCGGTGTCGTTTGCTTTTGGCCGGTTTGTGCAACATCCGGGCAGGCGTGTGGAGCGCCACAAACAATCCTCCCGGAACAATGCAGCGACGACATCGTCCCGCTGCACAGAGGTCCGGTTTGGACGCGGTCGTGACGAGCGTTCTGGTGGGAATATGATGTTTGTCCCGCTTACGACCCTTGAGAGCACAGACTGGAATTATTTACAGTCATATGCCTCTTTGCGGCTTCAGTACACGGACTTCCGCGCCTTTTGAAATTTGCGTTTCTCTCGTTTCAAGTGTGCGCTGAGGTTTTACAAATGTGTGGGGCTGGAAGCTGTGTCACATGTCTTTGATGTCTGCCATCTGCGTTGGACATTCGGCATCAGGCTTCAAACAGAGAAGTAATGTGTTTTTGGCAGTCGCGACATTAGGTGAAACCCTGCAGTCAGTTGTAAGTACCGCACCGTTCGCGAGGTGTTGTTGCGTGGGTGGTTCACCGCGAGTCGTCAGACATATGTTCCGCTCCGTCACCGAAGGTATGGGGCGAGGATGCGCGCTGAGCACCAGAGTAGCTCCGTACATACCTCCGTCACAGTGTGCCGCAGGTATGCACCCGTGGCAGATGGCCGCAGCACGCGCTCTTCCGAGAGCGGCGGAGGCCGACGAGAGGTCGCGGAGAGGGCCGACGCAGCCGCAGCACTGCGCAGTTCCCAGCGATCTGGAGCCGTTAGCGGGGGCG
Organism: Amphibalanus amphitrite; assembly: GCF_019059575.1. NCBI lineage: Eukaryota > Metazoa > Arthropoda > Thecostraca > Balanomorpha > Balanidae > Amphibalanus > Amphibalanus amphitrite. The sequence goes on along the minus strand of NW_024881942.1, from coordinate 239,629 downwards.
GATATCCACCATCTATGCCGGAGCCGCAGTTTCCAGTGCCGACGTCCTGAAAGCTTCCACAGCCGGTTATTCCAGCGGCGTCGTTTGACCTCTGTGAGCCCATTTTCAGTTAGGGCGATTTCCGAGAGAGCCTATAAAATGGCGACTGCCCATGCTATAAAATGTGAGAACCTTGTAATCCAGACTGCGGCGGAGACTTTTTACTGTATGGATCACATTTCAGCAGCTCCGCCCGCAAAATCACCATATTTAACGACTTTCCATTTGCGGCTGGAGTTTATGAACACTGTCAGTTCACAGTCGTCTATCATGGCGCCGGGTTAACACCTTTTCACTCGGCATGCTAAACAGGTCCCAGGCAGAAGCGTGAGGCACGCACCAGCCATCATGGCCGGTTTTTGTCGGTGCTGCTATGATCTACTTCGTCCAAACTCAGAGACGCACAATGAGATGTGGTAACGCGTTGCCTTCGAAACGTGCCAGTAAATGGTGACGCGATGGTGTGAAAAAGCTCCGCCGCCGCAGGGGTGCTTCAGTGAAGAGTCCCATACCCTTCGCTCTGTTTACTAACAATTGCCGGCAGCAGTAACACGATGACGTGAGGATGAAGCATGCTGATGAACGCTGATGACGTGTTGATGACGTCCACTGACGCCTCGCAGTGACAGATACAGCGATCTGGTTGATCTAAATCCCGAACCGGGACAGGACGAAGCAGGAAGCAGGAAGCTCTCTCGCCACTCGAGTTTCCCGGCAGCGTCGCGATCTTCGGTGGCGCGTTTGACAGATGTCCTTATGAGAGCTGTGATGCGGCAGTGCAGGCTGCTGGAACCGTTTGAGCTGAAATTGATTGAGCCATCCGTTCAGAAGCGGCGCGCCTGTCGTCAGGAGCGCCGATGTATCAGCCGAAACAGCTGCAGCCCCGCTGGGAGTGCGAGCACCATGTGCTCGGTGTATTTGACGAGACAGACCAATGTAACTTGTTCCTACAACATCCTGTTCCATGTATGTTTGGCAGCGCTGCTGTAAATTGATATTGGACAAACAGTAGGTACGCCATGAGACAGAGTCGTGACTGAAACAAAACAAACGCCAGTAACCCAGATGATGCTATGAATTTACTCATGCAAGTTTTAAGTCCAATCGTGACATGTTTCACGATGCAGAACATTACATAGGTGGCCAGTCTGGTAGTCGAATAGCCGACTCGGCAGTCAGTCCCGGAACCCGGAGCCAGCGCGGCGGCGCGGTGGCGACTGCGTGTTGCCTATTTAGTCACAGCCGAATTTATTGCCCGTGCGGACTGCAGCCGGCGCCTGTCACCTGCCGCGGTGTTGGCCGTTCCTCTGCCTCTCTGACAGCTCACCCTCCCTCTAACTGGGGGCCCACTGCCCAACAAAGGGCCCGCTGGGGTGACCCCGACTGAGGTGCGCCCCCATCCGAACAATCGTGGGAGGGGACAATGCAGTTGTGCCCCCATCGCGGCTAGTGGCGTTCAAATCCATCTGACGTGGCCGACTGATACGACCACGCTCTGCCACGCACAGTGAGTGCCGAGTCGGGCAGACCATTCACAATCTGAACCCCTGCCGTGACACCGCGAGTCTGTTCTTCGGCGAGCGTCCGCGGCGAGCGGCCGCTGTGTTTCGCGACCTGATTGGTTCCGACCGATTGGTTCGATGATCGATGGCGACTGCGGACCGAGCGCCAGTATCGGTCCAGAACGGGCCACTGTGCTGTGAAGTATAGACGATCGGCCGGCCGAGCCGCACCAGCCGATATCGTTCAATAAAGCTCGGGGCCGCGTCAGCGCGGCGAGAGACAGCTCCGGCAGGTCAAACAGGCGGGCTGGGTGGGACCGGCAGGTCAACCTGCAGCGACTCAGTAGAGCCTGGTAGCAGATCCTCTCCAGACAGACTGCAAAACCTTCACATATCGCATGATGGATACTCAGAGAAATGAAGTGGACCATTTACGAATTCAAGTAGATAGCTCGAGGCCTGAGCTCATGCCCGACAGGCACAAAGTCTGATGCGATGTCCGCCGCACTATAGTTCGTCCCTGCTGCAGTGTATGGATGACTGGAACCTAATCTCAGACCACGTCATCGGCCCCGAATTGGTTTATGGATGACTGTCTATCAGGTCGTCGAGTAATTCACGCTGCAGCGCACTTCAGCACCCTGTTCAGCAAGGTATCGTCGGCAGTCAGGACTGGGTCTTGTAATCATTTCCGTGCAAGTTGAGACTCTATACATGCAGTAGGTATAGGCATTTACGCGTGGGAGGTTTTTGGTCGCTCGAAAGGAGAACGATAAGCATATCACATATAGGTATAAGGTAAACAGTGGTAGCAGAGCTGCGAATAATATACTTAACCCTCGCATGTGTGCGGCGTTTGCCAGCTTCTAATGTGTAGGGGGGGGGGGGTCGGTTGGACCCCCCCCCCCCTTGCCGTTTGGCCCCTGATCGAGCTAGAGCTTCGCGGAAAAAAACGAGCGTGTTGCCCGTGACGAGAGAAAGCCGATGATACCCAATTTTAAGGTCCTAGGTCATTGGTTGACCTTCCAGGTCAGGTCAATGACCCAAAGTCGGGAAAATCGGGACCTGTTAGAAAGTCGTAAAGTGTGGCTGCTAAGGGGTTTTTCGGGGTGCTGATCACGAATATCGTGTTAGTTTTGATCACAGATGATGTCTTGAAGCATTTAGACCAGGTCGGGTCAGGTCAGGTCAGGTCATCCAGTAGGCGTCGTGACGGGTATTCGTAATACGTGTCAACCGCCTCTGACAGCTTCGTAACATGTTACGAAGTTACCAAAACTACTTCGTAAATGTTCAAATGGTTGCTAAATTCGAATTCAGCTCCAAAAACTAGCCTAGAAACATGTAAAACTCGAAAAAGTGACCCGAGGTCACCCGAGGTCACCAAAGGTCAATGACCTGACCTGACCTTCAGGTGACCTTGACACACACGGGAGTAACATCGAATCACATGTTTGAACGTTTGAAACCACGAAAAGCTTGCAAACACGCGGCTAGTGCGAGCCGACATACGCGAAATCGCGATTCCGGCCAAACATGGTCTCGGAAAAGAGGTCACAGGTCAAAGGTCATTTGGGTCAGGGTCATGAAATTTTCAGGGTAGGTGTAAAATTGATCAATGCGAGGGTACTGAAAGTTTCGTCGCGATCGGCCGTTTTTTACGCGAGTTATTCGCGAAAAACCATGGGGGGGTCCATCCGACCCCCCCCCCTACACATGCGAGGGTTAATAAGCACCCATATAAAACCAATCTCAGTCTATATCTCAGTCTAATCTCAGTCTAATCTCAGTCTAAATACCTTTGGTATTTCAAGCAGAGCTCAATGACATCGTTTTTTATAATTTCATTAAAAGGATAACGGAACAGTCATCAAGCTGGCTCGGCAGCTTTAGACGTATCTGCTCGTGTTGCCGGGTAGAAGACATTTGCTCTTAAATTGGCACACAAACTCATAACTCATCACAGCCAACTAATGAAATAAAATGAAAATGTGGAGAAATCCCTGCGTTCTATATCAACCGTCGTTGCAACCACCTCGACCGATCGTGCGGGACACATTCTTGTCATTTTCTCCTAACGTTTGCCATTTTGGTGACGTCTTTGAGGATCTTATTGACAACCATGCAAGAACGTCGACCGATGCGAGCACTATAGGGTAGCTGACAGCCGATTCACACAACCAATTTAACCGCGATCGAACGAGCCACGGCGAACCGTTTTTGCTGACGATTTCTGTCCGTGACACACGGCTGAGGAATGATCCTGCAGTCGCCGGGGACTGTGGGGCAGACAGGGGTTGTTCTATGCTCGTCGGAGGCGGGGTTAGTAACGACCCGGGGGAAGGGCCACAGCCCCCTGCATATCATGACTGGACGGTAATGGTGAGATCATCCGTCAGGACTCAGAACGGGCAGATGACGCCGACCTCTGGTGTGTAGACGTAGGTAGTAGATATTCCATGTCATGGAACAGTAACTCAAAAGCAGTGATTAAATCTCCAGTGAGTAAAATGTGAGCGTTTTGTCCTTTCCGACCATGTAATACGCATATTGCGTTCTTATTGTTCTGCGATGCATTTCAGGAAGCGATATTCCGTGCTGTTCGTCTGCAGCCCTTTTTAAGTTTTTTCTTTTCCCTCTTTTTCTTTATTTGCCTTATCTTTTCTCACACCCTCCTCTCCCTCTCTCTCTCTTTCTCTCTCTCTCTCTCTCTCTCTCTCTCTCTCTCTCTCTCTCTCTCTCTCTCTCTCTCTCTCTCTCTCTCTCTCTCTCTCTCTCTCTCTTTCTACCTCTCCTTCTTTCTCCTTCTCTCTCTCTTTCTCTCTCTCTCTCTTTCTACCTCTCCCTCTTTCTCTTTCTCTTTCTCTCTCTCTCTCTCTCTCTCTCTCTCTCTCTCTCTCTCTCTTTCTATCTCTCCCTCTCCTGTCCCTCTCTTCCCAGATGTCGATCGTGATTCGTGATTGAAGCGACAAGTGTCGAACAGACGTCAGTGGCAAATCGCGGCTATCACAACAGTTGTGACACTATCTTCGATCGGCACCGCTCCATTTTAGGCCACCAACGTGTCATGTTCCCTGGCTACGAGATAAACAGCACAGGAAAACTGCGACTCGATAGCGCGCTACCAAATTGCGGCCAACTTGGCGCAGTCGACATCCGGCGACAGCTGGAGGTGCGATAAAGGTGGTCGGACAGATGGCTGGAGAACCCCCGGTGAGCTTTTGCTACCGGATCGTCCTGTTTGTAGCACGCGGACGGGCAGGATTAATTCAGGTCCGCTGGATGGACGCGTCGACGCCACAGAGGAGGATGGAGAATAATATGCCGCAGGAAAATGCGAGAAGGAAGGGGCTTCCTCACGGTCGCAGCAGCCTAGATTGATGGTAATAAAGAGAGGAGGTTGGATACTGAAGCTATAACCTCTCTGTGGTGGCCTCCAAAGAGTTGGGTGTTGATCAATGGTCCAGTGTCAAATGACAAAATTGGGGCAGGCTATTGGCTGAAAGCGGAAATCATTCGCGACGATTTACATAGTTATTTGTGGCTGATCATTCATCTACAAGAAAAATAGCTTCAGTGATGAATACTGAATAGTGCATTGAGTTTATAAACAGACCAGTTATTTCGTCAAGAAAACCCCATTTCACGCTTTAGGGTTTACAAAGCTGGGAGACCAGGCCTGCCGCCTCCCTCGGAACTCGTTTGTCTCCCCGGCGCGTTTCGCCCCCATTCCTGAGCAGTCACCGTCACCGGCTGTCGATCGGAGGGACAGCTCTGCGTATCCGTCTCCCCTGCTCGGTATGCCGCAGGAAGACCCATCAGATACCAGTTCCATCAGATAACTACCCACCTCGGTTACCATGCTAATGAACACAACTGGCTGCCGTCCCGGCCGGCTGGCTGCTCCGGATCGGTTCATTGCGTCCCGGTCCCCACCCTGGCAGCCCTCAGACGCAGGCCAGGAGGGTCCCTCCGCGTCCCTCCTCGGCCAACTCCGCCCTGAGTCGATCTCCGAGGCGAGGCCCGGCCGGCGCGGCGGCGCGGCCCATCAGGACGCTCGGGTCAGCCCTGAAGAGGCCATGATCTACCGTTCCAATTACCTTCCAGCTGGGATGTGTCTGGACTGGAGAGCAGCGAGGATCGCTCCACAAAGTGTCGGCCGTCGATCGGCTGACCGCAACACCGACCCATAGAAAACCTAAATTGTGGGAATATGCGCACTATACTGACCCAAAATGGATCATTTGGTGATAGTAAGTGGACGTGTTAGCCCGACAATGATGATAAAATACCAAATAACGTTATCAAAATGGGCGTTATATCGACGTTAAGTGCAGGTGTGAACTTCACGGCCGTTTAGGAAGACGATTAAGTATGACGTTGAGTGTTTGACGTTCCAAGGCCCTGTTGTCGGCAATTTTCTGTCTAATCTATCGATAGGAGCCGAAGGCGACTCTTCTATCGCCACAAGTCTTCCCCGCGCCTCCCAGCAATGTAGCCGCAACCGAAATGGAGGCCTTCTGTGGGTGACCGTGCCCAATCGAAGGCATTCTCATACCTCCGGCGTGTGCGTCTGGTGCGTCCGTGGGCGTCCGGTGCGCTCGGGGCGTCCGGTGGCGCCCCGGTGACCAGCGAGGGACCGTCACCCCATGGACAGAGGAATGCCGATCGTTGCCGATATCTCGCCGGGGGTCGACCTTCTCCGCCGCGGCCGCTCCGCCGCCACGATAATATCCTAATTCACCGTGGTTTACGGGCGCGGCATTGACTACATCAGTGTTTATGAGCCTTTATAGCGCCGCCAGAGTCGACCCGGCCGAGCCCCAACTCTTCTCTGGACAAACGAGAACGGTCGTGGCCGGCCTTTTATGAGACAGCTCGTCCTGGCACTCAACTGGCACGGGCGGGTACAGGTGCTGCGAACACAGAGGTAGCCCGTAAAACGACCGGCCGAATGGCCAGCGCAGTAAATCACTTGACCGGCCCCGCGTCCGGCAGGGAGGGTCGCAAGTGGTCATCTCGTGACCCTTCCCCTCTCGCTCCGATCGTGGTCAAACATGGTGTCAGGTAAAAAACTGCCCTAACTCACCGGGACGAACAACGTCGTCCAAAATCCCGACCCGTACCGAAAATGATTTAATTGGACGCGGCGAGCACGACGCACCGCGGCAAAAAACGACGCGGTCACTGCGGTCACCGCGCCGAACCACGCCGCAGCGCGCCGGACCACGCCGTCACCGCCCGAGCCGTGTAATTATCAAACAATTATCCTCGCCGCTGCGCACGGGGGAGCCGTGTTTTGGGCGAGAAGTCATCAGATGGTTGGACCCATCCCTGGGGCGATTTTGGGGCTGGTCGCGGCATCATTAGGGGGCGAGCCCGACCCAGCCCGACCTGTCTACCCAGGCAGGGGTGGGGCGCGCACACCGCGACCCCGGGGCAGAGGGACCACGCACGAATAATTACCGAGTGATTATGGGGTCGGGCCGGCGCGGTGGACGGGTGGGGAGATCAGATTGAGACGCTGTCCGAGTGGGAGCGGGGGCGGGGCGGGGGCGGCGGGCCATCCGTGGAATTCGGACAGGGGAGCCGGAGAGATCGGACACAGAGACAGCGGGAACAGATGATTGAACAGGCCTGGTTATACGGCTGTTACACATGTCATCAGCCCTGATACGGATCGCCACTCTCACTGGCAAGGCATTATATACCTCATTGGCCGGTGGCTGAGAAAACAATAGCTACATCTTCCTGATGTAAGCGATCAATCTGAAGGTGGAATTAGATTGGTCTTTTTAAATCGTCCTGACTTTTTACACTGCAGATAGATTGCAATGCGTTGTTGATATTGTTAGAAATTTTAAATTACAATTCGCAGCTGCAATAGCTGTGAACTGATTTTAGATTTATCTAAGAAGGGTCATAAGAAAAGTTCAAACGTAATATAATCATCAAATGTACATCAGATTAGCCAATATTAAGCAGAGCAAACAAGATGATTTGAAAATGATCAATAAACAATATCTTTTTTATTGATAGGTATATCAATTAATATAATGGTACCTATAGGTTCAAAGGTGAAGCTCAGAAAGGCATACCCAGACTGAAATTGTCAGTTTTTATAGCACTGTTAAAATATTATAGAAAGATAAAGGCGCGTTATTGGATACCTAGCTCAGTTAATTTTCCACCGATAATCTGAGAGTATGTCATAAGCCTTACGCTATCTTTATCAAAGCTTAATTTGAGTCCGTCAGAATGTTCCGGTGTGCCCCTTTAGTTGACCAGCGTGGACCAGATTAAACGTTTGCTTCTTTATGACCTAATGCTGGGACTCAAACGATGCAATGGAATCAAAGTACACACAATATTGTAACCGTATTTCTCAATATGTGGGTTACATTGGACCCAAATGAATACCAGTGACATGAAACGCGCGGTTACGTTGTCAGACCTTGGCAGTCCGGCTGCAGGTGCATGTTCATCCCTTAGCACTGAACACTGAATTGAGTGAATATATCTCTGACCGTATCACCATATCACACTGCAATCGTTCATGTGCAGTTTTAGCTACCACTAAATTACAATAAAAGGTTAGGGGGGGGGGGGGGCGCACTGCCGACTTTTGGTCCCATTCTTTCTATACAACGCCCATAGGCTTAATGTCAAAATGCCAAAATCAAAGGGGGACACGGTGCACCGGTGCCCCCCCCCCCCGTTCCGCCGCCTATGGCTATGATATATCGGTAAAGGCAGTGCGTATTCGTACATGTAAGTTGCACGCATTCGTCGTCTTGATATGATGCATGTTAATATGGAGGGACACCATAGCACTCTTCGCTCACATTTTCACATTCACTTATTATCCTAGATATTGTTGTTTTTTATTCCGTAGAAGGAACACAGACAGATCAGTAAATAAGCATAGCTCTAAGCTCACATCAACAACGGCTTACATCGTTCTGATATCATCGTAACAAATCAAAGTATTTATGAATGATCTGCTATTTAGTCCATAAACGTCAAATGACCGAACCTTTTCTGAGTGGAAAGGCGAATGCGGTGACAGATCGTCAGGTAAAGAAAATATGTGTAATTTATCACCCAAAGCTAATCCTGCATTCTTTAAATGCTAAGTGAATGTGATAGGAAATGATACTACGGAGAAATTGTCAATTAGGCGTAGATACAGAGTGGTGATATGCCCTATACCCAAGAATGCTGTAAATAAGGAGTAGAGGCGGGTAGACAGAAGATCGTCAATTTCTACAAACCCATTCGAAACGAATCGGGACAATCATTATCCGGCTCTGAAGAGTTAGTGGCTTGTGATGTGAATGTTGAGTAGTTAAATAGACTTTGTAAGCCTCGCCAATAAGAAAGGCCAAGGCATACATTGAGAGTCAACCAGATGATAAGTTTTGTTTATACACTTACCTAGGTTTGTTCATATGTCATTCCGGTAGCATGCCTGTAGCATTCCATTTCGCGTTTAGCACATATTAGACAATACAAGTATCAGTGACCCGAATTCTTCCACAGAGCGATCATAACTCTTCCCACTAAACGATCACTTTCGTTTGATTTCATGGAACTGAATGTAATTATCTCTCAAGGACGTGGCATTCCTGGGTAAATCTAAACAAAAGGTGAGCTTCAATATCATTTTCCCCTGTCTGAACAGATTATTTGGAATTAAGCGTGACGGCCTTGAAAGAATGACATTAATTAAAACTCAAATTAGTGGTTTCACTTTCGACTCTTTGGGTTATATTCATTCCTTAGTCGACATGGCACATGTCACTCACAGCATAATCCAACCCTCCTGTATGTTCAGTGTCAACGGCTATCATTTGACTGTTCTATCGAGAAGCCCTGTATTTTGCAACATCTCGCTCCAAATCGTTTCCCGCGTCTCCGAGCATCGAGACACCTTGCAGAGGTGCGGTAGCTAATCCTGGTCGTAAAACCATCTGACGACAAAAAACACCAGTGCACCGGCCCCTGGAGGCGGTGTCGGCGGTGACTGGTTCCTGTGAGTGTTCCCACGAGGTCGTCGCGGCCCGGCAGGACTGGAGGCATGCCGTTCGACTGCGAGTACTGTCGATTGCTATAATACAGACGAATAGTGCGGGGCCTTGGCTGTGCAGTGTGCAATGCAGTGCAGGGGGCTAAATCTTACAGATCTTCGGCTGGTTTTCATCTACCTGCTGTGATTGAACAAAGAGTACTCGGGCTTCTATAAGCCTCGATTGTGATGTGGATATTGTTTTTTTTTTTTTTTTGCAGGAACTTTTGGTGATCGCTTTTAAGTATTTTCTGAATAGAAATTTAGAAGCCTTAATGGGAAGCATATGTTCGTTTGACCCGTAACATTGACGAAACAAAGACTAGATAAATTAAGTGCTTTTGATACGCAATGAATACCGATGCGGAAATAACCACCAATCGGTACCTTATCCCGGTAAACGAGAACTCAATGGTAGTGATTAACATCTTCATTGCCCAGTCCATTCAAATTTTGGATCGATGAATCATACAAACAGCTATAAAAAGAGGTGATTATGGAGTGGTTTGCTAAATAGAATGAATGGCAAGATTGCAAGCGGTTTTGAATTGATGAATAGTTGCAGCAAACAAAAGTCGTCACGTCAATGTTGATACATGAGTTAAACATGCAATGGCTGTTGGTGTTGACAAATGTATTATGTACGTACTATCAATGCATACACAATCAAATCACATCGTTAGCTATTCCTTACGAGATCTGTGCACTCCCCAAAACCTAATCATAAATCGCCATAAGAATCCATGGCACATCGCACCCCTCCCCTTCAGCAACCATGGTATATCGTAATCAATCACATCAATAATTATACGGTGCCAACTGCCGACCATCAACCTCGAGCACCTCATTCCGATCTGACAGACCGCATGCATCATGCAACTGTTACTGCAGCGCAATGACCAACATGGCCCAGGAACCGCGGAAGCCACTGAGAGCACGTTGGTAGGTCGTGTATTAATCAGAGTAAATCATACGAGCTGGGCGGCAAAGCGTTGGACGTGTGACCCCTCGGGCGGTCAGTGGAAGACCCGTAGCCACCGCCGCGACTGGTCTACTCTTGGTCTCATGGCTCAGGCTCGAGATGCAGCCGATGGAGGTCTTCTAGAGGGCCTTGGATGCTGCTCAGAGCAGAAAAATGAAGCCATTGTGAGATGGACGCAGAGTCCGGCTTGTTTGGAGTCGTGACTGAAGTGACGTCGGCTGACGTGATAGTTTTCCGCTAAATATAACCTTCTCGTGTGAAGTGAACCTGATAAGAGATAAAAGCTACGAGAGAGTTGCTTTGTATTTGTAATTTGTAATTTGTTTACGTAATGTGCCAATCTGATTGTTAGCGCCAAAGACCAATTAGTGTGCTGGGGGCGATAAGATATCAAATTTGATTTATATCCATGACGGCGCCATGCCAAATGCGGCACATGCTCTTTTGGTTTCCCTTTTTTGATAGAGTGGATTCGCTGTATTGTTGGTTATATTGTTTTGTCTGCAAGTTTAAGGTTTTAAGATTTTTGTTCTTTTTTGTGTTTGCAAGTTATGGTCTGATTTGGTTAGATGGTTTGTTTTACGGACGCGAAGAAATAGCTAAATCGTCTGCGCTGTCGTTTCCATGGCTTGTCATTTGATAGAAGACTGATTATTGCCGGCATCCCATCTATACAGCCCGAAACAATCCGTGAGTGACCTACTTTATTGTTTCGTTTGAGTTCATGTTTTTTGTACCATTCTGTTTTCTGATTGTTTGTCACCCTTTTACTCTTGTGTTCATTTTTGTTATCATCATCAGCTGTTCTGTTCCTAAACGAAATTGCCGTTTTTCAGAAAACCAGTCAATACAAAATTCAGTAGCGAATTACTTTGCACTGCGTATTGGATATTGCCGGCAACAGTTTTGGATTGTCAGCTGCCATTAAAGACTTCCGGATCGTGTCACCGTAAGGAGCTTCTTGCAAGTTCGGCGCAAGGTATGGCCTTTTTTCTTTGCCTTCTACAATTCATCTAGATCAACCTCTACCGTTGGATACCTACTGGGATAATCGAAAATTGCTGCGCTATCGTCACACCTCCAGGATCGGGTGCTGTTACCGGCCTACGGGTTTGGTTGACCCCCCTTTTTTGAGTGTGTAGTTACTGAGGTCATCGGCTAGTTTGTGCGTTCTGTAGGAAATTCGCACTGTGTGATTGACCGACTCTGTACCGACCCAATTGCGATACGATCGAAAGTGGCAACCTCCCAGTGCGTTCGGTTTCTGCCACATTCGTTTGTAGGTTGATATCTTATCCCTCCAGCACACTGGTACTTTGGCACTTTGGCTAGTCCGGAAGATGTTGAAATTAAATACGTTGACACCGGGACAGCTGCGGATAATGCTTGATAAAATGGGACAAGACACACAGGGGTCAAAGCCAGTTTTGATTGAGCGGCTCAAAACGTGTCTAGGCCACGACAGTGTTCCGTCTGAGGTGCCGTCCGACCGTCTTTTATTTGAGTGTAATGGTGCCGCATCACCCGTTGAACCTGGAAGTAGATTACAGACGAGCCATATACAGGAATATGCGTATAATACGTATGCCAAAAGGGCAGTTTATGACGATTATGATACCGCGTCTTGCATTTCTGCCCAATCCTCAATAGCTTCTGAGAAGGCAAAACTAGCTGGTCTTCAAGCTAGGGCAGCATGTCTAAAGCAAAAGCAAGAGCTTGATCGACAAGCACAGAACATTCACGCCATGCAAGAGGCTCTAGAACTTGATATGCAAATTAAAGAAGTTGCTGCAAGAGAGGCAGCTTTAAAAAATGAAGTAAAAGGTCAAACCAGAGATCACGTAACTTCACAACCGATAAATGTATCTATGAGCAGAGAATCCACGTCTAAATTTGAGCTGTCTTCTTATCGGGACCATGTTATTGAGTCTCTACCTTCTCATAGCCACGACGACGCAGCTTACCAACTGGCTAAGCGATTCCACCTCCCCATGCTAGAAATGTCAACGTTTGATGGAGATTTGGGAAAATACCGGTGCTTTATGCGTGCCTTTCATGCAAACATCGTAGCCAAAGTAAGTAACGAAGAGGAAAAATTATCGTATTTGCATCAGTATACTCGTGGAAGACCAAGAGAAATAGTGTCCACATGTCTGCATTTACCGCCTGAGCAAGGTTTTACAGAGGCTATCAGTTTGCTCGAACGCCGTTATGGGGGCACCATTCAAGTAGCCGCGGGCCTCGTAGACCAATTACTGCAGTGCTCCAACTTAAAGGCTGATGACGTAGAAGGCCTAGAGACCTTTGCTATTCAGCTACGGGGTAGCATGAACGCGCTCTCAAACCTCCCATGTGGGACGGGCGCGGTGGATGTCAAAACCATTCGTTTGCTTTTGGAGAAGGTGCCGCCGTTCTTTAGAGACAAATGGAGAGTTAAAGTAGACGAAATCGAACAAACCGATCACCGTCAAGCGGAATTCAAAGATTTTGTTCTGTTCATCGAGCGAGAGGCTCGGATTGCCTGCAATCCATCGTACGGTCGGCATGTTACTTCCCAAAATGCGAAACAATTGTATGGAGAAAGAAAACCTGGACCAGGGAATAGCGTAAGAGGAAAGCTCTTATCTGGTAACGTGAATCCTTCACGTTTTCCTTTGACATGCCTTCAATGCGACCAAAATCATGAAATTTCGGAATGTCCCCAGCTTGGGAGGATGAAAAGGGACGAAAAGATTGAGTTCATCCATTCAAATCGACTTTGTTTTGGCTGTTTACGCCCAAATCATACTGCCAAATATTGTAAAGACAGGAAAATATGTAAGACGTGTCAAGGGTCACATCCAACTGCGCTTCACTTCGACCGGCAAGAAAGTTTCCTACCAACAGTCACATCAGGACATCTGGCATCAAGAGGCGGGGCAAAGTTACAAGTCGTGCCTGTGCGCGTTACACTCCTTGGAGTAACAGTGCCAACTTCCGCGTTTTTAGATTCCGGCAGTACCCATTCCTTTATTTCCCGACAGTTACTTGACCAGCTGGGGGCGCAACCAACTGAAAACACATCCGTTACACTTTCAACTATAAATTCAGATCAGAGAATTGCCACATGCATGGTCTCCCGAGTAATTATGGAAGATTTGGATATTACTAGCCGATTGGAGTTACCTCCTCTGATCGTTCTAAACCGGATACCAGTATCCAAAGAAGACGCTCCCGATGCAAATGATTTAAAGAAATGGCCATACCTTATTAATGGAGGAGTAAATCTAGAGGAGAATGTTCCGGGAGATGTGGGACTTCTAATTGGAAATAATGTTGCCGCTGTAATGGAACCGATTGAGGTAGTCCCAAGTCAAAACGGTGGTCCGTTCGCCGTTAGGACCAGATTCGGATGGGTTCTTGGTGGCGCAGAGAAGGCGACCAATAGTCGCCTCAAAGTTAACATTCACCAAACTCAGCTAACATTTGATGAAGATTCGTGTGGTAATAGAGCAGAGTACAAGACAGGTCCATCTGCGGAAGACCTTATCTGGCATTCGATTGTAGAGTCTTCCTGTACGTTTCGAAATGGGCAGTATGAAATAGCATTACCGTTCCGGAGCTCGTGTCCTGTCCTGCCTAACAATAAACTGATAGCTCACAGACGACTCGAGCAGCTTAGACGAAGATTTCAAAATCAGCCAAACTTTGCAGAAGAATACACCAGGCAGATGACCAAATTATTGGAAAAGGGATATGCTGAAGATGCTCCTGAGAGCTCTCACATCAGAGATGGGAGTGTATGGTTTCTGCCCCATCACGGAATTGAACAATCGGGAAAGAAAGATAAAATACGAGTTGTTTTCGATTGTGCTTGCCAGTTTCAAGGTACCAGCCTAAATGACGAGTTATTACGAGGTCCAGACTTTACAAATTCTTTGACGGACGTTCTCCTGCGTTTCCGGCAAGGACCTGTTGCCTTTATGGCGGATATCGAGGGAATGTTCTTGCAAGTAAAGGTTCCTGAACATCAGCGCGACTTCCTACGGTTTTTATGGTGGCCCGATGGGAACATCAAAGCAAGCCCAAAACAATACCGGATGACGGTCCACCTTTTTGGGGCCACGTCCTCGCCCAGTTGCGCGAACTTCGCCCTACGACGCACAGCTACGGATCACGGAACAGTATATGACCGACAAGTGCCTGGGACGGTTTTGAACAACTTCTATGTTGATGACTGCCTCGTGACAACGACTAGTGAAAACGACGCTATAAATCTGGCATTGAGCCTGAAGCAATTATGCTCGAAGGGAGGTTTTAATCTCACCAAATTTACCAGTAACAGTGTAATCGTACTGGACTCGATTCCTGAGGCCGATCACTCTCCCAAGATTAAAAGTTTGAACCTTAGAATAGACACTCTGCCTACAGACCGGGCGTTGGGCGTCAGTTGGAACGTGCAATCAGATCGATTAGGATACCAACTGGAGCTTAGCAAGTTTACAGGGAAACCTCTGACAAGAAGGGGAATGCTTTCTGCGATAGCCGCATTTTATGATCCCTTGGGTCTCGCAGCCCCCTACGTCATGCGAGCCAGAATGCTTCTGCAGGAACTAACTCGTTTACGGTTGGGTTGGGATCAATCCGTGCCCGGGGAATACTGCAAACAGTGGAGAAGATGGGTGGCCGATTTGGGACTTCTCTCTCTATATACACTTCCACGGTGCATCTGCCAAAGCGGTTTTTCGGCCTCAACCAGATTGGAGCTACACCACTTTTCAGACGCCAGCGAACGAGGCTATGGCGTGGCCTCGTACCTGCGAGTAGTCACTCAAGAGGGCCGGACGTCCTGCACCCTCCTGTGTAGTAGATGTCACCTAGCTCCAATTAAACCGCTTAGCATCCCGCGATTGGAGCTATCCGCGGCAACGCTAGCAGTTAAGGTCAATTTGGAATTGGAAAGAGCATTGGAGTTCAAGGTTCAACCCTGCCGCTATTTTTGGACCGATAGTACGACCGTCCTATATATATAATGAACGAAATAAGTATAAGTAATAAGTATATAAGTATAAATAAATCATATATAATGAACGAAACAGCTCGATTCCACATATTTGTAGCAAATCGTCTGGCGGCTATCCGAGATGGGTCGCTGTTAGAGGAGTGGAGGTGGGTTCCTTCGGAGGACAATCCGGCTGATCTCCTCTCACGCGGCTGCGATGCGCCCACACTCCTCGAAAAGGAAATGTGGAGACAGGGACCCGCTTTTCTACAAAATCCAAGGGAACAATGGCCTCATCTTCCAGGACTGGATTTGAATGGGCTCGACCCTGAAATGAAGGTAAAGGCAACCCCACTGAAAATGCACAATGAAAACCAGAGTCCTGTTCAAAAATTGATCGCCTATTATTCCTCGTGGCCAAGGTTGATAAGAGGCATCGTTTGGATTCGTCGGGTAATGGACAAGTTAACCCATTTATGCCCAGGAATATTGACCATCATGAAAATCGACGAAATCAAAATATGTTATGCTCCTACCAAGGCCTTGTATGGAATCGAAAATAATTTTTGCCTGCAGCAAAAGTTTCTCGAGAAAAACGTAAAAAACATGCGTTGCGAAATCGCAACGAAGGGCACACCGGGCGCCATCAGCGTTGCGAAAACGCAACGATGGGCACACCAGACGGACATAAAGTACACTGAACTGCCGTATATGCTAATATGTTTTGACAAAACATCAATCAACTGTTGACAACTATTGCTTGAAAATGCGGAACCCACATCCGTCATGCTCTATAACCCGCCTAAGAGCCTCAGTGAGGAAGCATAACTTCATGATTCGCGAACGGGGAGATGGCAACACGGTCATTATCAACCATTTACATTGTCCATTGCTGTTCATTTAAAGTTGTGGTCGATACGTATCCAGGGTGATGCTTTCTTTTTGGAAGCTAGACAGATCCATTACCTCCACCTATCAGACCCTGCACAAAGCACACTGAATACAATTAAACGGAGGATTGGGAGTAAACCAGTGCCTCTCGTATGCGCGTATATCCGCAATCATTTTTTAACCACCCTCCTAGGAGTAAAGTTAAATTCCATTGCAGGTTAGTCGTACCCACTCTCAGCAAAAAGAAAAAAGGACCGATCCGGCTCTAACAAATTACCCGCGTAAGGCGTAGCGCATCACAACAAATCGACTCCCAGTTTATCATGTTTACACCTAATCCAAAATTTTCATGGCCCCACTCTCAGCGACCTTCACGTGTAACCTCTTTCTCGAGACAATGCCAGGACAGAATGGTGATTCGACGTCAATCCGTCCTTTCCATCTTCAGGATAGTTGAATCCTCCTCCACGCCTCATCCCCCTGTTCCGGGCTGGACCGGCAACGTATATCGCAATCTGAATCGGGCAGCTCACATAGGAGCGCGCCTGTAGCCGGGTGCAGTGAGTGCTTGGGAGGGGGGAAGGGGGTGGGTCATGGGTGGCGGCTGCCCACTGGCTGGGCTCAGTCTCCAGTCTACGATTGACCGTGTCCGGTCAGACAAATGTCTCCCCTAATTCCAATAATCCTGCTAGCTCTAAAAATGGTCTGATTAGATAAAAAGCCTATCAAAGTAAGAAAACAGGCGTATACTCCACATCAAGCAGCTTATGAATCTATGCGAGTTATGAATCCTAAAAATTATTATTTTCCCATGGGTCCGCCCTCATTACCCCTGCCGAAGGGCTCAGCTACCCTCAGAGGGGGCCTATCCCACTATTTGCCGACCCTCAGTTATCTTTTCTAACGTAAATGCTGGTAGTCAGCAGATTCTATCCAGAGAATGGCGATGCCTATCTGTCGCCTGATACCAGAATACATCCCCGTTATTCATTATCTATGCACAATGTACATAGTAGATCCAATTCCCAAAGGACCTAATTATCTCTCAGCTCCGTTAGCATCGCCGACCGTTTGATGCATGGGTCCTTTTCCTACCATGCGATTTTCAGATGCATGGGAACACATTGCTTAGTGAACGAACAGCCCGAGGCCGAAAATCTGCGAGAGAAAAAGAAAGGAGTGTTTGTGGCTGTTTGAGCCAGCAAATATGAAATGTGTCGCAACATTTTACGTGCGAACGCACCTTGCACTAAACATACCTACGTCCCTCATGGCATAGGCGGCGGAGCGGGGGGAGGGGGCACCAGGGCACCGTGCCCCCCTTGATTTTGCCATTTTAACATTATCCCGATAGGCGTTGCATGGAAATGGAAATGGAAAGAATGAGACCAAAAGTCAGCAGTGCTCCCCCCCCCCCTTAATTGAATATGTTCCGCCGCTACAGCCTCATGGCTACAAAATGAGAGAGAGAGAAAGAAAGAGAGAGAGAGAAAGAGAGAGAGAGAGAGAGAGAGAGAGAGAGAGAGGGGGGGGGGGAGAGAGTTGGGGAACGAGGAGGAGAGGGAGGAAGATGGGGTAGAGAAAGAGAGAACCCACAGCGTATCACGAGTGAAGTCTACTGTTGATATTCATACTTCCGCTACCCTGCCAATGTGCCCATCGTTGCGTTTTCGCAACACCGCTGTCTTTCCGATGTGCCCTTCGTTGCGTTCCCGCAACGCGACCGTAGTCATATTTGAAAATAGTCACAAACCCTTTTTGTAGCATTATTTCTTAACAAAATGCATATCTACGCTATTGTAAGGACTCTGCAGAATATGTTTACACAATTTTCATTACGATATTATTAAGCACTTAGCCTACTTATCTTGGTTTTCGTGACGTCATCACTCACAAAACCTTCGTCTTCCCTCTGGGAGCTCTAGGCAGTAACTTACCGGCCGCACAGACTTGTAACTGCGTAGTATCATGCGCACAACCATGCTACACACGCTGAAACTTGTCTCATCGGTTAGTCTCTTTTACACACCTTTCAAGCTTCGATCACGTCGACGCTTGCTTGCGTTGCGAAAACGCAACGAAGGGCGTAAATGGGTTAATTAAGGGATAGAAATCACCTGTTTCGATCAACTGAACTGACTTTGAATGAGCTTGGACTAGCTGAAACCATTGTCCTCAAGCAAATACAAGGCGAGTACTATGCTGAAGAAATCAGGCATCTGGAATCGGGTCGACAGGTGCGGTTATCTAGCAGCATTGGGTCCTTAGATCCCAAACTCGAGGAAGGCCTTTTAACCCTCGCCCTGGCAGGGGGGGGTCGATGCGACCCCCCCCCCTAAGGTTTTTCGAAGATAGCGTAAAAACGGCGGCGCGCAGCGCCGCCAAATTTGGCACAGCCTATGGGGCAACCTTTTTACATATGACCTGAAAATTTCAGGTCCGGGTGACCTTGGGTCAGGTCACCAGGTCAGAAAAACCGGTACAAGGTCATGGTCAAATTTCAATTTTCTTTTTGCACCTGTCCAACTCACAGTTTTCGACTGATTTCTTTCAAACTTTCAGGATGTGCTAAGTTCACCGAGTTGTATAACATATATTCCGGTTTTTTTGAGGTCACTGACCTGAGGTCAGTTAGAGGTCATTACGTCGTAATGTTAAGCCTATGGGAAAATACTAAATTCGGAAAATACTGGAGATATCCGCTTCGTTCTATCACTTTTGTGCTTTGAAACCACGGTACTTAACAGCAGGTCACTTGGTGCTTCGTTGTTTGGTGTACTTATCCATGGGTCAGGTCAAATGAGGTCAACTGAGGTCAAATGACGTTTTTGCCAATAACTTGGCACATAATAACGCTAGAGCTTAAAAAA
The DNA here is from genome assembly GCF_019059575.1 of Amphibalanus amphitrite. Lineage (NCBI taxonomy): Eukaryota > Metazoa > Arthropoda > Thecostraca > Balanomorpha > Balanidae > Amphibalanus > Amphibalanus amphitrite. Next base: position 220,296 of record NW_024881942.1, on the reverse strand, counting down.
TGGTACCATTGTGTTCCTGGTGATCAGCCGAATCGAATGATATGCGATATGATGCAGTTTGGTTAACTTGAACTTAATTTATTAATTTAAGTTTACTTAAAATTTAAGAAAAACTTTAAGTACACTTAAGCAAGCTAAAAAGTATATCATTCGACGCGCCTTGACGTGCTGAGTTCACTGGTGCTTTTCTTTTTTCTCTATCTTTATTAGATCAAAAGTTATAAGCGAAAAACTTTTGGCCTGTTTTTAGCGAAATTTTAACATTTATACCCCCCAAAACCCCCCTAAATATTGACCTAGAGCAACCAAATTTGTACAGGGGCGAGAACTCCAGGGGGCCCACCTACCTACCAAATTTGGTGTTTCTAGGTGCCATAGGAGCCAATCGCGAGGGGGGGGGGGGGTCGCATCGACCCCCCCCCCTGCCAGGCCGTGTTATGAAAAATGCCCTGCCAGGGCGAGGGTTAAGAGTAAGAGGTCGTTTAAAGGTAGTGTGCCAGCTTTCTTGGACCATATGGAGTTAATGACCCGGATAAGGAGAACCGGATTTTTAGAACTTATCCATACCTTCAAAACTTATGGAAACGTCTTAAATTCTTCAAATTTTGAGTACCCCAGTGCGAAATTCGCCCCGACGGGTTGTCGGTCGTACCCCAACCACATTTCACACCACTATGAACAATAAATGCACACACTAAAATCGCTATTACCGATAGGCTCATCCAATCAAGTTTCGATAAACCCGTTCATCATCATCTCCTGCGGTTTCGAACACGCCTGTTAGGTGGCTTCTGATGCTCGTCGAGGTCGGAATTTCCAAATACGCGTGGTGCGTCGGGCCGCGCGCTCTGACTTCGGCCAAGAAAAATGCGTCAGCTGATCATTGTCATTTCTGCCACTTGCGTGAGGTGTAATGGGGTCATAACTTAAGAGACGGCTGTTTCATATCAATTATTTTACATAAAATCATATTTCAAACCACAAATTAATGTTCGACAGCCAAATTTAAGAAACAATACCAATACAGGCTTACAGTTTAAGGCTCGACATTGTGTTGTCTACGATTAGACAGCTGATAACTCATTCCCGTACGTCGTATGGTCGTAACACTATAATGACCTTTGCTTATTGTCACAAAAGCGCCGCATTCGCGATTGTTGCCCGACGCCTGTTTGCAGGTGAGCCCACTACAGTTGTTATACATATCTAAAAACCGATAAACTTTTAGGCGAAAAAGGCACTATTCCAGGCCCATTTTTGATTTTTTTGCGATATTAGGTAAAAACAGAAGCTTCTTATCCTAGGAAAAATAAAACGGGAAATCTTTCAAAGGTGGCACACTACCTTTAATGCAGGCAAGTGACCTAGATTATGACAGTAGACACCCGATTATCATCCCCAGCAAGGGGAAAGTCGCTGAACTGATCATTCAAGACGTCCATGAAAGAGTGGGGCACGAGGGAAGACAACACGTCCTTGCGGAATTGCGCAAGAAATTTTGGGTAGTTAGAGCCAACACTGTGGTGCGCAGATGTTTGCGCCAATGTATCAGCTGTAGGAAACGCGTCCGTCCTCAAGAGACTCAGAAGATGGCGGATCTGCCAGCAGATAGAATTGTACAGAGTGAACTGCCGTGGGTCAGCACCGGGGTGGATTTCTTTGGTCCCTTTTACACCAGAAGAGGTCGCGCCCAATTGAAGCGATACGGCGTACTTTTTACATGCTTAGCTATTCGCGCAGTGCACATTGAAGTCGCGGAAAGTCTGTCGTCAGATTCTTTCATCTGTGCCCTTCGGCGATTCATAGCCAGGCGTGGTTCTCAAATCCGCATTATGAGATCAGATAATGGGACCAACTTTGTAGGTGCGGACCGAGAACTGAGGAAGGAGTTGGAATTTCTTGTCCAGCACGAGTCGACAATATTCAGAGAGGCCATAAAGCGAGGCATAGAATGGCGATGGAATCCGCCAGGAAGTTCACATTTTGGTGGAGCATGGGAACGTTTGATCAGAAGCGTTCGAAAAATCTTCGGTGCCCTGCTCAATGAGCAAACGTTTACGGATGAGACACTTATCACGTTTTTGTGTGAAGCTGAATGTATCATAAATAATCGGCCCCTGGTACCGGTTACATGCGACCCTCGTGACGACCTACCACTAACACCGAACCACTTACTGCACCTGAAATCAATCGTCCTTCCACACTCTGTGACTCTAGAGAAAGACTCAGTGAGCAGGAAGAGCTGGAAGCGAGCCTCTTTTCTTGCTGAACATTTTTGGCGTCGATGGCGCACCGAGTACATCCCGCTCCTCCAGGAACGGGCCGGGCGTTTTACAAGAAACCAAACAAATTTACAGCCAGGTGATGTTGTTTTGGTAGCGGACAACTCAGTACCAAGAGGGGTGTGGCCTATGGGCCTTATTGAAGAGGTGAAGGTCAGTTCCGATTCCAGAGTGAGGTCAGTCAAGGTGCGATGCAGAGGTAACATCCTGTGGCGCTCTGTTCACAATCTGGTCAAAATAACCGGCTCTCAGGCAGACGAAGATGCCTAGCAACTAGCAAGTACCAAGACACCAATTATTTGATACCTCGAGGTATCAAATGGGCCGGGTGTTAGCGCCAAAGACCAATTAGTGTGCTGGGGGCGATAAGATATCAAATTTGATTTATATCCATGACGGCGCCATGCCAAATGCGGCACATGCTCTTTTGGTTTCCCTTTTTTGATAGAGTGGATTCGCTGTATTGTTGGTTATATTGTTTTGTCTGCAAGTTTAAGGTTTTAAGATTTTTGTTCTTTTTTTGTGTTTGCAAGTTATGGTCTGATTTGGTTAGATGGTTTGTTTTACGGACGCGAAGAAATAGCTAAATCGTCTGCGCTGTCGTTTCCATGGCTTGTCATTTGATAGAAGACTGATTATTGCCGGCATCCCATCTATACAGCCCGAAACAATCCGTGAGTGACCTACTTTATTGTTTCGTTTGAGTTCATGTTTTTTGTACCATTCTGTTTTCTGATTGTTTGTCACCCTTTTACTCTTGTGTTCATTTTTGTTATCATCATCAGCTGTTCTGTTCCTAAACGAAATTGCCGTTTTTCAGAAAACCAGTCAATACAAAATTCAGTAGCGAATTACTTTGCACTGCGTATTGGATATTGCCGGCAACACTGATTGTTCTGAGCTTTGTAGATAAAATGTGCCTGGCAAGTTTATTATCAATTGGTTCTGATGTAACGGCAGATCAAATGGTTTTGTGAGTCTGTTCAAGCGTAGGTTTACCTTGCATGTTGTATTATCTGTTTCAACAAAATTGATGTAAAATAAATGAGATTGAACTGAGCCTGAAATCTTGAATTTGTAAAAATTATTCTCTTCTGAATCGGCCAGAAGGAACACATTAATGCCAAGATGGAACTTTGCGATTGAGCCAAATTACGAAGCATTAGGAAACAATAGAGCTTGGCCAGTGCAATTCGCAAAAAGGTGGCTAAGGGCCAGTTCAGGCCACTTGCTGCTCAGCTGTTGAGTATAACTACTCACGACAGTGCGCTCTAACCGAACTTGTCGCGCGAACGTATTGAATCAAGACGGATGCGAGAATGCAATGCGTACGAAGAATGCAATGCAAAAAGCTCAACATCCAGCTGGCTGGCCGGATCGTTCCCCAGCCCTCAGCTCCGAGCTGGAGCTCCTCCGTGGCTGTCAAAGCCGCCACAGTGGCGGAGAGAGGCCACATTTTCTGCCGCATTAGGCCGCCGCGGCGGAGGGCGTATTGTCCGCCGGCCCCGTGCCAGGCCCGCCCTGCCATGAATACGGATTGGGGCCAGTGTCATAAAGCGTGACTGTGGATTTCCCACTGTAACAAGACTGTTATTAAAAAAGTCATAACACATAAAAACATCCAAATGTAGCAACTATTGCTAGTTTTCACAATGCTAAAACTATCTTGAACCAATGTAAAGATTCATATGCTTTTCAGCAATGACTTTTCTTCTGGGCTCTGTAGCATTGCCGTCCCCTCAGATATGGATGCTGTGACCATCTTAGGGCAGGTAATGGTGTGAACAATTCGAAATAAATCCCTCGGAGATGACTCAGCTGTAGTCTGAATCTATGCATCTAAAAAGCAATCCAGATTTCCGCCGATCGAAGAACGGGCGAATCAGACAGGCATAAAACAGATACAATTTCATCAGATGCTGCATCTCAGATGCTACCAGGCTTGTAATTTTCAGATAAAATATAGAGCGCTCTTCATTGGTCTGCTAATTTCAAAACAACTATGCTGCATTAGGTAATGTTTAGCAAATGTTTTGTAGCTGCACTGGTTTCTGTGCAATAAGTGGCCCATTCTGATGACTAGCGATTCCCGCCGAAATAATCAGGCATCAACAGATATCAATGATCGAACCGCTTCCCTGGTGTTCAGCCAGTTGCTGCTGCCGGGGGCCAAGGCCACAGCCTCACCGCCTCGCTGGTCAGTCTGCTATACCTGCTGCCGTGGGCCACAACACCGCCTCACTGGTGGTCGCTCGAGAGCACCTGTCGCCGGAGGGGACCTCCAGCCATTGATCACCACTGCAGTGTCTTACCGCCACCATTTCGCCCCGACGCCGAAAGGCTCCATTAGACATGCTACAGAAACAGATCAATTACACCTCTGCCTTCTACCTGCCTCACTCGAGACAAAAACAGACTCGCTGGCACCCCTGTGGCGCCACCCGCAGCGCTGCGCCGGTTTGGCCGCAGTTGTAAGGCGGCACGTTTGTAAAGCATGTGATCAAATGCATGAGACTCTCAGAGATGATGGAGGTGCTACGAACGCAGTATTCAGGCGATGAACGCAGGCTAAGGAGTCTTTTTAAACCTCCACTTATCGGGGTGAGAAAGGTAACGTCATTTGATAACCCGAGATGAAACCCAAACAGCACAGATAGTGAGCTGTTCATTGTGGTGTCAAAAAAATGATCTGAAGAAGATAATCATATAAGTGCATATTAGCGGTGGTTAAAAAGATACACGCCACATACTTGTATATCGTCTGATTATGACCGGACGTGGTTAGACTCGTATAGTATTTAAGTTCACCTATCACAAGCACAGAAGCCTCTCATCCCAATCCAATCAAGAAAAATATTTACGACATCGGCGGACAAAATATTTACCGCCTACCATAATCAGACGAGCAAAAACAAAGGCGCATCTTCACAGCATTCATCACAGCGGACGCGGGAGGAATTTCCTCTGGCCGCGGCTATAGGTTCCCCACTTTGGTGTCTAGCCGCCTGGCTCCATGGGACCGCCTTCCGATCGTAATTACGCCCTGATAAGAATACCGACGTCGAATCACTTCAGGAGCCCGCGCCGCCGTGGCTCGGTGGCGGGGTGGTGTAATTGGGGGCGGTGCGTCACGTGGTCTCACACCGATCAGGAAGGGGAGGGGTAGAGGGTGAGAGGATGAGGGAGGTGAGGTGGAAATGAGAGCGAGCGTTTTAAAGCGAGAATGGTGAAAAATCACAGACAGGAGAAAACGCTGGGTAGATAAGGAAGTGAAGTAAAAATACAAGTAATGCAGGTTTAAAATAATTCGCAATTTATTATCACATTCAGTGATGTCAAAGAGAGTGGAAGGGAGACACAAGAAGCAGGCGGCTGTCGCTTTGTCTAAATGCATGGCATATTACTGTGGTGAGCCACTGTGCAGAGGTGTGGCAGCGCTTATTTTTCTAGCCTCTGAAGTCTGAAACCACTAATGCCAGCATGGAGCTTCACATGGGCTGAAGTGCAAGTGCCGACAGTAACCACTGGGGCTCATGAGCTCTCAGAGATGAACAGCCCGGAGAATTAGCTGGCGATCAGCGGACAGCCGGCTGAGGTTGACGTGGACCGTGAATCATGAACCGATTAGAGCACCTACACAGAAGCTGCGGCGAGCACGACTTAGACCGTGACATGAGTGGTTTGTGAGCCGTGGAAAGCCGAGAACATTCAACTTCTAAAAGAAAAGTCGGTATATGTTGCGCTACGTCGTGAAGCATCGGGCTACGATGAGAGATAGAAAAAGGACTGTGGAGTCGGAGTCAGAGTCGGAGTCGATTTTGGAACCAGAGCTGTACTCGGAGTCGGAGTCGCCGAAAATCCACCAACCCCTCAGCCATGCCATGTCTGCGGAGTCGCAGTTGGAGTCGGTCGGAGTCGATAATCGCCGTTTTCACGACGGCCATCTGGTACACATTTGGTACAAATTTGGTGCAGATTTGGTGCAGATTTGGTCAAATCAGGCTTAGTGTGTTTCTCCGTTGCTATTAGCTAGGGTTGCGCCCATTGCTTATATGCCTTCTTTGTCATACTATCAGACATTATCATAAACTAAAACACTGAAAGGAATTCATAATTTAAAGATATTTGCTGTAAAAGAGATTTGGTACAGATTTGATCAAATTAGGTGCATTCGCCAGCTAGCCCGTCGTGAAAACGGCTAATTCTCCCCGGAGTCGGAGTTGGATTCGAGCTTGTTTTTGAAAGCCGGAGTCGGAGAAGGAGTCGCTGAAAATCCGTCGACTCCGCGAATCTGGTTGGAAAGAGTAGTAACTTTGATCAAATGCGGTTTATTTAAGGCTGGAGTTGAATTTCATGTCATAGACGTGATTCATCGCCACATATATTTACCATTCGCGAACAGCAAGTGCAGGCGTTGCTATGATGAACTACTACTATAATTACCAACACGCTTGCATGGTACTATAAACATAGTTTAATCAATCTCCTGAAGGCGTTAATGAATTCGGGCCTGGATATGATTAGTACCTGAACAGTGGAAGTCAACATTTAACTAGCTTGAGCTACACAAGGACAATGAATAATCATTCAAATTTTGTTTCAACGCATCATGCATGAATATAGACGGCGGCCAAGTGTAATAATCTTATGCGAAATTGTTTCTTGCACTGAGTTTCGCATCCCAAAGTGATGCGTTCAGTCTCATTACGGGATACCATTTGCTGAGTTGGTGAGAGCAATGAGAGCAAACCTGCTAGCTATCTAAGCTAGCCTAGCTAGGCTGGGCTTACTATAGACTAGCTGCTCGGCTTCCGGTAACAACAAAGTTCAACCTACTTGTTAGTCCAGGGTTGTATACGACTCAATCAATAGCAATCAATTCAATCACGACAAATTTGGGAAACCAATCAAATCAATCAAGTCAGAGCAGTTTTCGGGAATTGATTCAATCGACTCAAACGCGCCAATGAAAGGAATCAATCAACTCAATCAAACGACTCAAACCAAGATATACATTAGGTTTTTTGCCCCACCAACTTGGAAAAGTGTCCATAGCAGTCTAGTGTACCTACCTACCTACCTACCTACCTACAGAAGAAACATAAAAATATTGTCCTTTAAAATTATAAATTACCATGCCATTCAAAGTTTCTATGTCATAAGGAAGGATACCTAGTGATGGACAGGTGGATCATGATATTGAGGTTCAATGGGTAGAATTGGAGCAGAAGTTTCATTTAATGGGTGCAAAATAACCCAGTAGTTGACTCGCCCCTTAACCCAAATCACCACCTTTCACCTAAAAGTTGTCAATTTAATTTTGGCCATATTCCAGCTAAGTCATCAGGCCATCTACCCCATGTAAAGCCCCTGTCTGTCTCTTATGTGAGTTATGCGGAGCTCTTCTTAAATGAATCCTGAACATAATGAACCTAGCTAGGTTTCATGCCACACTGACACCATATGAAAGTGTTGAAAATGTCCTACAAATTTGACAACTTCATTAGGTATGCTTTATGAAGACAGCAGGAAAGCAGGTAGGTACCTACTTACCTGCCTAGATGTGTCCACTGGCTACCAACAGTACTAACGAAGGTAGATAGGTACCTGTGAGGTAGGTCAATCATTCCTTCCTTTCCTTATTAATATAGCCTGTGATAAATCTGGTACATTTATGAAATAGAGTTGATAAATTGCAAGATCATAGTGAAGGAAAATTAAAACGCGAAAACGGCACGGTGAGACCAGGTGAGACTGCGTTTTTTGCCAATAAGTATGCTAAGCTTTTATAAATCCTTATTCTACGTCTTTTGATTTTTACGGAGCGAGCGAAGCGAGCGTAGTCTTTCCTTAGATTAACCCGCGCCCTGCTGGGGGTCCTGGATTTCCACGCCCTGCTGGGGGGGTGCTTGAACACCCCCCCCCCCTTGTAACTCAGCTCCTGGGCCACGTAGCGATACGCGGAAGGCGGCGTTCGAAAGAGCGTAAAAAATAATGACGAAATCACTTCGGTCAATTTTTTGGTCAGGTCAAAGGTCAGGTCACCAGAGGTCATTGAAGGCAAAATTTCGCCGATTTCCAGGTCGAATGTCGAAAATTTCCAAGAAGCCAACGCATAACTCGGGAACCAATAGAGCTACAGCGCCGCGGAAAAGCGCATTCGATAGCCCTATTAACGCCCTTTCTGTGTAATTCTCTCAGATTTGACCTAACGTCAACGGTTTTGCCTGCAGGGGGCAAAAACTGCAAAAATAGCCGATTTTTTCGAAAACAGTTTTTCTGCAATAACTTTTGACCCAAGCCTTGTACGAGCTTACTTTTACCGGCATCGTGTTTCTCTCGTCAAGACGCATCGAATGAACTATGACTTGACCTTGAAAGGTCAACTTGAAAATTTGACCTCAGGTCAAGGTCATGACCTGACCGGAAAGGGTCATGTTGCATATCAGTCGATCCGTATCGTCGAGCTGAACACATCTAAGGCGTTTTCATCGCTCTAGCATGCCTCTATCAAAAGTTATTTGCGAAAAACTGTTAGATACCATTCGTGACCTAAGATGACCTCAGGGCATATACAAGGGTCACGGACACTATTTTCAAGTTCAGTGTGTCTAAACCACTTGTAATTCGGTGTTTGGGAGTGTTTATAATGTCTTTCATCCAAAAGAGGCGCATTTCAATTTTCTCCCATTGACTTATAATGGGGAGGTCGCAAAATTGACCTGACCTTAGGTCATCGATATCAAAATTCTGAGATATACATTTTGTACATGCTATTGCTCTTAGCAATCGCTGAAAGTTTCAAAGCGATCGGTCACTCGGTGTAGCTATGACAGACATTGAAAGTTTTTATGAGGTGAGGTCACTTCAAGTGACCTGGTGACCTGACCTTGAATGACCTTGGTCTGAAATTTTCACAACATGTGTAGAATTGATGTATGATAAGGTGTACCAAAAACGGCGGCGCTCCGCGCCGCCGTTTTGAGATATTCGCGAAAAACCACAAGGGGGGTGTTCAAACACCCCCCCAGCAGGGCGCGGGTTAACGGAAATTTCTGAGTATGAGCGGCCGGCCGGCAGGCCGGCCGGCCGTGGTCACGCTTTTGCGAGGCTTATATCTCAGCAACCACTTGACCGATTTACATGCGGTAATTTTTGTAGGGTAGCTTCATTCCTTCTACCAAGTATTGCACTATTCCCGATGCATGTGGGTGACCCCTTATGCACGTGCCACGTGCAAAACGAAGATGTGTCACTTTTGCAATTGTTGCAATATCTCGGTAACTACTGGGCCGATTGCGCTGAGAGTTGGCATGTAGGTAGGCACCCACTAGGCAATGCATATCCATGTGCCAGAGTTGGGGTGCTGCTGCACGTGCGCACGTGCAGGGGTCGTTTCCAGATCTCGAGAACGGCTGGACCGATTGCGCTCAAATTTGGTACACGGTTACGGAGCAGTTAGTAGGGTGACGTGCACAAGTCAGTTGGGACCCATTTTGCACGTGCGCACGTGCAGGGTGCCGCTTCCAGATCTCGAGAACGGCTGGGCCGATTGTGCTCAAATTTGGCACATCCCTAGAGACCGGTTAGTAGGGTGCCGTGCACAAGTCAGCTGGAGGTACCCCGTCGAAATTTCGCACGTGCAAGGCTCACCCTCTGGCCTCTCGGTCGCTCCGTTAGTCGCCCCAAAAGGCGTTATACTGGTTTGGTAAGATGACGTCATTGATTATCATGTAGTATGGTAGCTCATCATAAAATAAATCGGTTGTACAACACCAATTTCGTTTTGATTATGATATCATTTGAAATAAAACCACTATTAATAATATTCGGTAAAATATTTTAAGGAAAATGAAATATATTAAATATGTTATGCTTAGGTTCTCAGGAGAAAAGGATCAACAAACGTTCTGCTGCAAATTAAACAATGCAGCAAATTAGCTATTAATTAGGCCCGTAAACGTAATTGGCGAGACGAAAACGGCGCTTTTGTTTCAGTTATTATTGTAGGAGTTTCAGATATTTATAGAGTTCAGTGGGTTGTTTCTGAGGAGATGTGGAGGTGTGAATTATTAATTAATCACACTTTATTAGTATATAGGGCCTTGCACTTTATCATCTGGATTAAAAAAAAACGTTTCCTGCTGAATGCAGAAAGATAGGTAGGTGCATCGCCAGGTTCTATCACCAGGATTGGAGCAGTTATTGCAGTTGAAAGTCAAAGTTGGCTGTTCATGTTTAGGCCCTGTTCTTTATTTGGCCTTCTACCCCATATTGCAGTTGTGATGACAAGCAGTTTTCAGTGTAGTTTTGTGATCTTTGATGTCATCAATTGGTGTCATTATTTTTCGTCAACTAAAACTTATTTGAACTTTCCATTCAATCGACTCAATCATACGAGTCACTCTAATTTTCGGGAATCAAATCAGTCAACCAGTCGCTAAAGCCAAACGAGTCAGTCAACCAGTCATCTCGAAAAGTCAATCGACTCAATCCAATCAACTCAAAATACGCGTTGAAACAAATCAATCAATTCAATCGACTTGATTGGTATACAACCCTGCTTGTTACACAGCCGGTCCGAAAAATATCAGTTCCTGGCGTCACAGATTTCTCTAACATTGTGAACATATGTCATGTCATGTCTCCTGGGTACTTTTCACGGCCGCTGTCAGTGCAGTAATATGGATTACGTAACTGGGGCATTCCACGTCAAATCGAACAAAAATCGGCTGTTTTGCACCTTACCATCAGCGATTTCATTATAAATTTGTGAGCGAGTTCTTGTGTCGCCCCGGACATTACATTGATGTTTTTTGCACATTCTGACCACAGGTCTTCTAAATATAGGGCATCAATTTTTTACAAAATGTTGCATCTTTATATTTTTGAACGACCATAACTTTGGTTGTACTTGTTTGATTTGAATGAAATAAACCTTACTGTTTAGGTAATTTCTTAAGCATTTGTTTAGAATTACATCGACTTAAATATATGACCTTGAAATTTGCTTAAATCTGTTCTTAAGCACAAAAATTGAAATAGCAAAAAACACGCCACCTTCGATTTGGCTCATTTTCATATATTTTATTGCCTACCATATTCTTAACAACCTGTGAAAAAATTAGAGTGGGCCATTCATAAGTTTTGAAGAAAATGGCACATATGCAAACGTATGCTAGCACGCGCAGTGGAGGGGGAAGAGTGAATTTCGCCCCACCCCTCCTGTTTTTCGCCAATATGTCATAATATTGATGCGAAATTACTTATGGCTACCTGTCCAGAATTGAATTGCACATCTCATCGTGCAAGCAATAAGATTATCGGTTCACAACCGTTCTAGTAATAGCGATGTAAAGTGAACATCCTGTCGCCGCGGCGACGCGGCGACTCGGCAGCCGGCGCCGACCGCTACGCGCCGCCTGAATTGTAGACTGTGCCGGGACGGAACGGAACGGTTCCGTCTTTGCATCGCGCTCCTTACCGCTGATTACCTTCGATTCGCGTCAAATTTTGTGAGAAGACTAAGAAATGTACAGGCAATCTTATGGTGAAAGAATTCTGAAAATAGGTTGGTAAACAATTGAAATATGAACGTGTAAACACAAAATTGTGACTGCTGCGTTTCCCGCGTCGGCCGATCCCGCCCCAGCCGGCGACATGTTACTCTTAGCAGGACTTTAACTGCCATATTTATTTATTATCGGATTAACTAGAAATTCCCCATACATACTCAAAAATGTATGTTCTTTCGTATAGTGAAGATCAAAAGACGTGAAGATATCGTTGCGTGATAATGTTTTCGTTGAATCTATTTCATGATGCATTTCCACACGGCTCAAAATTCACCGCAAAATACCGTTTGCCTGAGACACTTTTACAATGGAACGTGAATGCTTGACTACGATGACTATGCATTTCCATTCTCGCAGAGTTTGGGATATCACTAATCAGCAATCATTCATTTCAGAAAGTGTACACAAGCAAGCATGTCTTGACTCTGTCTTTCAAGGTCACGCGCGGTTGCGTGATGTTGATGCATGAAAACGGCGTTTGCCGCGAAAGTTATGAATGGCCCACTCCAATTTTTTCACAGATGGTTAGGAACATTGTGACGGACATAATATGTAAAAATTACTCAAATCGAAGGTGGCGTGTTTTTTCCTATTTAAATTTTTCTGTTTTAATTCAAGGTCAAATGCATTTCAAGGTCACTTCAATTTAATTTTATAATTAAAAATCAAAGCCTTATCAATTGCCTACAAGACCCTGTTAATATCATTTTGATACCAGAAAAGGAACCAGAGTTATAAGCATTTAAAAAAATGATGTGTGGCATTTTTGGCTATATTCGATGACCTATATCTCGGCGATACGTTATCAAATTTCGAAAATTTTACATGTAACTCAGTTTTGAACCATGCCCAGTCTGCCTACAAATTTTCAGAAAAATCGAAGGGGATGACGGATTTCGGTGTTTGATTTGACGTGGAATGCCCCAACTGGGTTAGTGTAGGATTTGACCAATATGTCCAATTTCAGTATCCACTGTCTGCGAAATTAATCATAAAGTTGAGCTATCTGGTGTATGAGCCTCGAGCCAGCACCGAGGCTGTATAGCTACTGAGAATTCCTAGCATTGCTGGCATCCAGGATAAAATAAGCGCGGAAAGCTTTCAAAAATGCACCTCCCAGTTCCGAATGCCTCAAACGCAGGAAGCATCTCGGTACGGTCAACTTTACGCAGTTGCCGGAGCTTACGCAGCTCTACGGCGCCATTCCAGAGAGAAACTGCGACAGTTCGGTTCCCTTTGCCGTTGGGGGGGGGGGGGGGCTGAGGCGTGAGGGAGGGGGGAGGGGGTGGGGACACTCATGTCACGTCGTAAACGTCGAATGCCCAACGTCCATCCCCTGTCTCCAACCGCGCACCGCCGCACGCTTGTCTGGGACGCTCAGAAAACTGTCCGCGCACAAACTTTCTGCCTGAATCAAACGACGACAGCCCAAGTTTGGTGCCGTGTTCGCGCCCAAATGGCAGCTCCAGAAGTCTGGCCCGCCGCAAAAGTGCCTCCAATTGGTCGGGGAGGGGCAGCAGGAGGGGGAGGGGGTTGTTGTTCGGGTCGCCGCCGCTGTTCTACTTGGAGAAAGTGGATTAGCCTTTCCTTTTATCCAGCATTGCAAACTTTTCCTGTCAGTCGTGACATTTTTCTTGCCAATTTTATAGTTTTGAGGTAGCTTTGTTTTAGATAGCATTGTCATGATGATAGGCGGCGGAATGGGGAGGGCACCCGGGCACCGTGCCCCCCTTTGATTTTGGCATTTTAACATTAGCCCTATGGGCGTTGCATGGAAAGAACGGGACCAAAAGTCGGCAGTGCCCCCCCCCCCTTAATTGAAGGTGTTCCTCCGCTACTGGTCCTGATATTAGGAGCATGGTTCAGTTACATAACCACGCATAAATACATTAAACATGCAGGCGATAACTAATCATGCTGACTTCTTCAAGTACAAGAGAAAAAAAAAATGAAAAGCCCTCAAAATACATACGTAGCCAGCCAGGTTTCAACTTGCTTCAGATATATAGGTCACCAGCTGACGATTCAGCCTGCGGATTGGTGAATTACGACCGATTCCAATTTGTCAAATCGGATTAGTGTGTGGCCCACTGAGAGCATTCTGGCATTGGAAATATCGATTCTGAGGAAAGGAAGGTCGCATATCGACGTCCTCAATGCGCAGATCAGTTTAAGACTTGGGTGAAACGAAAGTGAGGCAAACGTGTGTAGGATACAAAGTTTTTAGCAATGACAAAGTAACACGGAGATATAAGTGCAAAAGTCGCAGCGTCAGGTACACGACTCATTTCGCTGACTGTCACTGAAGAAAACAAAGTCGCGGCGTGTAAGGATCGACTCATTCTAATGAAAAAAGCATCCTGTCTCGTTTTAAACTGTCGCATTTTAATTTTAAATGACATCACTTTATCTTTTCTCAAACACAGAAATAAAACGAAACGCACACAATCCTGTTCAAATTCAATCATTGTTTGATGTCAATAGTTCTTCTACGACCCCGTTGTCAACACCGCCCCGGGCGCTGACCCAGGCGGTCAGATTCCGCCCGCGGAGGTACCGGTGGCGACACCCAACGGGCCGACGATGAAACTGGGCTCTGACGACGCGACAGGTCGAGCGCTGCTCCCGCTGCTCACAGCACGGCCAGTGACCGGCTTCCGGTCCGCTAAGTTACCACAGAAAAAGAGATGTTGTTTGGTAAGCTTTTCCCATGAGAATCAGGTTCCTTTTTGGGTCATCATTGATTGTGTACTGGGGTAAAGGCTCGCTCAATGCGTGTGTGGAAACTGGAAAGAAATTTGAAGCGTGTGAGTTGTGACAACAGGCTGTCACGTGGCTATATATTTACCAAGTAGGTATAGGTATGTGGATAAATACATAAGTTGCTTGTTCTGTAGCCAAACACTTTAAAGTTATGTATGGCATTTTAACCCTCGCCGGACCTATTGGTTTTCTACATACGCCCCGGCCGAGGGGGGGGGCGGGTACGACCCCCCCCCCTCGCCGTTTCGCCCCTGGTGGAGCTAGCGCGTCGCGGAAAAAACGAGCGTGTGCGCCGTTACGAGACGCAGAGATTGGTACCCGATTTTAAGGTCCTAGGTCAACCGGTGACCTCTGAGGTCAGGTCAAGTGCCCCAAGGTACGGTTCAGTTTTTGGTGAATAACTTCGCAAAAAACGGCCGCAGTGCGCCGATTTTGGCAGCATCGTGTTCGTCTCGCTCAGGCGCGTCGAATGATATACTTTTTGTCCGGGTCAGGTTAACTTGGGGTGTTGACCTCAGGTCAAGGTCAGGTCAGCACCCCCAGGTCACGAAGTTGGTCGAAAGAGGTCATGTCGCATATCATTCGATTCGGCAGGTCTTCCTGAGTCCATTGGTGGCTTTCCCGACTCGCTAGCTCAATTTGATCAAGAGTTATTGACGAAAAACTAATATGACCTTGATGACGTCATAAATGACGTCACGCAAGGTCAACATTGCAAAAGTGACGCATCTAACCTTGCAAGGAGTGCATCAAATCACGATTCTGTGTGCTTGAGATAGTTGGAGATCGTTCCCGGCGCCAGAATAGCAGTTTGAATTTTTCCCCATTGACTTATAATGGTGAGGTCACGAAAATGACCTGACCTCATATGACCTTTAGGAAAAATCCGAGATATACAAGTTGTGGGACTCATAATGGATACTAGATCCAGCAAGTTTCATTTCCCTGTGACATCTCCTCTGGCAGTGAGGGCGTTGCGAAGTTGCGACATCTGAAGACCGTGCAGAGGTTCACTTATGACGTCATAGGTCAGTGACCTGACCTGACCCAAAAATGCGGTTGGTGTCAAAAGATCCGGCTTGGATCAAAGGTCAGGTATGCCAAGTTTCAGCTCTCTATCGCCAGCGTGTTCGGAGCTATCGCGAAAAAAACCTATGGGGGGGGCGGCACCCGCCCCCCCCCCTCGGCCGGCGAGGGTTAAAGATATGCTATGCGCAGAACTTGTCTACATGAACTAAGCAGTTTGTTGTTGGATTGTGACATGCGTGTAATGGCAAGCTGAAGATGACAGGTAAGATCTGTAGCGAGAATTCGGTGTTGCAGCAACATACCTACATGATAAGCTCGATTGGTTCGCTCGATCGATTGGTATAACCACATTTATCTTTTTTTGTTGACATGGAAATGAGTAAAAGAGCTTTTAGAGAAAAAATCAATAGCATTGTTTTTATTTCAAGCGATTGAAAATTGCACCACTTCGAAAGTTAGCCATTGCTTTGTTTTCTTCTTGCGCATTTCCATGAGCGAGACAATGACGTTTCGGTTCGATATTTTGCATTTCTTATGCCATTGCACATAGAAGGTACCAACTCGTATTTCGTTTTGGAATTTTTCATATTGAGTTCATGTAATATTTTGAAGTCCTCATCATTGCACTGTATTCGGATATTGAAAACGACCTAAAGGTACTGAGTGCTGATAATGATGTAACTCCTTGAAACAGGCGTTTATGATCGCATAAATATGAGTCTGGCATAATCCTTTCAATCGACATTCATTTGCAGTAGTATACTGTTGGTACAAAAATACCCTACCGCCGGGGGTGGCTGGGACGTTCTTGGGCTGCGATAGAACTTCGGTACTTCAACCAGCATTCCAAGCATGTTTATGTAGCAATAAGCTTCCTCAGAACTTCAAATAACTTTACTGAATGGTGAGTTATTAGCAACATTCATTTATCGATCCCGATTCAGTTTTGTCCGATACGCTATACGCCCACCACATCCAGAAATAACCGTTAATAGTTAGTACCTGTTTGTTCCATTTCCTTTTGAAAGAAGGTCAACTGTAGTGTAGGTTTGGCAAAATCAAACATTTTTGCAATAAAATGAATGCATTTATTGGCTGCGAAAAAGAAATGTGTTATAACTTATAACGCTAAGCTTTCAATGCTATTTTGCATTCAACTAAGATCAACAGTCAACACCCGCCGATGTGTGTTCACCGTTCACTTTCACAAACACCATGCATCTTCCCACGGCCGGCGCAGTCCTGATGGCGAGACACCCTTAGCACTCACCATTCGCAGCCCCCTGCCATGCCGCCTCTAATAAAGCCATCGTCGGCCGACACGCTTAATCGCCATCATTGGCAATCAGCAACTGGTAAACCCGCTCCCCGCCGAGAAACGCTCGATCACGGGGTGGACCGCACGGACCGCTGGGGACCACGAAGGACCGCGACAGTCCGCGACGGTCCGTCGATGGATAGCGACGCGACGCGAGCGAAAACAACGTCACAAACCCTGCTGTTGTGAAGATCATTCATCTCGCAAGCTCGGCTGATTGCGCGGCCCGAATCGGTCTCGGTTGCCAGAGGGCCGACGCTGGGATAATGTCTCCAAATCAATCAGTCATTGAGCACATCTGGCAACACGGAAATCGCCGCGCGAAACGTCCACAAAAACTGGCGATGAAGTGGACTTTTGACGCGAAGAGGCAACTGGCAAAGCAGAGGCGGGCCTTCCGTCGAAGGCTGGATTGATGATGCGGCTCGGTCGAGGTCCCGTCGCCGTGACGAACGGACGTTTTTTTGACGAACTTCTCATTGGCGCCTTCCTGAGTGTGATGACGAATATTTGCAGAAGTGGAACACGTTTTTGTTTGCCTTTTGGTACACGTAACGAGCGTTCTCCCATGGTCAATAGTTTTCAGTGGAAGATCGATGATGATTTTGGAAAACAATTTTACTAGAGCTCAGCCATACCCGTAAATATCTCAAGCAGAATTTCAATAGGTAACTGAAATAAGGTATGCAGCAGGGTGCGCGAGAGTTACATAGTGGTTAACCAGCAAGCTTCATGCACATAAGAGTCAGATAAAACACTTCAGTTGCTTTATTGCGGCTTTCCAAACGACACTATTCCATTTCAAAATGAGTCCATGCGTCAAACATATAATTATACGGCTATCCAGTCATTCAACGAATTATTCAATATTCGACTAATCTTTCAACGCGCTCAAACAATTGCAGCCTGCCCTTTCTACACACCGGCGATGGGGTGACATGTTTCGCAGTGCTCTCAGCCAACGCCCAACACACTCTTGCACTCTGCGTGGTCCTGTCGAGGGCGAGGGGCCGGATAATGGGGGTGCTGACTCGGCCCGACTCTCTTCATGGATGACGGAGCCCGGCGCCCCACCACAGGGGGGGGGGGGACAGGACAGGGGGAATAATGTCCCAGGCGGAGCCGGCGGCAAATGGCGCGGACGGGCCCCGCCGCGCAGAGGAGAGAGAGAGAGAGACTGGAGGTAAATATGGAATAGGGGTCCGAGTCCGGCCCGACGCGCACGGCGTGAGGGACACCTGGCTGGGCTGAGAGAAAAAGGACAAAATTTTAACTTCTCGTGTGCACTGTCCAAAGTGCATGGATGTGGGAGGGCGCCGCATGTGTGCCTAACACCGCCTCTCACTCGTCCGTTATGGAGGAAAATGAAATATCACTTCTTTAAAAATGCATAAATTGTATTCAATGGAGGCATTTTAGAGAGGTTTGGCGAGAAGCATTTCATCCTTGGCGAATTTAGAATGCCTGTATGCATTTTTCTGCATCACAGAGGGTTGAATAGCGCTAATATTGCTTTTTTTAGATTGATTTTATCTTATAGGTAAGCCAAAACGAACCACCATGGATTATAGATATTTTATGAACCAACTGTGCACAAATACTAACGGTTTGCGGTATTTACTTTCACCCGACGTATAGAAATGGCATGCGAAATATGTTTAAGTGCGTGTTCTTTGCGCTGTTCACCGTTACAAAGCTTACTAACACCGTACCCTCCTTGAAAATATATCGGCTACTGTGTTCCATGGCGGCGCATCCACGTTTCGTGGTTAACTCACGCACGCAATGATGTTTTATCATTGCATGCAAGTCGGTAGATTGAACGAATTGATAAAGCGTTTTATTGTTTCGCCCGCTTTTAAGCCGCATCATGCAGTTTCTTCAAACAATGCATGACGAATTAATTACCTACCACATGAGAACAGTTATTTTATTGGAATTTGAGAAAACTGACCTGGTACATGTCAGAAGGTTGCAGGAATAATTAAAACTGTAATTTAATTATGAATTGATAAGCGCTAATAAAATGCAGATACCACTCTGTGCTCTCCCCAGACCCTTTTCAGGAGCGTCCAGGCTCACGGCGGTGTTCATCCCACCTGCCCAGCCCGGTCTGCCCACCTATAACATGCTGCACTGCTCGTTACATCTGTGGCAGCCTGGAGCATTGAAGGTGCGGCTCGAGTCTGAGGAAGAACAGGACTCCCCCTCGGGGCACACCTGCGGTCAGAACAGCCTGAGCACGGTGACCGGCACAAGCCAGCGATGGTAGATCTGTTTAAATCGGTTACGGCCGGGTTATGAGCTGATATAAGGATAATGAGCACCTGCGAGGCTCATCTACCACAGCGTGCAGCAGTCAAATCGTATTCAATAAGCGCCAGCATGCAATCTGCAATATCTCACGAGTTCTGCAGAGCTCGATGACTGGGATGTGTACATTAGGAGGTAATTAGGGAAGGAGGCTGAAGTAAAAAGAGGCCAGATCACCGATCAGTGGGCTAAAACACGACCATGAGGCGTGCAAGCAGTGTTGAATATGTAAGTTGTATCCTTTAGGACTGGTATGAATAAAAAAAAAATCCAGCAAGCAGTGTCCAGTTTATTGGGGATAAAGTGATGACACAAGCTCGCAGACACTACTAAAAGAAAAGAATCATACGGTCCAAGACTCAATTATGTATGTACGTACCAGAAATGACTTTATTCGACGATGTATAGAGATGTATTGCTTTCCTTTACAACCTAAGCGCCTGCATTGTTTCTTTTCTTAGGTACAGTGGCGGATCCAGGGGGGAGCAAAATGGGCATTTGCCCCTCCCAAACGGCATAATTTTAACATTACGCCTATGGACGAGGCATGGAAAGGATCGATAAATTGTTGTGGTTTCCCCCCCCCCAAAAAAAAACTCTGAGCTGGATCCGCCTCTGCTTAGATATATCCTACGAGTGAGGTCAAAATACTGAGATCAAACCAAGGCTATAGAACTCCAGGTAAGGACACCAGCCGTTTGACCTTGAACGCCGCCGGCCGGCCGATGACGTCATTGGAGGCAAGCCGGCTCGGCGGACACACAAGGCGAATGCATATCGGAGGGCCGAGGGGCGTTGGAACGTTGCGGGAGCCGGGGAGATGTTTTAATGTGGTTGCTTACAACCATTGTTATGTTGATTGTTCTACAGACTGCATTCTTTTAAACCTCGATGCATCCTATGCCTGGATGGTGCGTACAATCGTGGAACGATCACCCCGTCCGACGTCCGTGGTCGAAGCTGTGATAGTATCAAAGACACTAAGACGGGTGCAATAACGGCGATCCGATCCCGTCTCTGGCGCCTCTGGCGAATCTAGAGGGGTTGTAAGGACCCAGGCCGAATCTGACCGTCTATTTTTAGGGAAACGGGGTGGGTGAATTGACAACCGATGGCTTAAGACATGATGAGAAGGGATCCCGTCGTCGATTGTTGTTTGACAGACAACACATGTTGTACTGGGTGTATGACCATCAGAGGTAATGCCTGAACGTAGGCAAGCATAAATGGTCTGTCATACTGTTTAGGAATATAAAATGGTAATGGAGATCATTGAGGATATGATCTCTACATTACGGGAAATGGGCCCATAGGGGCACCGCCGGAGCTGTTGTTTTGCCATCGGTCCCAGGCAACTCCAGGGAGCTGCAGTAGGTACCCGGCGGCCAAAGCGGCCACCTCGTCGACTCGCAGGTCCTGTGGGATTCCGTGATGCTTTAGTGCTTCACCCACATAAGCAAAGGCATAGCAGTAGGATGTGGGGCTAGGTGTCTGTCCACCTCTTCATTGAAAGAACAACGTATACAGCGCCCGGTCCCGCCGAAGCTCGGTATCGACCGTGACTTATTCACAATTGGCGGATCCAGGAAGCGGTCTTGGACACTGCGGGGGCTTACCCCAAAAAGGTTTCTCGGAATTAATTTAAAAACTCGGATTTCGATTCCTTGCGCACTGCTGTGCAGTGTGATTAACCAACATTTCCTCAGAAAAGTTGTGAAGGTTTCTTTTATTCTCGAAAAGCGATTTCGGGCGCTGCCCTGGTTGTGGGGGATGACATTTGCCCCAAATGCCTTCCCCTGGATCCGCCAGTGGGTTGCCCCACTCCGAGCTTGACTAAAAACGTCTTCAAACCCCACCAGAAACCGATGGTAAGGTGAATTTAAATCCAATAACTCATCTCTGTCTGCCCGCCTAAATATACTACACATGGTACGGCACCCGGCCCTGTCGGAGCTATGAGCCGATCGTGATAATTTCAGCTTTCCCCATCCCAAGCTCGATTGGAAACATTCTCCTTCCCCACCCGATTGCTGATGTCAATTCAAATACAATACCTCATCTCTGTCTGCCCGACCATAACCCATTCATTGCACACCGTTCAGCGCCCGGCCCCGCCAGAAGTATCCTAGCGCGCTGAGCAGTTGCCTCCAGCCGCGTCATCGCGAGGCGCCGCGCGGCCCATAAATGAATACATTGCGCGAATAGCCGTGTCGCCCCCCTGGATCAAACGATGTAGGTGTATGACCATGATTCACGTTGAGCCTGCACCATCAAAGTGCGTTTAATGTCCCCCACCCCAACCCAAAGGGGCCGCCGTGGTGTTGCTGGCTACGGCCGTCTGTAGTGTCCCCGCAGTGCCACCTTCGTAAAAGTCAGCAGTGATAGATTCATCTGCGGCTGGTGTCCTGCAGCAGATTCCTGGGAAACCACAACATCTGGCTGAGAGTCCTTGAGCCGCTGACTCCCGGAAGAATGGCCCGCATTTCGGACCTCTCCGGTAGTCTTAGGCTCCCCTTTTTACACATGGCATGAGACCCGTGAGGCATAGGTTCAGATGAAACACATCTAGAGATAGACGTTGCTATAGGAAAGCAAAGTTAATAATTCTATTCGGGTAAAACTATAACCTCGCCCGATTGAAATCAAAATCATGCCACTAAAGGACCCTGCCACTGCAACTAGTGGGCCATGCATTGCATGCACTTATCTCCGTCTAATGTAAGTTTCAGGGCTTATTCCTCATTGCGGCGGTTCTGGGAACATCCAAGTGACCTCCTGTCTTGCTCACCTGTCTGGTGACCTCAGTAGGAACTGGAAACCCCAGTGAGGGCCCCAGTAGAGGCTGCTCCTGGAGACCCGCTGGGCTCCTTGTGGTGCCGACCAGTCCCCCGCCGGGTTACTGTCTGCTCCAGTGGTTACCGCTGAGGTGGCAGAGCCTTCAGATGTCGTGGTGGTATACTTGGTGTTGCGTTGATGTTTCGGAAAAGTCGACGATAAAAAGCCGTTTTATTAGTTCTCAGAACCGATATAGTGAAGACGAAAATGTGAGCATTGTGCAGTTGCGTCTAACTGAATTCTCTCACAAATCACCATCTCTATTTTCTCACGAGGCGACGCGCCACAACCACCAATTAACAGTATTTTTATTAGAAGACATTAATTGGTAGTATTGTGTGCGTTGATAGCCCGCCTCCCATACCAGCTTATTTCATTTCTTCGACACAGTGGAATGTGAAACGCATGTTGCAATATCGGCCCCCTGAACACAGTGAAGTGATCTGCGACTGCGCTCCGAGCTGACCGGCCAGGCTCATGCAGGTTCAATGGAGGACAGAATACCGCATTGCAATGGTGTGCTATGCATCAAGCACAATCGTATTGCAGTTAACTTGTAATGCAAGATTGCTACCAACATAAGTAAACTTAAAGTGAATACATGGTCGAACATCAGCTGTTTACCTATTTCTGTTTCTTCTCATTGTTCTCATGATGAGAACTCCGATCTCCAACTCGTCCCTGTTTGACCAATGATCGTGTCGCCACAATCGCCGCTGCCACCCACACCTGAGGAACGCCGCTCTCAGCTGCTGCCTGCTACCCAGCTGGGCGCGCATTCAGCTCTCTGCAGCGGTATCACCGTGAAGAATTTATCACTGCGTCCCGGCCGGTCACTTATTTTTTCCACGGCCGACTAACTGCCGCGTAATGAGGCTCCATTGTCGTACATACCTTCCCAGTGTGTCTTCGGTGGCATGTTTCGTTTCGGAAGTCTGCTCACCGTTGCTGAATTTGTTGGCAGTTTGGATTATCGCCAGCTATCGCGAAATTTATGGTATCGTTTCCACGACTGCTTTCGCCACCAGGAAAAGGTACCAAGATCATTCGGCGTAGCATTTCTCATTCGCATTAAATCGTGATCTATCTGAAATGAGCGTGCTCAACGGCGTAAAAACATCCACCGTCACTGTAAATTGCCGAGCACTGCTGTTGGTTCTGGGGTGCCCGTTTAGGATGCTGCTTCTCTGCCAATATCTCGGTTGGATGCTCCCAACTTCCAGCCGTGACTCACAGGAGTTGGTCAATGACCCGTCTTGCATCCTGTATCCCAGAAGTCCCCCAGAGATCGCACCCTTTCCCCGGTAATTTAGCAATGCTTGGGGAGGGGTCTTGGAAACAGTCGCTGCAGACGCTCGGGCTCTCTCATCAGTCTCATCAACGCTTTTGTAAAGCAGTCCGGTTTAACGTGGAAGTTTAATCGATAGAACTCATTTTTTTCGATCGTTTAACAACTTCACTTCCTCGTTCCAACGCAAGTTTCAGATGAAATCAACTTACACAAACTAAAACACAAAGCACAGCTTGACGTAGCTGTGCTTTGACGTAGCTGTCCAGGGCCAAACATCCCCGGAATGGTTTCTCACACTCTTTTAGACCTCCCAGCGGCTGGTCTCGTGTATGTACACTGTCAGTGTAATGTGAGGCGCCTGTCGACCGTCGGTGACGTTCTCGGCGCCAATCAGCGCCATTATCGTCGCGAACGTCACCTATAAGTAGCCGGAATCTGCGGCGGCGGCGGCGCATATCAGATGATGGCGCACGAGTGTCAGCGGTGATCGAAGCGACGGAGCGAGAGGAGAGAGGTGGCCGGGCGAGCGGAGAGAGGCGTCTAGGCGAGAGAGAGAGAGAGAGAGAGAGAGAGAGAGAGAGAGAGAGAGAGAGAGAGAGAGAGAGAGAGAGAGAGAGAGAGAGAGAGAGAGAGATAGAGAGAGAGAGGGAGAGAGGCGTCTGGGCGAGCGGAGAGAGGCGTCTAGACGAGCGGAGAGAGGCGTCTGGGCGAGCGGAGAGAGGCGTCTAGGCGAGGGATGAGAATGGGAGAGAGGGAGGGAGAGAGTGAGAGATAGATGGAGAGAGGCGCATCAAAGAGCGAGGCAGGTGAGAGGCGTGGACATGTATCGTGAGGTAAGTACACGTCCACCTGTGTATCACGTGTGTACCACGTATGTAGTACAAATTTTGAGCGCGGAATAATTCTCAAAAAGACACTTTGAAAAGCTAAATCAATACATTTTATTTCATACTAAATACTATTAATTAGGAAAATATCCGACAATTGAAATATTTGATGAGCAGCAGCACGTATTGTCACTTCCTTATCATTGCACGGTACTTCCGCAAACAGTCAGAAAGCGCATAACTGTCCGCAGTTCCTGTATCACCAGACAAACGAGCCAGACACCTCATATCCCATGTCGATTGTTGAGGTCACTGACATGTCACTGGGGCGCTGACTTCACTGCTCTCAACTGACCCACATGACGTCACGGCTGGTACTACGGGATATCCGGAGCGACACACTTGCAGCAAAGGCGTAAAAATGACGAATAAAACTGCGGGATGATGATGTACAGCCGGCATTCCTAATGAGAGAGGTCCGGTCAGTGGAGACGTGAAATAAAATTGCGCCCACTACCGAGCGAAGTGCGGTGGCGATACACGGATGACGTAATGGAATCGGGAGGCTCGGTGTGTCGCACACAATGGTCCACCTGGAAAAGTGTTGATGACTTAGTGGTCATAATTGCAAACGGTGGCAACAACTTCTGGAAACTGAGGTTCGATGACATATGATTTTTTTATGTCGAATCTTAGCACCGTTAGCGGGTCGATTGGGAAGTCGGTCAGGCCCCACACTTTTTGGAGGCCTTCTTAATGTCGTCGAATGCGGAGAAGTTTGATATATTCATTCGATGTAGGTAAATGACTTAATTATGCCTTTTAAAACCTAATTATTCTTATGATTTTCTATTTCTTAGTTTTTCAACACAATTCAGAATATAGTAGAGCTGCAGTTGTTTGCTTTATCCTTTGGCAGGCATCAAATAGTCATCGTTCCTCTTATATCCCTTTTATGCGCCCGACCCAGCTTCGCCACTCCGTTGCAACAGCTCGCGGTCATCTCAGTCACCTTACAGGTCACTTGTTTACGACGCTCTGCAACAGCCAAACAGTCGGTCCTAACCATTTTAGCGGACGCACGCTAACAACGATCGCTTGCACACTTCAGCCGCAGAGTGTAAAACCACTCACCAGCGTGTGAAAAAGATGGTAGGCGGCGCGTGCCAGCTGCGCACATTCCAGGACTGAAGTGAGAGCCTCTCAGTCCCGCCCGGCCCCGGGAGGGAGCCAATCAGAGACGTCCTCTGTGATATTCTCTCGACTAATTCCTGAAAAATCGACTCAATCGACGGCCGTGATACATGTTGAGATCCTCCAGTGACGCACCGATCCGGAGGGCTCCGCGATGAATGGTAATCCCGCTCGAACTGGTATCGAGTGCCGACACACGGCTCCGACTGAAAGCTGCCAAAGCCCACTAGGAGCTGGCGCAGCGCCGGACAGAGCGCCACGACTCATCTGGCTCTGTGACGGGCTCAGTGGGGATTTGGGACATTCATCTATCGGTACGGCGGCTCCGGACACCAAACAGGGTCCGCTTCTGTCAGTGGACGCTATGCCGATACGGATCAGTGCGGCACGTGCCCACCTCTGCAGCTGCAGTGAAGCAAAGGACTGACGAGGCACAGCGCGTTATCTTTTCATCAGTGTGAGATGGGATTGGACGCCGGTTGAGTGTTAATGCGCGCGTTTGATGTGTTTCCTCAAACCGACAGAGACAGGCAGCTGGGAAAGGCGTCACTCCGGCTTCTTCAGACGCGGGGTCACACTTGTTCTCCCGGGTGAGATACCGGTCCTCTCACCAGGCTGGGCACGGAGCAGCAGCTCAGGGAGGCCGAATGGTGTAATTACGGACCAGTGAAGAATGCGGTACCGGCAGTCAGGGACGAGCCAGGACTGCCGTGATTGCCTACCGCTGCCGGCGAAACTGACGGTAATTAATCGCCAAGAATGATCACCGACTAATGTACTCATTACCATGCAGTTTTATTGACAGGTTTGCCCATAAATAGCGCCAGCTCTCTCATCACCTGCTGTTACAATGGTCTCATGATGTTACTTAGGGAGCTGATAATTATTGTTGGCAGTATTTATTGAGAGCGTGTTGAGTATGTGGAATGTTGAGCGCGTGCAGCATAATACAGTACCGCACTGAAGAATGTCCAACAAATCGGCTGTAAAGTGACCAGGAACGGTTTACTGATTTATGACAGATTTGGACGAATGTTTGAATGAAATAAGTCCATGCCTCCAGCTACAATCTGTTCGTTTCTTATCTCCATAAGTCCTTTTTACGCTGGCGATTATTATACTCGAAGTGTTATAAATCATTTGCTTGGAAACATTTTATTATAATGTTTTTTTTTTGTTTTTTGCTGCTGAAAGCTGAGATAAGAACAAATATTCCATCGAAGATATGTGAATCACACTGAATCTGTCAGAATAAGGACCGGAGACGAAGATGTGGAAATAAGCAGTTTACTATAATATATATTATATTATTATATTATAGGTATGTAAGAACCCACTCTAAACAAAATTATGATAACATGCATTGATCTTTTGCAGGCAAGCAAAAAGAGCAGAAACGTCTACTGGTGAAGTTAGATAAATATAGTAGTCTGATGCTCATGAGTAAGCTATATGAAATGTATATTTTAGAGAAGAGTTGTATAATATTTCGAGCACGGCTCGTCTTCAGATACATAGGCCGAATCGGCCTATGATTCGGCCTATGTATGATTCGGCCTATGTATCTGAAGACGAGCCGTGCTCGAAATATTATACAACTCTTCTCTAAAATATACATTTCATATAGCTTACTCATGAGCATCAGACTACTATATTTATCTAACTTCACCATAATCTTAACCCTCGCCCGCACATGGGGGGGTGGTTGCCACCCCCCCCCCCAGGCAGTCTTTCTGCTCTGCACTCAACATTTTTAGAGCTAGAAGGCTGATTTTTTGTATAGCTGCTCGTCTATCCTTTCTCGATGTCCACTGAAAATTTCAAGTTTCTGTGATTTTTGGTTTCGGAGATATGACCTTGTTTTTCAGGTCATGTCATGACCCAAATGGCCAATTCTCAACATCTTGCGTTTGCCATGGGCCTTGTGAGCTTCTGACACCCTGATTTCGGCCTTTTTTGCCAGTCTTACCTCCCACCTATCATGGAACATGACACATGTTGTTCGACGATGTATAGGGGTCAAGGTCAGGGTCAAGGTCAACCTAGGTCATCTAAGATAATTGCGTTTTAGGCAAGCTGAATTTACTTTTTGTGAAGTTTTTTTGACTGCATTTTTGGTAAAAGCTTCTCAGATCATGATTTCATGTGATATGGACCCAAAAACAATCGGTGCACACATCAGTATACACACAGACACACACAGACATACAAACACATATAATTGACCTTGACCTAACTTGACCTGAAATGACCTCAGCAGCAAAATTCTGGTCGGATAGTGTGACAAAGAGGTTCTAGCTGGCTTGGCACCAGAAAACAGCATCGTCATCGGTATTTGATAAGCAGCGCACTTGATATCCAACGGTGACCCAAAACAGCAACATTTTTTAGTTTGACCTGACCTGGAAGGTCAATGACTGACCTGAGAAGGTAAAACTGGGTATCATTGGATTCGTCTCTTCCCAAAGAATCTTTTTGGTCTTTACTGCTAAGCTCTATCTCCAACAGGAACGAAATGGCGCGGGGGGGGTGGCAACCACCACCCCCCCCCCATGTGCGTTCTAGGATGGGAAAATGGCATGTGCGGGCGAGGGTTAATCATGCTCAGTTACAGCATTCAATTCCTTAAGAAACGTCTACTCTCACATCAATAACCTTACCGGTCATCCAGGCGATGCCTTTTCACCTTTCAACTGTTGCGTCTTCTGTCCAAACACCCATTTACAGTCCGAATCGAACTCGGCTTTTGCGATTAGTTCCGCTTCACTACCCGTGTGATGACCTGTGAAAGGCGCCTTTTTCACAATTGGACCGCCCCAAACATGTCTCGCACGTGCACCGAGTGATGTATGAACCTTCACTTGTATGAACCTTCACTTTCAAGTGACCTTTCAGCATTATTAGAGTTCGAAGTCTGCCAGAATACGCAATGTGTTTTGTGTGGAGCAATGTCCCCCGCAGCAGATTTCGACGCGGATTGGCATGTCCATTTCGATATTAACTACCTCGGCTCACGTCTAGCGCTGCTGACAGATCTCTCGGCTTGGGAGGTCGTAAACAGCGAGACGTGCGTCGTTTTCACGCCATTACTGCCACAGTAGTGCAGGCCAGTTTTATTCGCGGCTATCACAACAGTGAGAGTGCGTCAGGCTCGCACAAACACAGCTGAGGCCAAGGACGGTGTGGTGCGTGCCAGGCCGACGGGCCCGCGTCGGACACGGCGCATCGACGGGACGAGGGTCTGAGGTTGTTGTATCGGGTCACTCTCCCGACAGGTATCCGCCCTCCAAGGTTGCATCCATCGACATACAGCGACGCACAACACACGCACCGGCGCCAGCGCTGGGCCGGCCGTCACCTCAATTATGTGTAACAAAGGTGGCTGTCTGATCACTCTAACGGCTGACGTATGTCCGCCCAGCAGCGATAAACTCATATCGTGACAGCTTACAAGCTAACTCTGGCACTCATCTGAGCGATAGGCAGGTCAGTTACAGCACACGCATGTGTTTTGGCTTGGATGAGATGATGTAGCTCACCGTACACCAGCTTCAGGTGTACTTGCATCCAGGCTTTTCGGTGTTTGCCCCGTTGAGCAGGTTCCAGCAAAGACTGACAAGTCATCTGCATTAATTTCATGCATTACGCTACCCAGGTAATTATAAAGATAGCCGGACATGTCACTCAAACGCGATCTGTTAATTAACAGATCCAATGAGTCTGAGAGTTATTCACCGGCACCCTGAGCATGAAGAGGTAAACACAAGGGACTGGGGCAATTATCGCTTGCTGATTAACGTTGGAACATTGCGCTGCCATTCGTTAATTCAAGCTCCCGTGCCTGAGACAAGAAACCCGTCAAACCCATGTCTTTCTGATAAGCCAAAATAAATGTATTCAATCGCTGACATCGCATCCTAATTTAATCAGATTCATCAGTGCAGACTTCTATAGTTGAAAGCTTTGTTTGCATGTGTGGTTGGTGATAAATTTAAAATGGTTTTGGTCAGAGCCTGTAGCATTTTCAAATTCCTTTTCACTAAACCTGGTATTGATGGAATGATTTGATACAATTTTGCTTGTTACCCGGCTTGATTGCAATAGTTACGTGAGATGGCCCATTGCGTCAGAAATCAGTGTACACCACTTCGTATAACCATGGAACTGACCCCTACTTGCAGGGGCGCGGGAACTACTTTCCGACTGGGGGGCACACCATAATAGAGATCAACCTAGGGTACCCCTAAATCTAGTTTTCTCACCGGTTTTAGGCCACTTATTTTTCACCCCTCGGCTTTTTCAACAAAAAGAAAACATTTGAAAAAAGTGTGGTATTCCGTCTCAAAGCTGTGGGGGCACCGCCCCCACGGCCCCAGAGTTGGGGGCAAGCTGCCCCCACTGCCCCCCCCCCCCCCGGCTCCCGCGCCTATGCCTACTTGACCTAGCGATGCTGCTGCAGCGGTGAAATTAGGGAGCGGCGACCAAAGAGGGACGGCCGGGCCACACCCGTTCGACGCGCTACGAATTCATTTGTGACGCGTTTGGTTTTTGGTGGCTGATCACGGCAAAAACGAGGGCAAGGAGCCGCACTGCATCCCAAATAACAGGGCTGTAAAAAGTTAACGCAATTTGTCTTGGTGCCAGTTCTAGCCATCAAGTTAGGCTTCCATCTTCGTCGAACTCATTAGTGGCGGCATGTTCAGTTGCCGCTTCCGCCAGACGCAACCCATGCCTACTTTCCAAAAACCCAACACAGTTTTGTGGATGTGTTGTAAGTTTCTGTGTTTCTCACGATTCCCACGAGAGCCCAACCTTTTCAATTCAATCGAGCGGCGACGTGCCTTTTTTAGATATCGTAATATATGATCCTTGCTTCGTAGCAAAGTAACTTATGATGTAACAAACGGAAGGTAACCTTTCTCAGCAGTGCGTTTGTCACTTCCCTTCATTGTTTGGTCGCTTGTCTAATGTCTTCATTGTTTGAGTCCGTCCCCATTATACAGCAACTGGTTTACAGTGTGCGATCACTTATCGTCTGTGTGACAGCTATACCTACTTATTGCATTGTGTAAGTGCATCTTCATAAAACTGAGGGCTTGACCGAAACAGATCAGTGATCAAACCAGCGCATTTACCAGACATGCATAAGTCCGTAAGCTTACAGATATTCTACATTTTGTAAAAGCTATCCAAAGGTAAATACGATTATCCGAACGCTGTCAGAAGCTTGACAGAACTGACAGACAGGCAAAAAAGGCACTGCTCAAGCCATCGCTGACTACATATTCATCTGCGCGTGTTATTTAGCCGCGGGGACCAGCACAGGCATTCTGAATCTTGTAACTCCAGACGTCTCACGTCAATGCCCATATCCCTCTTCACCCTCAGAGGTGTATCAATGGTAGTGAGACGTTACACTCGAAGTCGAAACTTACCTCTAAACGGATTAACCCATTAATGCCGGAATTTTTATTTTTTGATTCTTAAGTTGCCCTTAACAAATGTTAGCCACACGGGTCCCAGTAAGAAAACTGTGCAAGCTTAAAAAAATATTCCATCGGTTCTCAAGTTATAAGCATGGGTCATAAATGACCCAACCGGCATTAGTATAGTCACAAATAAGGAGTTATCACGAAAACCGATTTAGCTAGATACTGATTATTTAGGGACATATTTGTGTTATGAGGTTATCGGTGGAGCCAACAAATAACTAAATGTACTTACTTTTATTGACGTTTCGGTTTCAAACAACCTTCGTCAGAATAGAATTACAAGTTACGTCTCATATTTCAAAAATGCACATATTTCAAACACACTGAGAACCTCACACGATTGTTCTCTGCCGGTGGCAGAGAACAATCATTCTCAGTGTGTTTGAAATATGTGCATTTTTGAAATATGAGACGTAACTTGTAATTCTATTCTGACGAAGGTTGTTTGAAACCGAAACGTCAATAAAAGTAAGTACATTTAGTTATTTGTTGGCTCCACCGATTAGCTAGATACCTTCTTGTGTATACTGTATAGCGGTTTCAGCCAAACAATATTAAGAGGCACTGCATTGCAATGCTTTGCAACGTCAAATTGGCGAGGCCGTTGGTGCCGGTGGCAGGCCTGTGGTGCCCCTGCTGGGCCTCTGGCGCTCTTGACACTGTCAGGGGCACCATAGGCCTGAGAGGCCTGTGGTGTCCCTGGGCCCTGACAAGCCTGAGGTGCCCCTGACAGGCTTGTGGAGCCCCTGACAGGCCTGCGGTGCCATTGCTAGGGCTGTGGTGCCCCTGGAGGCCTGTGGTGCCCCTGCTAGGCCGCTGGTGCCCCTGGGTCCTGGCAGGACTGTGGTGCCCCTGACAAGCCTGAAGTGCTCCCGACAGGCCCGTGGAGCCCTTACAGGCCCAAGGTGCACGTGCGAGGCTGGTGGTGCCCCTGTGAGGTCTCTGGTGCCCCTGGCAGGTCTCTGGTGCCCCTGGCAGGTCTCTGGTGCCCCTGGCAGGTCTGTGGTGCCCCCTGGCAGACCTGTGGTGCTCTTGCTAGGCCGATGGTGCTCCTGCAGGCCTGTGGTGCCCCTAACAAGCCTTTGGTACCCCTGACAGGCCCGTGGTACCGCTCGGCCGGCCGAGTCGCCGGCCCGCCCCTCGTCACGGCCCCGCACGACCAGTCCGCTCATGATATCCCAACATCGCAACACTAGGTCTGTGGTGCCCCTGTCAGGCCTGTGGTGCCCCTGATAGGTCGGTGGTGCCCCCGGGCCCCAAGGGAGGTCATAAGTGACCCATATGACCCCCCTCCCTTGGATCCGCCACTGGGATCTGATCACAACCCCCAGAAATAAGTAATCGTATAATCATCAGTTGCTTCCCTTGTATTCAACATACGAGAAAATTGACAACACTATTGCCGGCTGGGTCATTTATGACCCAATGATATTTATCGAGGAAAAAAAGTTATCCGATGGCGACAAGAAGGGCAAAAATATACATCATACCTTTTTCAGACAAATTTAAATGCCAGGTGGACGATCATTCAACAGATAGTAAGGTGCAAACATAATATAATATTGCTTTTTGGGGCGGCGCGCCATTGCTAGTGACCGGCGACTGTGCAGTCCCGTCGTCTTTGGCTCCAGAAACTTCAGTGGACGAGCTCACACAAGTTTTATGCGGCTCCGACGCTCGCCACTGAACTCACAAATCCAACAAAACATACGCACAAGTTCCTCAAAGTGCCACTTGCCTCCATTGAGAAAAATCATTAAGGTTTTGCTTTTGGGTCATATATGACCCAAGCGGCATTAATGGGTTAATGATACAGCTACCTGTGATGTCCCCTATAAATATATTAGAAACATTATCAAAATCTTGCAATCTCTGCAATCTTTTTTACACATCCTTTTGCACGTCACCCACCACACAGCCCTAACCAAGGGTTATCACCGGCAGGCATCGGTAGGATTGTGATTGCAGGATTGCAAAATCCTGATTGCATTCCTTTTTGGTGGATTGCACCTGGATTTGAAATCCATTAAAAAAAAAACAGGATTTGATTGCGGATTGGATTGCATCATACTTCCAATTTTTGCAATCCAATCCGGATTGTGTTTGATTAGTGCTTTGAAATGGTTTGTTGTGATTGAAAATTATGAGATCGGCTTCATCGGCTTAACCCTCGCCCGCACATGGGGGGGGGGGTTGCCACCCCCAGGTAGTCTTTGTGCTCTGCACTCAACATTTTTAGAGCTAGAAGGCTGATTTTTCGTATAGCTGCTCCTCTATCCTTTCTTGATATCCACTGAAAATTTCAAGTTTCTGTGGTTTTTGGTTTCGGAGATATGACCTTGTTTTTCAGGTCATGTCATGACCCAAATAGCCAATTCTCAACATCTTGCGTTGGCTATGGGCCTTGTGAGCTTTTGACACCTTGATTTCGGCCTTTTTTGCCAGTATTACCTCCCACTTATCATGGAACATGTTATTCGACGATGTACAGAGGTCAAGGTCAGGGTCAAGGTCAACCTAGGTCATCTAAGATAATTGCGTTTTAGGCAAGCGGAATTTACTTTTTGTGAAATTTTTTGACTGCATTTTTGGTAAAAGCTTCTCAGATCATGATTTCATGTAATATGGACACATAAACAATCGGTGCCCACATCAGTATACACACAGACACACACAGACATACAAACACATATAATTGACCTTGACCTAACTTGACCTGAAATGACCTCAGCAGCTTTTTTGACAGCAAAAAAGCAAGTAAAAAAACTCAGGTTTTTTACTCATAAGCAGCAAAAACCTGGTCGGGTAGTGTGACAAAGAGGTTCTAGCTGGCTTGGCACCAGAAAACGGCATCGTCATCGATATATGATAAGCAGCGCACTTGATATCCAACGGTGACCCAAAACAGCAACATTTTTTTAGTTTGACCTGACCTGGAAGGTCAATGACTGACCTGAGAAGGTAAAACTGGGTATCATTGGATTCGTCTCTTCCCAAAGAATCTTTTTGGTCTTTACCGCTAATCTCTATCTCCAACAGGAACGAAATGGCGCGGGGGGGGGGTGGTAACCACCACCCCCCCCCCCCCCCATGTGCGTTCTACATGGGAAAATGTAGGATGGGAAAATGGCATGTGCGGGCGAGGGTTAATGTACTTTGCTATCAAGGGCTTTATTACATCGAAACTTGAAATAATTTAAACGCTTTTAATTTAAACGCTCAAAATAATATACGCTCATAAACTACATAGGAAGGGCAAAATTACGTATTTGAGGGCGAGTTTTGAAAATATAAAACACTGGTTGGGTAGAGGTTTAAATGTAGGGGTGTTTGAGGCAAAAAATATTTCCCATAAAATACCTGTGCCTTAGATAGGAATTACTCGCAATACTAGGCATTAGAAATGGGTGATTTGGGGATGGAGGCACGGCCCTATGCCCCCCTCCCTCCCCCAGATCCACTAGTGCACATAATAATACAACAGGATTGCAAAAAAGGATTGCGGATTTGATCACAATCCAAGTGAAAAAGGGGGATTGCGGGTAGGAATGCAATCCACTTCGGCACTAGGAATGTGGATTGGGAATGCAATCCTTTCAAAAAGGATTTTACCGATGCCTGATCACCGGTAACCTATGGAAAACGGATGCATTGAAAACGTACGGTATGGCCCTGCCAGACGACAGCGCTCATTCACTCCAGGCACGGTTTGCCGGCGGGCAGCTCTGCATCGTAGTTCTGGCCGTCCCCAATAGATGTCGCGCGGGTCTGCAACCACCACCACGAACGCTTTGGATCGGATTCGGGACTGTCTCCGACTCCGACTCTTCACGGTATTCTATAATAGTGCAGTCCCTGTACATCTTCCCAGGTATCTGCTCTACATAGTGCAATGCAATGCACATATCAAAATATAGGTTTCTGCTTGCGTGACCTATCCAATCGTTCGGGAAAAAGCAGAGTGTATAGCATTATACCTATTGAACCTCTCCCCCTAAAGCTCGATAGTTTGCTGTTTCTGGTACCCTGCACTGGATAAGTGTTGTGTTCCGTAGCAGATTTCACAGGACGTTGTTTATAGTTTGCAGCGAATGGTTAAGTGATATTCGATGTTAGTTTACAGCTGTGGGCCGGTGTTGACCTTATATTCGTCTCACGTTTGTTTCCACGGATAATGTGGCTGGTGCACTGTTGCAATTTCAAGTGAAATGATCAAGAGAAAATAGCGATATTTTAGAGCATGATCTCAAGGGAACTTGTTTGAGCCGAAATCCTATGTGTGTACAAACATGTTATACGGTCTCAACGATGGAGGAAATAATTGATGATAAGCCTGCAATGACTGTGGGCTATGAATTTGTGTTCGGATTTAAAAAACTAAATCTTTTTTCTTCACCTAACACTAATTTAACCTCTTCATGGCATTGACTGCACGATAGGTACGTCGATGAATTTTCTACAAAATACCTACACGCGGGAGTATTTGATCTTAGTTCTTACCTATACTTATCGATTAAAAATTGTAACACTGGAATGAAGTAAAGATAGGTATGTGAACAACTTTTGTAGCTATAACATTTTTCAAGGCATGCGGAACCATGCTTTCAATGGAAGCGAGCGTAAACAAATGTTATTCTAGGAAATCATATTTCAAATCATATCTCTGCACTCACTGCTGAGTGCTGTCGTAAATGGCGTCACCAATTTTCACCGAAATCCTCTCAAGTGACGCCACGACACATCGGCGCCTTTCTATATCTCCACGGCTCAGGCGTTCGCTTCTGGGGCTGTTCTGACATCCTGAAATTGGCCTCCACCGTCCAAATCTGGGCTCATCTGGGCTCCTTAGCGGCCGATCTGGAATGACGGTCGTCCGGACGGTATCATTCCTTGCGGTCGTCCTTCTCATGGTCCAACCGTGCCGCCGTCCGGCCGCCCATTCGGCCGACCGGAGCGGCGTTATAGCGCTTCCTCTGCCGGCGGCACGCGCATATAAATGACCCCCCCCCCCGTCCCCCGCCCCCCTCCACCCCCGTCCCCCACCGGCAGACGTCCGCAGCCGCAGCAGGCATCATAAACTCCCCGATGGAATGCCACCGGTGCGCTCCCCCGAACCAATAAATTAGCGGCGACGAGTTAATTGCATTAGCATCGCAGTCCTGCCGGCCGACCCCTGATCTGAGGGGTCAGCGGGGCGGGGATGGGTGATATGGGTGGGGGCGGCGGGCCACTACTCAGGTGCCTGAACGGGGCGCGGACAGGCGTCGGTAGTCTATGGTTCATCCCTCTGGAACGGAGGGGACGCGAAGGATGCAAGAATACGGGATGGGATGTGCCTAGTTAGCAGAACGGCGCATGAGTGCTGTTCTGCGAGTCCGGTGCACACTGCACTTCTGTAAATGGACTGAGTTGTTGATAGCGTGGAAACTGTGCAACGTGCATTGTGTGCTGATCACTGTGTTAGAGAACAGTGCGTAACCATCTGCATTCCTTAACAATGCGCCAATAGGGAGTAGAATACTGCAACAAAGACGGGAACACGCTGTTTCCAATTGAACAGGCAGTCCTGATCACCAGAGATTAAAAGTTATAAGTCTTCTCGATAAAGCTAGATTCAGTTTATTTCACAGTTCTGTTTTTCAGTTTTCGCACAGTTACCGGTTACAGTGTTATTCGCAAATTCAGTTTACCTACGCTGAAATATAAATACACTTGGGCGTTGAAGTTCAATCCGACAACTATAGGTACGACTCGATACCGCAAAGCAGTTCAACTTTGTGGGTATTTTTGACTCGCCTTCTCAGCATTGCTAAAGTGAATACCAAGCCTACATTGCCTCACCGAACCGTCGAAAACAGCTCAAGCCCTGCAGTCAGCTATGAGAAAAGTTTAATGCAACAAATATGTAGCGGTAAAAATATGATCGGTATATAGTGCAGTCAACGATCATGCCGTGCCGTCTGCAAGCTGTTTACTCTAGTCGTTCTAAATTGTATCGGAATAGTCATGCCTGACAGGAGAGAAAGAAAGAGAGAGAGAGAGAGAGAGAGAGAGAGAGAGAGAGAGAGAGAGAGAGAGAGAGAGAGAGAGAGAGAGAGAGAGAGAGAGAGAGAGAGAGAGACAGAGAGAGAGAGAGAGAGAAAGAGAGAAAGAGAGAGAGAGAGAGAAAGAGAAAGAGAGAGAGAGAGAGAGAGAGAGAGAGAGAGAGAGAGAGAGAGAGAGAGAGAGAGAGAGAGAGAGAGAGTGAGTGAGAGCGAGAGTAGAGAAGTTGCGAGGCTGCTGTGCCGATGCGTTTGTCTCACCACTCTAACTCCGAGTTATGGCTGAAGCGTGTCGAGAGGAAGTCACATTGGCATGCATCGGCCGATTGAAACCCCACTGGTCGCAGCGGGACGGCCATCCTGTGCGTGAGATACGGCACGCCACAAGGAGGCTGCGGCTCGCGCGGCTAGGGAACGTCTTCTACGACTCTTGGCGTCAGAACTGAGAAGGGGCTCCCCAAACTCTCGTCTTTCCCCACCGATGGGGATCGATTTTGTTCCCCGTCTTGTCCCCACCGCATTGGAGGGCGTAATCCAATAAAAACGTGTCTTTAAGCTCCCATTGCGGGGCTCTTTGTCTCTCCCTCATCTTGGCTAACGATCTGACGTCTCCCCTCGTGCCGACGAAATATGCCGTCGCCGGCGCGCTGCCTGTCCCTGCATCGAGGCGTCGATTGAGTCGACGCGAGATCGGCTCGCTGAAGCGGTAGGCGCTGTTAGACTCAAAACGGGCTAGGCGGCATTATGCTCACCAGATTGTAAGTACTAAGCGGTTGGTTCTCCACGATTCCAAGCGCTGGGTGCACATCTGTTGACATAAATGGTCAGTGAGTCACTCAACACCGCTGGTAATCTGAGATAATCCATTCGAAGGCCGAAGCGACAGTAAACACCAGGAAGTCGGGCAGCTCAGCTGTCCCAGCGCGCTCGTAAACCTGTGGCGCTCCTCATCACGTACCGGCTCGTTTTTACACCGTGTTTCGGGGCCGCCGGCGTAAGCCAACCCGGCTCACCAAGCGGCCTGTTTACACTTGTGGCGCGCGTGGGACGTCACGTGCGACGGACATGGCGCACGTCAGCGCTGCCGCCGCAAACGACGGGCCTTAGATTGTTTCGAATTACGCCGACGAGTTTGTTGACGGAGGTCAGGCGGCGACGTGTCGCGCTGGAGGACAGGCTGACGGTCTGCGGACACGGCTCTGTCCGACCACTGACAGCTGGACCACAGTAATTTGCATGCAAATGCTGGCTGTCAGCGCGGCCAGCATGACGCGACGGCGGCGAGTCCGACGCGCCTGTCAATGTTCAGCAGCTGAGCGCGGAGAGGAAGGCTACATATATTCCGAGATGCTGAAAATAATGCAGACAACCGAGTGAAATCCTAGGCTGCTCATGAGAATATGTGTTTTACGACAATTACACGCTGAGGGCCTTTGTGGATGTGTTTCGATATTCTTAACATCCGTAATAGTTTACATTCTCAGCATGGAGCACGCTATTTGCATTTCTGCTGCACTTCGATCGTCACGATGATGGTCATGCTAGCGAGGGTTGGCATGCTTCGGAACAATCGTTTATTAATGTCAGAATACGAGACTGCAACACCCATAGAAAGATATCATTGATAATAATGTCTTCCTGAAACAAGTGATGGTAAATTTACATGCTCATGGCTAAGAGTTAAGACAAAGGATAAAGAACAGAAAACGGAAAAAATATACGATGAATTGTTGGCAGGGAGAAGGCGCCTCGAGGTCTTAACTTTGTAATCGACTGGCGGATTGATAATGATATGCAATGCATATAAATGCATCAAAAAACCTTACATACAGATGTTATATACCTCTGCGATTGCTTCAAACAAAGCAAGCAGGAGATTTAATCACTGACCGGTTCATCCGAAAGGCTAGCGCTTCGGGGTCCACAGCTGCACAGTCTCAGCGCCACCCTTCTGGCGCCGCCCTCCGCCGCCTGCGCCGCTCGTTCCAGCCGACAGCCGCGTCCAGCAGGTCCACCAGACTCATGAGCGAGTAGCCGAGCAGGAGGCCGAAGGCGCCGCCCAGGTCGGACAGCAGGTCCACCAGCTCGTAGGCCAGCCGCTGCCGCACCGACAGACGCTCCGGGCTGAAGCGCAGCTTGATGTCGATCGCTGACGAAGCTGCGAAAGGACAGTGAAGCAGAACAAGTCGCGACTCACTCATGATGCTGATTAGTCTGGATGTCGATTGCTGGCGAAGCTGCCAAGGGACAGTGGAACGAGTCGAGGCTCACCTGTGATGATTGATGTTTGTGGCTCACTGTTCCAATCAAGTGAGCCAAAATAGCATAATTTGTTTAAGACTGATTATATTAGCAAACGCTTAAACCTTTGGCAGCGTCTGGCTGTTCCTTGTGATACTTTCCTTTTATCGAACTTAAGATATGACCTCAGCTAGGTCACTCACCATTTCCCTGAATGGCGGGAGGCGACTTCACTTCAATCAGCTGGGTCTGGCAGGGCCGCAGGCAGTGATCACAGTCGGGCCGCGCCCGCTGCCAGGCTCGGACAGCCGCCTCGTACTCGGCCCGGGAGACGCAGGCCGGCAGACCGCCGCCGCTGGTCGCCCCCCACTGGACGCTGCAGTTAGACTCGGTGAAGGCAGCCAGCGACCGGCAGTCCAGCAGGCACTGGGTGGGAGACAGGAACATGGATTTACCTGACACCGACGGTCCATGCTCCAGAGTCATACCGATCACATTTCTATAAATGGAGCACTGAGAGCTATAGGAGGTTAGTCGGACGTTGATCATGCACATTACACACCAGATTAATTAAAACTTATATTGCAAGAATCAGCATTCGAAAAGGCTGCGATTTCCTCAGGAGCCTTCTTTTTCAAGCTGCACCTCCTTCATCGTCAACAAAATACCCACCTGGTTGACGTCGTAGTCCTCCTCTGGGCGGCAGTGCTGCCGAGGTCGGTCCACCATGGTCATCCCGATCTGCGTCAGAAGCACCTCCTGGAACAGGCCTCCCTGCACCAGATGGTAGGGGCTGATCTGCGCCCCGCCGTTCCAGACCTTCGGGGAGCGCCCATGGTGGAAGAACAGACGGTAGAAGCCCTCCACGGTGTGGAATAAGTCGGGATGAAGGGCGAGTGTGAGAAGAATCTCCACCACCGGAGCATCATCGTCCTGCTGAAGATGAAGAGTGTGACATGTGAACCCCGGAGGAAGGCGTCGAGTCAGCCAGCGGGCCTTGAAGCCACTCCTGCTGCCGCCGCTGTCACTATTTTCTCGAGAAGCGTTGCAGTAATGCGCTGTGGACGAGTCCCATGGAAAAGTCCCAGCACTGCAAATAGCTGGGACATTCTGCTGCTTTCCTCCAGGTGTGCAGACCTCGCCGTTAGCAGTGGAGCACGCGATGACGATAGCCTCGACTGGCGTGGCAGCCCGTTGGAGAACCTCCTCCGTGGTGAAGCTGCCCCGCTCCCAGCCGGACCGAGCGTCCTCCAAGCTGGAGACGTTCAACCTGGATGGGCAGATGGTGATGGAAGGTGGGGCGGCGTCCACCACCCTCGTCTCCCAGACCACCGGACGGTGCATGAAGTCGGCCAGCTTGAAGGAGAACATCACCAGTAAGAGAATGAAGCAGACAACACGCAGAACGATGGCTGCGACTCGCCACACCCGGGATCCTGAACACTTCTTAATCGCCATTAGAAGCTATCTTTGGTCCATATGAAAACAATTTTATTATGAATGGTTGTACATCTATTTGCGGTGGCAAATGTCAGCTCGAGCAATCCAGTCTTACCATCCGCGGAACTTGCAGTACGCTGAGATTGCTATGTAAAACTCAGCATTTCTGTGAGACATGCGGTGTTGAACTCTGTCGTAGCAAAGGAAACTAAACCGCACTGCTTCCTATGCAAACGTTCGGCACAAACTAACAGGCATCGCAATATGTCTGCTGAGCTTCGTATTCCAACATCGATCAGTTTCAATTGCTTGGTGATTAAAAGCCCAAAAAAGTATCCCTCCTATATGGTAGCCTAATTACAGTGCACCCAACCGTGATGACGGGCAAAACAAGAACAAACTTAATGACTGCTGCGTTATGGCTGCCTGATACCCGTGTTGAAATTCCTTTGTGTTTGCCGGTAATATTTGAACAGACTTCAAGGGATGTAATAAAGTGCACGCTGCAAGAAGCACAGGAATTGTTGCTACCTGCTTAGTGCTTACGAGAAACAGCCGTCTCTCACTTGATTTAATTCGCCATGCACTGGATCTTCTCTTTTCCCTTCCGCTTTTCTTAGGAAAACTACTTATGAGCTGTGTAGATATCGTGCATGGGCGTCGCCACCACTACGGACACTACGGACAGTGTCCGTACAAGTTTTGGAAGGTCCCAAAACTTGTACGGAATGTCCGTACAAGTTTCGACGACCGAAAGTGAGCTTTTTGCATCATACCTATTCAATTCAAATTACAAATGCCGTAAAAGCATTATCAATATTGCTATTTTTCTTGAAAGTATTCAGAATGTTTTAGTTTTGACAAGGTCTTTATCACATTTTTTTCGTACACATCTACTAGCTCAATGACTTGTTCTCTTTCAAATGCATTTGTAGATTAGGTGCCGATCGATTCCAGATGATCGCACAAGCTTGAAAGAATTCGCCTAACACTGCGGAGCAGTAGGCAGGGGACCTCCCCCCAGCCCTGACACTCTCCTTGTTGATCAGCAAGAAATACGGAAGGGCAAAATGAGCAGACTGAAACTGACTAGACCGGGTCGAACCGAACTGAACAGAGTAGGGTGAGGGTAAAGGGCAGGGATGTAAAAATAAAAATAGGCCTGCCTGTAAAAAGACAGGCCGGGGTTGCTAGGGAGAAAAGAGAATGAAGGGCATATAAGAATGGTTTTGAAGATCATGGACCGCTCACTCGTCAGGAAAAGAAGGGCACGACATGCAAGGGCATTGACGAATGGGGAGGGACTACCTAGCTGGGGCATCAGACAGAGAAGGCACTGGGTCAGGCCGGGGCACGGGAATCGACAGGGCGAAGGACAGGACAAAGATCAGGTAGAGATGGTAGAGTAGGGTAGGAGATATGCAGGGGACATAGGACATGGCATATGCAGGACAGGAAGCAGACAAAACCAGGCACAGGTAAGATAATGCACAGGATAGAGCAGATGCAGAAATGTCAAACACTGGGCACAGGAAATGACGGTAGGTACATATTAAGTACGAGACAGAGCACGCCTTTGCCATGGACAACAGGACAGGGGACAGCGCGGGGCACATGGAACAGAGCACAGGAAGGACACCTACACAGGGAAGGACAGAGCTCAGATAGGCAGGGCCTCAGTAATACAAGGGCCTGTGAGAAAGAAGACTATGTCCTTCAATATGGCCATGTGAAGAGATCAAATATCGCTCTAATGTGGGTTCCACAAATGTCACAATCGTCATTCATGCTAATCAGAAACAAGTACCTAGGCATCATTATTTGGAGAACACAAGTGTTTCCCATCGAGCGGGCCCAAGCGACGTGGGGCGATATTCTAATACGGGGAAACCGTGATCGGAAAAGTTGAAGAAAAAACCGAAAGTGCTACTAACGTTAGTGAAAATGTTGTTCGTGTTGTTGTTCATGATGAGCACAAAGTTTGAAACATCGAGTTAGAGCTGTCAACTGACTGGGCTCAGCGATCGCTGGCCGACATTCTCCAAGGCATGTCCTGGAGCCCTCAGAGGTCGACGCAGGCTCTCAGGGTCAGGTGGGGCCCTCAAAATTCTACTAGGGACCCTTAGAGGCCGGACTGAGGCCCTCAGAGGCACATGCAAGGCTAGGCACTCATAAGCAATGAATGGGTCCTTTCGAGGCAGGTTTGGGCTCCCGTGAGCTGGAATGGGGCATCAAGAACTGCATGGGAGTTAGAGAGCTCAGCTGCTTTGGACCCCTAAAAGTCGGCGTGGGCTCTTAAAGGTCGCCTGGAAGCTCGAGATATCTGTGTAGCGGTCCAGGGAGGACCCTCAGAGGCCAACAAAGACTAGCAGGAGCTAACGCTGAATGTAAGGGCCTGAAGTCATTTAAAACACCCAGTCATCAAGAAATGGACGTTTTTCTTTTTCTTTTTGATGGGTCCATGGTTCAAGGAGCGCTTGCATATTTGTTTGCCGATATGTGGATGTAGGAGGTTATGTAGACGTAGGAGGTGTCTGCAAAAAGATATGTTTGATGCTCAGGTATTCTGGATTGGGATGCTAGAACACATCCTGTACCCTATTATACGAGATAAACAGGAGTGCTTATCTACCTGCTCAAGCATTTCCTCATTCTACTGCATTTCGATAAGACAATTTACTCGTTACGTTAAAAGTGTCCCATTCATGATTCAAATTTGATTTAGGCTGTTCAAATTCAAATTTGATCTCTCGTTGAACACACCATGCAAAACGCATAACGTTTGGTACACTGTAGTGAGATAACAGTATTGTTCATGGGGTTAACAATTCTGACGAATGACACGACCGACATAATGTGTCCGTACAAGTTGGGGAGCCGTGGCGACGC
This sequence comes from Amphibalanus amphitrite, assembly GCF_019059575.1. Classification (NCBI taxonomy): domain Eukaryota; kingdom Metazoa; phylum Arthropoda; class Thecostraca; order Balanomorpha; family Balanidae; genus Amphibalanus; species Amphibalanus amphitrite. The sequence goes on along the minus strand of NW_024881942.1, from coordinate 176,766 downwards.
CCCTGATATCGTGACCTAAAACCTTCAAGTCACCGCGTGTGACCACAATTTAGCGTCATTTGAAGGACAAGTTGGTTTACATGTGCCGAAATTGCCACTGCCGGCCTCTCCCATCAGTGTCTGCCTCCAGCTGCGTCAGAGACCTCCGATGGCGTCTACCTCTCATGACGTCTGGGGAGCAGCAATGACCTCCTCGGAGCGCGTCACCGGCCGGCGCCGCCCCTCCGAAGAATAGCCACGGGGTCCGGTGTGGCGGCGCGGCGGTCGCCCGGGAGCTCACCGGGGGCAGCATATGCCGCCTCACCTGCTGCATACCAAGCTGTATCATTTGCAGGCGGACACGGCCACTAAATTAGTGCCGGCGCTAAAGGGGGAACAATGCGCTATTACTCGGGCACACTCGGCATACGAAGCAGCGTGTTTGAGCCGGCCACGAGCCAAGAACTGGTGCAGAGCGAGCTGTAGCCAGGGCCGGACGACAGAACAGGTGCGCGCAGGCATCTGGGAGATCTCTTTGTTGCACCGCTAACCGCACCGAGCTGTGTTACAGGAATTCGTGAAGATCAATTGAAGGCAAACAACCAGTCGGCCTTGGACAAGGACAGGTAAGGACGGTATGCTAGCAATAGGATTTGGCTCGCTTTATAACACAATCAAATGTAATTGATGTAATTTCACCTTGATAGTTTGGGGATCGGCTCTGAAGTAACTCAATGACAGCATTTCGACCATAATACTTCAGGAATTAGGAGACAAGTGGTCCTCAATTTGTGTACTTCTCATTTGCCAATTATGAACATGCTGCGTGTACGAAACACCAGCCTGGCGTCATGTTTGGCTGTCTCCACTCTCCGCCTGCCTACGTCTGTCTCTCCTGTCTCCGTCTGTCTCTCCAGTCTCCCGCTGTCTCCTTCCGTCTCCTCCCCGCTCCTCGCCCCGTCAGTCGCAAACGGTGCGGTGTGTCCGCTTCTTTTTATCCCTCGCTGCCTGCAGATCCCTCGGCGAGCGACGGCGCATCTGCGGCAAATAGTGACGCGTTGGCGGCAAGGAGTGGCGCTGATTGAGGCCGACAGATGCGGCGCACGGTAGACATCGACGGCCGCACGCGTGTTCCTGGCGGCGAGCTGGGGTTTTTGCCCGCGGGGTCTTACGGGAGGAGATCGCCACTGGGCCGGCCTGACGATGGATGAATGGAGCCCATACATTGACAGAAAATCGGCCGACGGAACGACAGATCGACGGATGGACAGACGGACAGGACAGACGGACAGACAGACAGACCGACGGATCGGGCATAAGAGAACTCGTTTATGCCAAATGTTTAATTTGTTTTGAACGTTAGTGAAATATTACGGTGACAAACATTAATTGGTATGATTGGGAAAGTTTTCAAGTGAAGAAACTTTGGGAACTTCGACAGCAGGGTTTTTATTGGTATGATTGTGTTTCAAAAGTAAGTGATGATCAAAGTTCTTATCTGAACAGAATTATAGTCACAAACATTCATATTTTAATAGACTTAACGAGGAAAGATAAGAGAGAGAGAGAGAGAGAGAGAGAGAGAGAGAGAGAGAGAGAGAGAGAGAGAGAGAGAGAGAGAGAGAGAGAAAGAGAGAGAGAGAGAAGGGGAGAGAGAAGGGGAGAGAGAGATAGAAAGAGAGTGATAGTGAGAGCGATAGAGGGAGAGAAAGAGAGAGAGAGAGAGAGAGAGAGAGAGAGAGAGAGAGTGAGAGAGAGAGATTGCGAGAGTGAGAGAGAGAGAGAGAGAGACAGAGACAGAGACAGAGACAGAGAGACAGAGAGACAGAGAGACAGAGAGAGAGAGACAGAGAGATGAGTGAGGGAGACGGGAGGTGAGCAAGGCAATAAAGTGGCGATAGCGCTCACTCAACGTGTGAGAGGAAGTCGTGTCGGAAGCCGTTTGGAGCGACTATAATTGTGGTTGGAGAAGAGGGGAGCTGTGTTTATGGACCGGAGTGTTCCCGTCTTCTGAGGCGGCCGGGAAGCGCCATTAGAAGAGGCGTCCATCATTGTCCGTCTGATGAGGGGAAGCAGGTCCCAACAAAGACAAACGGCGCTGGCTGTCACAGAGCTGGGGACATGTGGAGGGTGGACGTACCAGGGATTGGGTACGAATTGGGGAGAGGATTCGTTGCCTAATATATGGTGTATCGGAGCAGTGATTGACTAATAGTCAAGACCGAAGGGGCGATGGTGCACCACATCGTACTGTTGCCAACGTTGAAGCCCACCGATGCCGAGAGTGAAATTCCTGGTTGCACCAAACCAGAAATTAGTCAGTCACTTGGATGAAAAACAATATTGGAAGAGTGAGGAATGGCTCACACTGACCGGGGGCCATCGTCCGGCCTTATTATCCAAGGTGTTCGGTATGAAGCAGCCCTCCCCGCGGCATAACCAGAGGGCTCCTTAGACCAGTCGGCGACCGCCAGTCGGGGTATTAATCACACTTTATGACCACTTGTGAAAATTCGATTAGCCTGGTAGCTACCTTTCATGAAAAGCCGACCACCTGTCTCTGGAGCGATAACAAAGAGCCGGTGCCTGCCCTGACACCCGGCGAGCTTCATATCCAATCCTCTCCGTCACCCAGCTGGCTTCCAAAGGGTGAGTCAGAGAGCGGCCAGTGACGTTAAGCATCATTAGCGAGGGACTATTAAAACTCGGAGAGCCATGAGCACATCCCAAACCATCTCATATAAGTGCATTAACATGCGCATTATACCCATTGCCCGGCCAGCTCTGCCAAAATGCGCTCAGATTCTTCCAGAGTGAGAAACGATTCCACTAGGGTGCTCAGCGGCCTCTGACTGAAGGGCGATTGATGCGCGCTCATTTCGGGCAATATCAGCGAACATACAAGTGGCGTAAATTAATTTTCCTCTTCAGTGAGAATGCGAAGGGGAGCGGAATGCTATTTGGACCCGTGATAAATGGCGCATTCGCTCGACACGACACAGAGAGAAGCGCGAGAATCACGTTAGGGGGCGTCTTTTCTAGGCCCAGATCGCAGCACGAATGCAATACAAATGATGGCAGTGATTTTTAGCAGTGGTCCCATGGTCTATTCTTAGTGCATGTTTTTTATATGGCTAGAGCTGAACTCAACACAAGAACTGTTCAATATATTCAGCTGTTCATGCCTTATTGGTTATATGAAAATATTTTATACTGTTGCTGACGGGCGACGGCTATAATATGTCACTTGGATGCGTTAGCGTATGTTATAAGCAATATAACAAAGTGGATCTGCAGATCTGTTATGTAGGCACAGACCTCCTCACAGCCCAGTGTGATTTTTCCTCAACATTCTTGATTAGTTTTTAGTGCCTCTATTTTTCGTTCTGTCTGTATCGGTTCACCTGCACAGGACGGTCTTCCTCAGTTTGAATGCATCTGTTCGTACATTTGGCATTTTTCCTCCCGTTTGGGTGTGTATCCGAATCCTACAGCTCTGACCGGCCAGCTGCCCCGCTGAGTGACGCCGTTAACTTTACTCTGGCGCCGGACGCGCCTGCACTGAACGCCGTCAGCCGCCTCAACACACAGAAAAATATTAACACCGTTAGCGGTGTAATTGCACAGTACATATCTGAGCACTTGAGGAAAGTTAATTTAGTCCCTTCCCCGCTTAAATTACTCGCGCTTCTAAATGAACACCAGGAAGAGGGTAATAGAACACTGTTAGGAGGGTTGGGTGTTTTACAACATGTAGTAAAACACCCAACCCTCCTAACAGTGTTCTATTACCTTCTTCCTGGTGTTCATTTAGAAGCGCGAGTAATTAAAGCGGGGAAGGGACTAAATTAACTTTCCTCAAGTGCTCAGATATGTACTGTGCAATTACACCGCTAACGGTGTTAATATTTTTCTGTGTGAATGGCTGGGACGTGACAGCATCAGTGGACGGGACACTGGACAGCCGAGGTCACGGAACTGGGCAGAGGGGGAGGGGGTCAGAGCACAGCCGTCAGCCCGCTCTAAGGTCTGCCTCACACCGCGCCGGCATATACCAGGCTAAGGAGGAGGTAACATTTGGAGTTTTTGGCTTTCACCTGCACTCAGATTATTTATTGCCTAGAGATTGAAGATCTTAGGCGTGATCACAAGTTGGAACTCTGAAAAACCTTCAAGGAGATACATATCATGACAAGCAATGCAATGCAATACGTTTCCATGAAAACATTATCTCCTTAGGTATTCTAAAAGCAAGCGTCAAAAGCTTCGTCTGAAACATGTTGCACACGCCTTTAGTTATCGAAACCCAATCCGATCGAGCATTGCAGTTGAAAGTCTTCAAGAATCTGTATAATTTGATGGTATACTTCCTCGTCAATACCTCACCCCAGCAACCGTCTGAAAAGGTCATCACCCCTGCACTCCTGGTAAATTCTTCGAAGCCACATCAATGGTTTCTATGCTACTTTGTTGCTAGTTCCGGGTAGTTGGAAATTGAGTCGCCATTATCGGTGGCGTCTTGTCGCCAGGGCTACTGTCTCCGAGACTGAGGGAGGTCATGTGATTTCAGGTCACTGAGTGGATTTAGGGGCGAAAGTTGGGACTGTAGACACATCTCAAGCTTGGGTGACCCGCTGAGCCTGTGACGTTATCTGACTGATGTTTTTTTTTTTTTTTAATTGGCTCTGTAACAACTGCAATAAGTCAGTTTGTATGTGGCGAGGAGTGGGCGGGTCCCGAGCCAGACAGCTTCATGTATTGCGCACGGTATGTCCTCCTCAAAATCGTAATTTCTTAAAGGGACTATCCCACCTTTAACATGGGGTTTGAGTTGAGATAGCCATTAGCCAAGTTTGCGGCGAGGTTCAGAAACCACTATCTATCTAGGTTACAACCCCCGCGGCCTCTTGGTGTTGAAGAAATTCGTTCCCTTCATTTGAAAATGGGCCTTGTACAAGGCCCTATCTTCAACATGGAGCGACCGTTAGTGTGACGTCACCTCGTTTAGTCATTCTGATTTAAATGGGTTTGTTCGTTGAAAAATCGCTTAAAACTTGGTCTGAACTTTGTTGTGGTGCCTACAGAGTAAAAAGAATCAGCTTTATGGCAGTAATGTGGCCTGGGGAAGGAGGTAATTTTGGGCTGTGACGTCACATATTTGAAAGTTTGTGTTTGGAATATGGGAAGCCTAAGATGTTTAATGAAAAATAAATGCCAGAACCGTGTTCCTGGTCATCCAATCTATAAAGTCGGGCACAATTTAATTGGTTTTAACAACATTTTAGAAGGTGGGATAGTCCCTTTAATCATACCTCGACTGGAATGCATATACAAGCTCTCAAATGCAAATGATTGCCACAACTCACAACTCACAAGCCAGCTCAGTGCGTCACCCAATATCTCCAAAAAGCCCTGGGAGAGACGGTCGTGGACGTGGCACCTTTGACCTCCTGACCCAACATGCCAAACAAGGCAGTCGGTTTAGCTAACCACCCGTCCACCCCACCCTCCCGGGCCTCCCCGTCCCATGAGGCCACACCGCCGACCCAGGCCACAGTGGCGAATGAATTTCACGCCCCATGTCGACCACCCGCAACAGCAAACACGCTGACTGCGGGTCGCGGGTCAGCGCGGCGTGGGGCGTGTTTTTGCCGCTGGTCACTGCAGCTATCTGGTGGACGCCATCTGACCCCAGCAGCGGCACACGGCAGGGGTGGGGATGATCCGCCAGCTCGCTGTCTCGAACAGAGAGTGCGAGCTTTGTGGATGACTGCGGGCGGCTGTGCTTGGATTCGCTCCGCGGGCTGCTGCTAGGCAATGGAATCCTTCTGAACGCTCCACTATATCCAGAAGCCACTGAATTGCCTGTGCACACTGGATTCCTAACGTGTGCCGCTACCAACCGGCAGAATTGCCTCATCTCGGCCCTTCCAGTGACGTGGGTGGGTTTTAGCGGCGGCCCTTCATTGAGAATGTCGGACCCGGTTTGCCATGCATCGCTGCCTGCATGAAAGCAGTTGCAGAGGTGGTCTGGTGTGCGTGCTAATTGGGAAGCCGGCTGGAATGTGTGTGCAACATTCTCGACTGTGTCTGCCTGACACGGAAGCACGGAGCTCCGAATGAAGTAGAAACGTAATTTGGTAACATGTCCTATGGCTCACTTTTACCATTAAGGAAAATGTATTATGTGAATAGCTTCCCATATCAGAATCGCTGCTTACCTGCGCTGAAGTTTTACGGCCATGCATCTCACATCTGAAAAAGCAACTCAAACCTTGGCAGGCATACCAATTGTATGAGAATATGGGTCAAAGCGTCTTTACCTATTCTGGCTGCCCCAAGAAGCCGGTGGTAATTGTCGATAATGAGGTAAGAATTGTAAATGCTGTCTTTGTGGGTATAGATATTTGTACGACATGCCGTCATCGTCCAGCGATATGGATGTCTGCGGCTGCCGTTACGCAAACCAGGTTCTTTGAACTGCTGCGGGACACCTGCCGGTGTTTATATTGGTTCACCAGCCAGTGTACTCGTGTTGGATACCTGCCTCGGCCAGTCAAGTGTCCCCCCGAGAGCTGACGCGCACCACAAAAACGACGTCCGTGAAGACCTGGCTTTGTTGGACGGACATCGAACCGATGACCCTCTGGTTCGGTCGGCAGAGTCCGGACTCGACAGATGACATGTGTCGCGGCTCGAGAAGGTAGCAATCATGTTGGTCCGCTGGCAGAAGACTTGGTTCTAGTGGTGTGAATATCGGTTGGTATCGAGTTACACACCTACGTCTAAATTGGACCGAAGGAACTCAGCTATTTTAGTGTCTAATCTTTTTTGGCACACAAAACTGTTACTTGCACCTGTCATTCATTCAGTACGCATAAAGAAAAAGAAAATATGCAAAAATGAATTTGAAATTTTGGTTTATAGTTGGGACTTTACGGCGGCATTGTAAACCTATTTTCTAGTTTCCTTCCGACACATTTTTCATTTAAAATGTGACATTGCTTTGCAGGAGACACGTTTACTGGCAATGATTTTAAAATAATCTGCCACTGATTTCGCCGTGTAGCGAGGATAAAGCGGTGCCGTCGAGCGCACGTCATCCAAATGGAGCTGTGCTTTCAGCGGGTGGCCATTCAGCCCGCTGGCAGCTTCAGGCACGAACAGGCAACTGGCTGCCGTCAGTGCAGCAGCCGCCTCCAAACGCCCCGCGTCCGGAAGCCGCCGTCATATTAGGCCAACTTGGCTGCGGGGCGGCCCGGAAACGCACTCAGCCTCCGAGCCTAACTGAGCCGGCCGGACCTCTCACTGCCGGCCGCGATGGCCCTCACATCAGTTAGCAGCGATCGTGAATCAGACCAGCGCAGAGCGCTGCAGTTGGCCGTATGGAGAGCCTCTGCGGCCGCCAGGAAGTGCCAATAAGTTGAGTAGGTTCTATTGAGCAGAATGGGAAGTGAACGCGAGTGGGTACACTGAAAACAATTTAACCCAAGGCCGGCGAGTAAACCGGTGTTTCGCGGGTACCCCTATCCGCAACCATTTTTAACCACCCTCCCAAGAGTACAGTAAGGTCCGATTGCAGTGTAGTCGTCCCTGCTCTCAGCGGACATGTTCGCTGACAGCGGTTATATCCCCTCAGAGCAAGTACGACTACACCGCAATGGGACCTAGCCCTACTCCTGGGAGGGTGGTTAAAAATGGTTGCGGATAGGGGTACCCGTGAAACACCGGTTTACTCGCCGGCCTTGGGTTAAATTGTTTTCAGTGTAATGGGGGTGGGACTGAGGGTGGAGTGGGCTGGAGTGGGTGGGAGGGGGACGGGGTGGAGGGGGGACAGACGGACGGACGCGTGCTGACAGTTGGCAAAAAGCGTCGGAAATGTGATCTTCGACAGAAGGACGTCAGAGGCTCCGCTGGGAGGAGTTCCATTTGGCCACGACGGCTGCCCGCTGCTCCGATTTTCAGGTTTTCACTTGTGAACTAAATTCTCACAGTCGCCAAGCTAAAGAGTCGTGGAGGTATGAAGTTGTCTCCTACGTCTCGAGCTCCTCACGCCATTTCGCAGCCTATAGAGCTGCCTCAGTTGAACCTCAAGTAATTACGTGCCTCCCTGAGGTGTGAAGACGTAACCGGACCTCTCTTCAGCGCCGTTGTTCTCCATCGACCCTATCGATCGTTTCGATCGATCGTTTCACCGTCGCAGCCGAGGAGCTGGCAAGTGGCGGTTGCCAAGGAATCGAAAGAGCGTTCTGTTGCACAACATCTGACTGGCCCTTGCCCCGTGAAAATCCGTATTATTGGAGACAAAGTGATCAGTTAAAACGGCATGAAAGTTAACTGAGAGTGAGGGTGATATCTGATCTATTTACTTTCAGATCCATTGAGCCTTCGCTTGCAATAGTGGAAATCGCAGTGTCTGTTATTGTATAAAATATAAATGCTTAGATTCATTTGAAATTCGATTTCAAGCCCTCTTGGTCATGTCACTATTGGCTTGCTGTATACGTTACAGGATATTAGAACTTGCAGACGTCCCATGTTACCTCTGACCCATATTCCCTCCCTGTCTCGGTCACTCCCATCACCATGTCCAGTAACCCCAGAAGCAATGTGAGCTCGCCACAAACAGCGTTCGAGGGATGTTTACACCCCGTTCCCGATGAATCTCAACAGGGATCGCCCGCCGCGGCGCGTCCAGTCGGCATGCGCCCACCACCAGAGAGATATGTTTGCGTACGGAAGGCGTCGAAAGCCGAAAAGTAAACAAACACGCGCCACTGTGGCGCCGGAGATTGCGCTCGGAAGGAGAGATACAGAGAGTCTCGGGAAGATTGGGTAACGGACTGATGCGTCGGCGCTGTTGACAGAACAAATATACATTGGTGGCTGGGTGCTGATGTAATTATAGATGGATTATGCATTGGGCGGGTGCTGGATTTCGGCGGTTTATTTGGTTGAGCAGATGAATTGAAAAGAATAATATGTGTGCGAGGCTAGCTGTTAATTTCGGGAGGGCTGAAGGAATTCGTGCTGGACGTTTTTTAGTAGGACAATAGGCTAACTGAAGGCTTGCTGTTCCTTGTTTTGCGCCGATGTTATCACGTGATACCAATGAAGTGGCTAAACTTATCTTATTCATGAAGCGAAAGCCTTAACGATTCAGTAAATGCATGTTTACTTTTTTACATGATGCCTTGTTTGACTTTTTCGCTCTACATTATTTCTATATGGTGGACCAAAAAGGATGGAAACATTTTGAACTCGCATAAAACATCTATTATTTCATACTGGTGACTGAAAATGATACCAAACGAGAGAATATTTCGTGGAAATTCATGATTACATCACTTTCATCTGTTTTCTCTCGTTTTCAGTCTCTCACAGCAAATGTTCGGAGAGACCACCTTTGCGAGACAGGCAAAGAGCGGCCCGTCTGGCTACTGACGCGATGGCCCGATGACACATGTCCTCTGGCATGACTCGCACAGCCTTGGTGATCGCTCTCTTCAGGTAACAGAAGCATACAGAACCTTCCTTGTACTCTCCAGCTCCTTCCCTCAATCTCTCCTCTTTCTCTCTCTCTCTCTCTCTCTCTCTCTCTCTCTCTCTCTCTCTCTCTCTCTCTCTCTCTCTCTCTCTCTCTCTCTCTCTCTCTCTCTCTCTCTCTCTCTCTCTCTCTCTCTCTCTCTCTCTCTCTCTCTTTCTCTCTCCTACCCTTTTCCAACTGCCCTCTCCACTACCGACCCCCATGCGTCTCTGCCTTTGCGCTGTGGTTTTTGTCCAGCTTGTTTGGCCAACCCATCTGGAGGGAACAATAGTGACTTATGGACGCGCGGAGTTGGAACAATCTTCTGCTTCTCTGAAGCTCGGCTGGCCAACGATCTTGTTGGCTTTTCATCGTGCCGGCCAGTCTGGCGCGGAGGGTCCCAGGGTCGCGAGCGCGCGCGCTGATCCCGCTGTTTTGGCTGGCGCTGACACTCAGAGGTCGGCTTAGCGGTGCAAGAAATCAGCGCCGCTGATCAGCATGCAGGCGCTAAGACGACGTGAAAAGTGCCGCCGCGTCCGCCCAAGTCCGGAAAAATAAAATACAAAAGCGGCGCCGGGTCTAAAGTTGATGAATGGCGCTCGCTTTATTCTTGTTTGTCCTCCATTCGGAGCTGTGTGGCGGCGAGACTCCCACTTGCATCACAATGTCAACTAGACGTCTGTCTGCTCTTTGAACTAATTTAGGACGGAGCTTTGTGCTTAAAACTGCGGCTGCCCGTGGAATCTTAAAAATAGCTCTCCTCCTGTGGCATAAACAAATCCGCAGAAACCGTTGCCATTCGTCAGTTATGAGTGTCATTAGCTGGTCTTGTTGGCGGAGGCTGTCCATGGGTTTCAACTGAAACCTTCCGTGTATTTTATCATGTGAATCTGCGGCAACGTGGCATAACTTCAGTTGGCGCAAGGTTGCCAAGTCACCACGTTTTGGTCTGGTGGAACTTAGACGTTCTCGGAAAGTAACCACTCATGCAAGACATTGAATTTGTTCCGGGGAAGTTGGGCAAGCTATGTAGACTAGACAGTCAGGTGCTGTCTCCCCGAACTCCGGAACAATGGACCTGCGATACCACGTGATGTTGCATGCATCATGTCAAACACTTTAACATGCTCACAAAGTCAGCAACACTACAATATAGGACTTGTAGGAGTACCTGTGGTGCAATAAACGGACACATATGTACTCTGTTTCGTATCTGTTCCGATGCTGTCATCTATGCTAGTACCCTCCTCACACGTTCATGTATGCCCGTTATTTCTGTCTGCCTCGCCACCTTCGACACCCTTTCCCTTTCATCCCTTCCCCTTCTCTCACATCATCAGTGTCGCACTTTTTCATCTGGCACCGAGCCCTTGGCGGTGGAAACCATGGCCCACCACCGGCACCTGATTTTCATATAAATCGATAAGATTGGGTCATAAATCAGGCAGGGCTGAATTCGGCAGAAGGGGCCGGCTGGCGCACGAACAGACGAGAAATGAAGGAAGGAGAATAAGAGAGGGGAAGGAGAAAGATGATAGGTGTCGGAGAGGGGCTAGAAAGGAGGAGAAGGGCAAGGCAGAAGGGAGCAAGACAAGAGTTTTGTCGATCGATCGCCGTTGTCCATCTAAACAAGCATGCTCAGCCACAGACAATACACCCATCCCACCGCATTGCAATGCGGCGTTCAAGCTGCATGAAGATCAAATAACCAGGCGTATTTGATTTGAGTTGGAATTTGCTACAATTCGATTGCATGCCATTCTCAAGCCAGATCTTAATACCTTTTGATGCTTTAGGCAGGAATCCACATAAATATTTTCGTTCTTGTAATAACGGCTGCTGACCAATGTTGACAAAACAGCAGCTGAAGAAGGGCCGCCGCTTGTGAAAGCGCTCCAGGCTCTGCTGGCCGATTTGACAGGACTGCGTGACTCAGCGACCGTGGCTTGTTTCGCCTGATAACACGCCGTGTTTGTGCTGTGCATCATTGTTTTGATTCGGGGTTGCGTGCTCGGGAGCAGCTCGTTAATTGTCGGTCGGTGGTCGGCGGCTGTGGCCGACGATAGCCGATGGTCGAGCTCCTGGGGGGCTGGGGGGAGGGGGGTCCGATGGGCAGGCAGTGGTCCACACTGAGATGCTATTATGGACGAATATGTACCTATGCTGGTAGCAGGGTGGGGTAGGGTGGAGAACCATGGCTCCCTCGACAGCCTCCTATCCACGTCTGGGTGCGGCGCGAAGGGAGCCTCATCTTGCATGTAAGGTGCAGCGGTGCTCGCTAATGTTTGGTAGTAAACAGCGAGCGGCGTGTTACCTTCAGCCGTCACCTTTTGTTCTCCCCAGGCTACCTATGTAAGTACATCCCCTGCACATGCGAACCAGCCCATAAGGCACCGAGCTCTTGATTTTTACCGGCGAATAACAGCTTTGTTATGGTCTCGCCGAATGAACACTAAATTCTCTGCTCCTGTTAATTGTTTCTTGGGGCAATAATTTAGAGGTCAGTGCACGCATAGCGTTTTAGGTCTTGTTTTGGCGAGCGCCATTTTAAGCTGGGCATAGGAGTGATAACATCAAGGATGCAGCTTATCGCATACCATCTTATCATTTCATTTTATTTTGTTGTAAGACGGTCAGCAGTATCCTTTGGCTGAATGTTCAAAGCCGAGCCTCGGCGTGCGTTACGTTCGCCGAGGTATGCGCCAATACGGTCCCAGACTGGCACACGCCAGAGGCGCCGCGAATTCTGACCATCCCCACATGCATAAGTGACGTATGAGCCTATTGGACGGCTGAGGATAGCTCCATCGATACTTTGCACTCCATTTAACAGCGGGTAATTTTCATGTTACCATCACGCCTGGACCATCGGAGCCGAAGGTCGACGGTAAAGCCGATTTACGGCGAGTACTTATCTGGCTTATCTTATAGGAGCAATTAGCGGTATGTGAATAAATTAGTGATCAGGCTACGCCAGAGGTCTGGGTCACGACAAAGGAAAAGCTATCTGCCAGTGCGGAAATCAACTAGGCTCAGTACCACACTCAAACAGACCCGCATCAAAAAGACCGAGGGCGAGAGTAATATGATTTCGAAAATCTGGCTTCATGGGGCTTTGAACATGGCACCCGAGCCGATGCAAGTGATGTGTGAAGATGATTCCCCGCATGACTGCTTTAGATTTAGTGCAGGAGAATGCTGAGGTCTGCAACCATGCTAGGATTGAATCATAAGTTATATAGGGGTCATAAGTCATTAGTTTGGGCGTTTATATGTTATTAGTTTGACCTAGCGTGGAGGCTGCATGGAATGCACTGTTACCGATAAAACGCATTTATCACGAGCGCAAGACGTCATACGAAATGGCCTACGCATGCAAAATAAAAAGAACTTGAGACTTAACAAAATATAGTGGAGGGTTGTTGAATAAGCCATTGAAATATTACCATCAACAAAGGCATCCATCATCCAAATATATCATTCATCCATATTCTACATCAAAAATAGGAAATGGAATGCTCTAAAATGAAAGGCAAATGATACATATTTGGCAACCAAGATTTTTTTGCGAATTTACCTTTTTTACTAGCCCTTTGCCTATACTAAACCAACACTACTTTCACTAATTATTTTCAGACGGGCCATACTTCTATTGGCGAATGGCCGTCGAGAATGACCTCTGGTCAGGCTGCAGGGCGTGTCATACCGCCTCTCATCCATCACCCCCCCCCCTGCGACCCCCCCCCCCCCCCCTGCTGATGACCTCCGTCCGACACGCCGAATACAATTAGCACGTCCTCCCGTGGCCGATTAACTGCGCTGAGGGATGGTCCAGGGACCCGCCTACAGTCAAAGGTGACTAACAATGCCCCGGGCGGGGAGGCGCCCCTGCGACACGCGACTGCCCCACACGCGGGTACAGGGGGTAGCTCACCAACCCCGGGCAGTAGCCCACACGAAACGGCTACAGATGAAGGGGCACGCCCACTTACAGAGAGGCGGGCTGACGGACAGCGACAGACAGACACACAGACAGACGCACATACATACAGGCACACAGACACACCTCACAGACAGACTGACGGGCGGACGGGCGGCGGTGGATGAATCGGCGCGCGCTGCATTCTGTCGCCAGGTGCACACAGAACGGGTGAGACTCGCTCTGCTGTTGTGCTGCTGGCAGCTGAGAGGAAAACACATCGCTGTTCAGCTGTTCGTACCGTGACGAACATCGGACATTGCCAGTGAGCTCGGGATGAATGGGACGCTCGGCCCACCCCCGGCGCAGTGCTGAGCAACAATGCGTGCACCAATCTGCACTTCTGCACAGCTCCGCTCTGGTTGTCTGCAAGGTTCGCTGCCAAGGCTGGGGCTGCCACAGCTGGGTCCGTGTCTTGCGTTCGCCGTTTTCAGACGCATATTTCGAGTACTTTTTAGGCGGAACGATTGCAAAGGTCGTGCAACTCTGATCGAGCGACGCACTCCGCGTGGTAACCCGGCGCGTTTAGTCAATCCCGTTTGGTGTCGGCCGTCAGACCCAATCCTCACTCGATGACGAATCTGTGTTCGACAAACGACCTCCTCAACTGACGGTAATTCGCGTGACGCCAAATCGGTCACTGTCGCTGTCGGCTGTAGCGCTGGAGCACTACAGTGTCAGTGACATCTGCGTGCAACGACTTCGACCAGCAGCAATCACCCTGTTTTTGAGTGTCGAGTGCTATGGTTCGCCGACGGCGCCGAGTTCTAGCTAGTCAAGCTGGATAGAGTACCTAGGCGCGTGTCTTGAACAGAATGTCCGTCATTTTTTAGCTCCTGTCGCGTGACAAGGTTGTGTATAACGGTAACCTCTGTTCGCTGGGACATTGTGCTTGCCAGCTTTTGATTCCAAACACATACAGTGCTATCTTTGGACATTTCGCATCCGCCTTCCAAAGCCCTTGCCCCAAGGTCCTAGGCCCAACCCAATAACGGCAGACTTCTTGGTACCTTGAAACACTGCTACCTACAACTCACTCCCAAGGGTGATATGTCTATATCGATGGACGACGTTTATTGATCCCACCAGGTACGTTACATAAATCACAGCATAAGCTGTTGGCCGATGAGTTACGATGTGAAATAATGCCCTGTTTGATTTCGGCCGATTTATGGCCTGTATGTGAGGCTACGCGGCAGTTACCGCCGATGAAGGCCTGGTCGGGATGGGTGGTCAGAGTTAACAACTTGGGTGGTGTGCTGTATCAGTTATGGCGTGATGGCTTGATCCTGTTCGACGTCATGGTTTACAGGCCACACGTTGATGCACTTATTGCACATGCAGACTTCTCTGTAGTTGATGCAAAGATGTAGGTTGTGCGAGATTCGTAACCTATCAAACCATAGAAAAACAGTTTTATTATGTGTTTAATAGTTTAAAAGCAATTACCACTAAGTAGCGTGAATGACAGTCTTTATTTACGCATTTATTTAAATATTTACTCGGACAGATTCTCACGTTTAACCTTCCAGGCGGTGGGGGGGGCAATTTTTTGCCCCCCCCCCCTTTAGTTTTTTCGATATATCTCGAGAACCGCTGCGCCGATCGTCACCAAACTTTCAGTACACTCCCGGGAGCAGCTAGCGCACATGGTGACCAAAAATTTTTTCCAAAGGCTATGATAAGTTGGCCGCTAATGACGTCAGAGTGACGTCATTTTTGCCATTTTCGACCCAAAAAAAGGTTTCGCGGGAAGAGCTGTCAGGCCTACAACTTTAGAGATACAGAAAAATATTTCAGACATAAAAGGTGTGGAATTTAAAGGGCTACAAAACTGCTATTTCGGTTTTTCGAATTTTTTTGGATTTTGACCCCCAAAAATCAAAAAATAGAATTTTTTAATATAATAGCCAAAAAATCCAAAAAGTTTTTGAATTTCGAAAAAACCGGAATATATGTGATAGCCCCTACCGCCTTCTATCTACATACCAAATTTGAGATCGATACCTCTTTTTTTGGCCAAGTTATAGCGAAAAAACTGTTCAAAATTGATGACGTCAAATTTTCAAACTCAATTTTAAGTAATTCTAGACATCGTAGCGCAAAACAAAGACCACCATTAGACTCCCCGTGACGAGCTGCATCGAATCGATACCCATTTTATGCAAAAATATCAACTTTGAAATTTGACCTTTTTTGACCTGACCTTGACCTGACCTCCACCAGAAAGTGACCTAAACCGTACCTGATGGTCTTATAACCAACACCATTGAGTTGGAAATGAAAAACTGGCCATAAAACATGCATCGCATAACCTTAGTAAAGTTGGGCTCATGTGGTGACCCTTGGTGACCTTTGGTGACCTGACCTGTGACCTGACCTGGTATGACCAGTGACCTCTAATAGCAACATATGTACTAGACAACTGACGCCTTATCGCTGATTTTCGACAAAATGCGTTTTACTCGGTGTTATAGCGCTTTCCCTAGAAGCCCCGTGAACGGTGAAACATTTTATCTTTGACCTGACCTGTGACGTCATCGGTGACCCCGAGGTCAATGAAATTTGGTTTCCCTCGACAAATTTGACAGGGCTATCGAACGCCGTTTGAATTTTCCGGATCCGTCCAGTAGTTTCGGAGATACGGGGGGGGGGGCAAAAAAGTGCCCCCCCCCCCCCACCGCGCGGAAGGTGGCTGGTAGGCCCACCGCCTGCCGGGTTAAGCATGTGCTGAACCCCACCATGTGTGAGACGACGTTCAATAAGGCATGACCAGACAGTGTGCTGATTTAATTCCATCAATTATCAGCGCCGCAGCTGCCGTCCTTTGTTTGCTTTGACCATCGCCAGCTCACCAGCTGCATAAGACAGTCGGGTCACGAGCGAGACATGTCCAACAGACCAGCGGGATCAATCAATCAATCAAATTATGTTTTCGAACATGGGCAGGCTATGATGGTGCGCAGGAGCGTGATATATGCATGGGATGGCAATGTTGCATGTAAGGTAGTTACTAACTATTTGCAGGAATGCGCCCTAAAAGTCCAGCGAGGATGCGTGGGGTGTCAAATCTGCCATCAAGCTGTTTTCAGTGTGACGTTTACCAGTGTCTCTGAGCCCCGTTCCCGCACGTGCCGAGCCCCTAATCCAGTACCCCTCCCCCTGCTCCCTGCCGGTACCGATGCCGCTCCCGGGGGCCGGGAATCACTCATCTGAGGCTGACTGATGTCTCTGTCTGCACGGCACTCCATTACCGCTGTCGGTACCGCTGTCCGCGCTGACTCGACCAAATTAACCAGGCCGCTCACTGGCGTCTGCTCAGTCACGGCGCCGGGAGCCGGTGGGGGCACGTGTCCGAGGGATGACGTCAGAAGAAGTAGGATCTGGTGACGTCTTCTGTGGGAAAATTGGTGAGTTCTGCGAGTTCTGCAGTGTTGTCTATATTTAGTTTTGCCTTAGCAAAAACTGTAAATGTCGGGCATGCCAATTTAAGCAATTGCTACCACACAAAATTATATGTGTATAGCCTTTTTGTTCAGATAGGACTAAACATGTCAAGCTTTATTTGATTGACTATCGACACTTCCGTTGCCCCGCGGTCACACTCACATGCAACGGCATATGGTAAAATAAATACCTCCCTAAGGCCGGACAGTTGTTTTCAAGTCTTCAGTCAGCCTGACAATTTTTAGCCCTCGCCCTTCAGGCTCGTGCAAAAAAAAATTGTCAGGCTGACCTCGGACTTGAAAAACTATATACCGGCCCCGGGAGGTATTTTATATACGTAGTCCCGGCCAATGGTTCAAACCTGGACAGTTGGGCTAAGTCAGATGGCTATAATGTTCCCACTAAAGCAAGAGCATCGCGCTGTTGTTCCCACTCCAACGCAAGCACGTATCCAGCAAATACTGATTTACTGACCCGAAACGAGGCCATATTAGAGAGCAACCACTTAACACTCACGCACACCCGCTGTTGGTAGCGTGACCAGTGATCGCCCACTTTGCAAGTGTCATACGCCACCCGACCGCTTGCGTAAGTGGCGATCTGCAATGGTAAGTGACCACCGCGGCCGCTGCGGCTGCCGCGACCGACGCCCTGAGAAGGCGGTTCATCATTTGTCGGCATCGGTCACAGATCCTCCACGGTACCGCACGGTGGTCAGCCGCGCAGGATCGGGAATGTCGCGACGGTCCAGTTAGGGGTGAGGGGTGTGCGGACCCAGCGGGGTGCCAGCGGAGAAGCACCAGTGGATCGCCAGGGTGGTGTCAGGAGTCAGGACAGATTGGTTGCGGAGAGAGGGAGAGAGACGAACCTCAGGGACACTCATGTGGCCTTCAGGGTTCGAAGACAACGCCCCTGGAAAATGGAGCGTTCTAAATTGAAGTCAGTGAGATACTCTCTCATTGCACCCACGAACTCTGCACAAATTGCCCCAGTTTGTTACCAGGAGTAAGTCCCTCTGTTGCATTAATAGCATCAATACTTAATGTCCCGCTAGGTGCCTCTGGCACGTGCCACGTGCAGCCGATCCAGTGTGCCGCCGCCCTGAGATCCCCTGCACCGAATCCAGATAGCATTATGGCTGCATTAACTGGCGGTGCACGGTATCTACGCTGGCTTCCTCAGGGCGGGGCGGAGGATTGTTGGAGAGGGAGGAACCAGATGGCCCAGCAGACAGCGACTTGCTGATGACGCATTAGGGTGGCCTGAGCAGGCCCTGTGTGCTGGACAGACCAGAGGGGCTGGCCGTCCTTTGATAATGGCAGCTCGAGGGTGGTCGTGTGGTCCCCTCGCGAGTCCATTGTGTCCGCTGGTACGGGGACCCGCAGTTGCTTCTGTACACGAACCCCAACTCTAGCCGTCTGTCCTGTCCAGTAACAACCGATAACATTGATATCGACTGTCGGTCCGTGTACAAGAGCAGCTGAGGTTTTCTGTGCGTGCCCTCTGACAGCTTATCGTTGTTCCCTGTGAGGGTGCTGGGACAATTTAATCAGGGTCGCTGTACAGTAGCAACTGCGGGTCCCCGTACTCCGTCCGCCCCAGGAAGGCTGTGTAGCGCGGTCAGCGAAAACCGGCTGCTTGTAACCCTGTTCAAACATCGGGTGGACGCTCGTATTCATTCGCAAAAGAACGCACACCAGAGGACACACCCTGGCTTTATTGCATGCTCATAATATCTACAGCATCCATGCCAATCATGTTCAACATGCTTTGTAATAGAGACCATTCACCCTGCGGGTTTGCGCATTGCCCAGGGTTCAGTTGGCGTGGCTACTGGCTACCTTGTCATATTCGCTTCATCTCCGTTGAAACGTTCCTCCTTTGGTAGGGCAAATAGATAGGGCAACAGACCATCTTATACTCTGATAAAGCTAAATTTATTTAAAAGCGGCGTTAGGACTTCGGTGGTCGTCAAAAAGGATAATATCTTAAAACCAAAAGTTAAGGAGTTTTCTTATGTTATTCATTGCTGTGTGTGGTTCAAGAAATTGTTTTGTTGAGGTCGGAAACAGCGCCGTCGACTTGCGGTATCCTGCACTTCAAAGGGATATCTCCTCATCTCGTAAGGCAATAGAAAGCCTTTTATATGTTCAAGCAGAACATGATTTTGCTCAATAGATTGCTTTCTAAGAGTTTTGCCAATATAAAGCAAGGCGAACGCTTATGAAGGATTTTTTATGATAGTCTCTGTATTCTTCATTATTTTCTGGTGGGAAGCCAATCTAGATGAAAATTTTAGAGGTAGAGTTGCGTATGCAGCTTTTATACTTGTGCGAGATATGTAACAGATGATTTCATTGCACGTTACCTATTCATTCGCGGTATTTGACTGTTATGACCAACGTAACGTGGCATTCAGGTGCAGCGCACGTGATAAGCCTTCCGGTTATCCGACTGGTTACCAGCCCTGCGGAATAAACCGTCCATTGGGACGGACGCACTGACGGAGAGGTGAAGCCGATGACCGTCACTAGCTGTTTGGCTCAGTTAACATATTTGACGTCCAACAACAAGCACCACGCCGCATTACACGGGAGCTATATGCCGGTGAGGCAGCTGGTGGTTGATGGTTCCACGTTGTGGTTTCAAAAGGGTCCAGACGGGGACAATAGGTGTTGCGCAGGGCACTACCACGCCGCCACCATTGGACCAATGTAACAAAGGCAGCCAGCTCTCGGGCCGCGCGCAGAACTAATGGTTTGTCCTAATGTGATTATGTGCATGGTGTTATCATCTGTACGCTCAGTCACGCCAGATCGATAATCTCTCTCGTCCAGTCATCCTTTAATCTATATCCCTGGCACGTGCCATGAGTTCTTATGTCAAGCACCCATTACCCAGGCTGTGAAGCACCATTGCAAATCACTATGGAAGATCAGCAAAACGATAGCCCGAATGCGCACCACGGATTGACATTTATACCCTTTCTAACATGTATTTTCCATCTGTATTCACGCAAAAAGGTATTATTCACCACCGACGTTTTTGAAAGAGATCGGTGTGCGCAAAGTGGTCATGAAATTATGCAGAAAAGATAGCTTGCCCGATATTCCGAACAATATATGTCCGCGCATGGTGAGCATCGGTAAGATATATTGCAATTTGCATTGAAACAAAACACATCCTGACACAGAGAATGGAGCCAAACTTCTCAGAACCATTATCTCACCAGCGTATAAGCAGAAAGCAATCCAACTTGCATAGCGCTAGGTGAAGATAAACATGATGCTGCGAGCATGACGTGAAAAAACTCAATGCACAATGTCAATCAGCAGTCAGCACAGTCGAGTAACTGTTCCTCTGCAGCCACATTTGATGCCATCGAACGCTGACTTCAAGCCAGTCAGATCGAAAGGAAAAAGGCGAATAGATTCAAAAAAGCTACGGTTCCAGAATCCAGCTTCCGGGGGAACAAACGACATGGTTATGGACCACATTAACGGTATACGGTTCCAGCAAACGGAGATATGGGATCGACGGTATATGAAGCATGCCAGCAGGGTACAGTACAGTCTGTCTTAAAAGTACCGCGCAAAGTGACGGTGGATCCATCAAGCCTGACCGAGGAAGGGCCTGCTATAATTTGAAAGTCACCGAACCAATGGAGCTGGGGAATGGACGAGGATGTCCATTGCTTCGGTGACTCAAATTTGGCAGTCCTTCATCGGTCAGGCTTGATGGATCCACCGTCACTTTGCGCGGTACTTTTAAGACAGACTGTACATAGGTAGTGCATATCCAGCGATCGGGGTACATGCATGCATGCAGCCTACAGGGCTGAAAGACGTGGTAGGCATGGGAAAGGCGTCACGACGGGGGTACGACAGATACAGTACGGTGCGTCATCAGGTCCGCTGTGGGCATGCTGCTCACCATATCTCTCTAACGGATGACGCCAGGAAAGTTGTGCGGTATGCAGCCCTCCGACAATCCTACATTCCCGATTACGAACGGTTCACACCGTCCCAGTCCGTGGAGAACCAATGACAAAGTGTGTGCCCGAGGACGCTCGCCAGCTGAAGCGCGCCGTGAGTTTATGTAGGCAATAGGTATGTACGCTGGGTTTCCATGTTTTATAATTTTTCATTTGAAGCTCGTCAGTGGCATCGTGCATAAAGGTTATTCGTTCATATATGTATTACCCCGTCATAGCAAGCTGCATGCATATGCAAGATCACATCGAGCTGCCTTGTAGCTCAAAAAGTTAAGTACCTCATTAACCAATGAACATCTCATTTCGAGGAAACGATATGTGCCGTCTCGAAGAATATTCAGAATGTACCTATGTACCTTGTATACGAACTCCCGGTTATTCCATTGATAGCCATTCAATGAGGCATTAAAATCCTCATTACCAACATTCGCTTTGCAAGCTGCCCTGTAAATGGCCCTAGCAAGGTTAATGCATTGGCCTCATTACGAAATCGACATGTCTGCCTAAATGAAACATGCACGCGACTTTATTGCGACCACACAGGCTCTATACCTCGTTATAAAGCAGTAAAGCTGTCGCACTTGTGACGTTACGCCCAAAACTCGAATGCCCAAAACTGCAACGGCACTCGCTATGCAATATGCATGCTTGGGCCGCCGATATGACATTACATTACATCTTTCCGTTGTTAGGGTGAGGGATTATGAATGTAAATGGGAACCGTGTCACCTGAGAATATCAAAATCTCGACATCAGCGCCAAGCAATGAGCCTTTATAACAGTGACAGTGCTGTATTTCAACGCGAAAGAGGTATGATACCGTTTTATTAGGCCGTAAAATAACTCATTGACATGGGAAGTAGCCTATGTCATACGGGGAAAGCCAAAACGTGCTTACTACGCCTTCATTCATGTACCTACATGACTACATGTACAAGGTGTTGCCCTTTAGTCTTGTAGGGGTCCTCACCCACGTTTAAGTTAAACCTTAGTCTCTATTTGGGTTAGTTCTTTGATGCATTTCAATCTGCTTAATTAAAGTCTTCACTTCAGAACAAGTTTCTGTGTCACTTTGAAACCTTCCATAACTCACGCGCTCATTTTTATCACCTACGAACATCCAATTCAATTAAAACTTACGTATGTACATGAGTCGGAAAACTCCTCTCGCTTTTGCATTACAATCAAATCTACCGCACATCAAATCAAATAACGAGGCACATTAATATCATCCCTAGATAAAAACAGCGCTTGGCTGATGGCCTCATCGTGGTCTTACAGGAAGTTTCCTAATGAAGCATGCTCTTACTTGAAAAAAAAAATACCAAGCGCTAGAAACTGCCAATGGGCAGCAATGCCAGCATTAAGATGTTCTTTTGACTTTTGACGAGAAATGGAGCTTCGGAGACCATTATCAGCCACTTGTTCCAGTGCTGTAAGATCCTCTCTAGCTCGATGCAGTCGTCGTTATCTATGCCCAGTTTTCAGAAGACAAGGAAAGTAGCAGGATGATCGATGAAGCATAACAATAATGGTGGCAAATATGACAAATTGTATGTTTTTAAGAGCAGGAACATCACCCAAACTATCAATAAAATAAACATGCTGCCTAGGTTGATGCCTCTATTCGTTCTGAACATCTTCTTCATCCTAGCCTGTCTGCTCCTCGTCCTCCTTCCGTTCCCTCTGATAGATTCCTCCGTCTGATCCGTTGTCCACAGAGGACGGATCCATCTCCATAGGCGCGGGAGCCGGGGGGGCAGTGGGGTTGCCCTTCCAACTCTGGGGCCGTGGGGGCGGTGCCCCCACAGCTTTGAGACGGAATACCACACTTTTTTTGCAAATGTTTTCTTTTTTGTTGAAAAAGCCGAGGGGTGAAAAATAAGTGGCCTAAAACCGGTGAGAAAACTAGATTTGGGGGTACCCTAGGTTAATCTCTATTATGGTGTGCCCCCCCCCCCCCCCAGTTGGAAAGTAGTTCCCGCGCCCCTGTCCATCTCCCCCACTATCCTTCGGATGGCGGCTCTGTCTGCTTAACCCTCGCCGGACCTATTGGTTTTCTACATTACGCGCCGGCCGAGGGGGGGGGGGGCGGGTACGACCCCCCCTCGCCGTTTCGCCCCTGGTGGAGCTAGCGCGTCGCGGAAAAAACGAGCGTGTGCGCCGTTACGAGACGCAGAGATTGGTACCCGATTTTAAGGTCCTAGGTCAACCGGTGACCTCTGAGGTCAGGTCAAGTGCCCCAGGGTACGGTTCAGTTTTTGGTGAATAACTTCGCAAAAAACGGCCGCAGAGCGCCGATTTTGGCAGCATCGTGTTCGCCTCGCTCAGGCGCGTCGAACGATATACTTTTTGTCCGGGTCAGGTCAACTTAGGGTGTTGACCTCAGGTCAAGGTCAGGTCAGCACCCCCAGGTCACGAAGTTGGTCGAAAGAGGTCATGTCGCATATCATTCGATTCGGCAGGCCTTCCTGAGTCCATTGGTGCCTTTCCCGACTCGCTAGCTTAATTTGATCAAGAGTTATTGACGAAAAACTAATTTGACCTTGATGACGTCATAAATGACGTCACGCAAGGTCAACATTGCAAAAGTGACGCATCTAACCTTGCAAGGAGTGCATCAAATCACGATTCTGTGTGCTTGAGATAGTTTGAGATCGTTCCCGGCGCCAGAATAGCAGTTTGAATTTTTCCCCATTGACTTATAATGGTGAGGTCACGAAAATGACCTGACCTCATATGACCTTTAGGAAAAATCCGAGACATACAAGTTGTGGGACTCATAATGGATACTAGATCCTGCAAGTTTCATTTCCCTGTGACATCTCCTCTGGCAGTGAGGGCGTTGCGAAGTTGCGACATCTGAAGACCGTGCAGAGGTTCACTTATGACGTCATAGGTCAGTGACCTGACCTGACCCAAAAATGCGGTTGGTGTCAAAAGATCCGGCTTGGATCAAAGGTCAGGTATGCCAAGTTTCAGCTCTCTATCGCCAGCGTGTTCGGAGCTATCGCGAAAAAACCCTATGGGGGGGGGCGGCACCCGCCCCCCCCCCCCCTCGGCCGGCGAGGGTTAAGGGTCCTCGGGTCCTCGGTCCCCCCCCCTCTCAGTCCCTCAGCTCAGTCCCTCCGCTGTCCCTCCGAGGACCGACTCCTCTGCCTCTCGGACGACACTGTCCTCTCCATTCTCCTCTGAAGACGGCTCCGTTTCCTCTGCTTTTCTCAGAGGACGGCTCCCACTATCCTTGGAGGACGGCTCCCGCCATCCTTTGAGGACAGCTCCATCTCCTCTCCTTGGAGCTCCATCTCCTTGGAGGGCGGCTCCATCTCCTTGAATCTCCATCTCCTCTAGTGTTCTTGGAGGACGGCTCCATCTCCTCTCCTTGGAGCTCCATCTCCTTGAATCTCCATCTCCTCTGGTGTTCTTGGAGGACGGCTCTGTCTCTCTCCGCTGCTGTTCTCAGAAGACGGGTCTCTATTCTCCCTCTCCGCTGTTCTCGGATGATGGATGCGTCTCCCTCAGTGTCCCTCGGAGGACAGCCCAACCTCCTCTGTTGTCCTCAGAGGACGGTGCACCTGTCGCTCGCGGCGCTCGGATCTTACTGAACCGGCCTCGTTTTTACCGACTCCGATACTGTCAAACACCGGGCCCCACGTAATTACCGGTACCGGGACAGAGCTGCTCCTACCTGGCGCCTCTCTGCTGCGAGGAATACTAATTCCCCATGTGACTTGTGAACTGTCCGCCCCTTAGGACAGCGATTGGGGATCAGTGGGGCCGCCAGACTGTCTATCGGACAAACAGTCGCAGCTACTGTCAACTAGGCGGCGCTTTGGAGATGTTTTTGTTTGGCGTTTAGAGATAATTATCAGATATTCTATTGTGGTTTTAAATGCTTGTTGGTGACTATCGAATAAAGCAAGTGTGCCTAAGAAGTGGTCTTAAGACGCAGGCTGGAAGCCGTGTTTTTAGTCGGTTTGTGTAATTGTCAGTGCCCTTTACATATAAGGCTCCATGTCGCTTCTGGGTTCTACAACAACTGCTACGCCACATACATACATGTGCAATTTCTGTTGCGTCCACAAGATGTGTCACTTTGCCCTCTCAGTTGACAAATCTTTGCGCCTGAACCCTACTGTCTGCATCACGTCTAAAGCTGTACCCAGGACCGCTAGTTACCGGTATGCGTTGCCGCTTTATAGGGTGCCTGATAACAGGGGCAGGCGAACACGTAGCATTGGGCGTTTCAGAGACCTTGGGAAGGCCTCCATTTTCTCCCCGTTTTCCCTTGTCTGTATAGATTATAATTGGAGGAAGATTGGTGGGTGGGGCTGAATACCCATGTGAAAGGTTCACTTCTCCCTTTGTGAACGTAGAAGGTTCCTACATTTGAGTATACGTGATCGTCATGTATGTACTAGAAAAGCGTGCTGATTTCTAGAGACGCTGGTGTTGCAAATTTATATGTAGAACACTTTTCGAAGTTCGAACAGCATCATTTGAAGCTTAATGGTATCAAACATTTTTAACTTAATGGAAACTAGCAACCATCCTGCCTTTTCAGCCTAAAAGCGCAGGCCTATATTTTTATGGACATATTGTATGCCAATATAGGTAAGTCATTTATGTACAAACGTGCAAAATATTTGCAGTTGAATTTGGAAGTCGACAGTCATATATGAACATATGAGGACATACAGAGTTGCTGATTATCATATGGACGGGTCATCTGTTCGTGGACAACCATCCCATCACTCAGCTCCTTCCAAGCCGAGATCAATCTGGACTGATGACCGTCACTGACCGTTACCCCCACCCCGCCCCGGCCCGCCCCCGCGCTCCTCCCCTCCATCGCTCATAGCTGACCAATTAGCCGTGCGGTGGCTTAATTATTCGTCCGATACGCGTCCGTTATTCGTGCGAGCAGCCCGTTTAATGAGCGCTGCTGTCGCGTGTCAATTATGCCACTCGACGGGCGTCGTGATCGATTCTCAACTCCCCCGTCGTGTTGTTTCCTCCCCTCCCCTCCCCTCCCCACCCCGTCCCTCGCGACCCGACCAGACCCCAGTCTGGTTCCGGAGAGGGGAGAAATAAGACGCGCGTGCAGAAGGATGCGGGTCGGATCCCGGTGCGGGCGAGGGTGGAACGGGGGCGACACGGTGTGGGTTACGTGGACGGGTGCGATTATTTAGATCCGCCGCGCATCCCAGGCTGTCGGATCTGATACGGCCAATCGATGATAGGATTTGTGTGTCAAGCCTATTTTCAGCGCTGGGAATTGCGGCTCCTAAAGATATAATATGCTTTGTTCTGCAGCTAGGAGCTAAGGAAAAAAATTAGACCTGTTTAGGCATGGTTGAAAAAGACGTTTTAAAATTGCAAAAACAGCTAAGCGTATTTTAAAGCCAGGCCTGTTGCATCGAACATCGAGTTTGAAAGAAACTTTAAAAATCATGGCTGCACCGAGCGCGGTCCACATGGGCCAGTGAAGACCAAACTCCATTCGACACGAAGGCAGCCCGGGGTATACCTGGCTGTCGCCCACCGCTCGGCGCCTTCAGCGTTGGTGACATGACCGATAGCCGGTCCCGGCGCTATGTTTGGAGCAAAGTCGCCGTGTCAGGTGCTCCATTTGGTGGCAATAGACATCTCCACAGCCAGGTATGGACAGCCAGTGTGACGGCTGATGTGACGGACGGCGCAGGCCGGTGTCAGTCGGACAATGAGCGTCCGTCAACTCTGACGGGTGGCACCTCCTCCCGTGTGGGCTGGGTGGACGGTGGGGCGCCGGTGGGGGTAGGGGGTGGGCCAGGGGAGTTTGGGGTGGGCGGTGGACGGTGGGGCCCGGGAGGTGAAGGCAATGGAAGACGGCGCCAGGAGAGCTGCAGAGACGCTGGAAGCCGCCCCTGGGATATGTTCGGAAAAGTGCCGAGTCTTGCAGTGCTGCCGGTTGGCAAAAGCTCTCAGCTCGGCAGTGACAGAGATTGCCCGGCGATTGGACAGACAGCATTGATTCTCGCTCTCTGGATCTCCACTTCCATCGTCAGCTGAAGAGGGCTCGTTTGACCGGAAAGACAATGAGCGATGACACTCAGGTGCTGCAAAAAAAGGCGCCAAATAACACGTTTTCGAGACGGCCACTAGTTAGACCAATCATACTTTTATCATTAGGATCGTCTGTGAAGTTTGGCTACCACACGCAAAGACGACACGCAAAAATAAAGTCAATTGTGGAGTACGGAGGTGTTTTTGCACGATCCTATCAACATGTCTGCCGTCAGCCGTCACTGAAATAGTACTTACGGTGACAGGCTTTTTGCTTTTTGTCGCCAAAGTGCGAGGAGCACGTCAGATTTCATTGTCAGGGTTAGTGTCGTCTTGTTGACAGCCCGTATACAGTGGCGCGAGCAATTTGGTGAATATTGACCTCTCCACTGCCCAATTGGTCCCTTTGCGTCCAATTTCAGCAACATTTATGTCTGCTCACTCCTCACCTTCTGCCAATCGCGGCCAGCTTCTATGTTCTCCAAGGTTTGTTGTGTCCTTGGCCACTGTAACACAGCGCACGATGCCCACCGTTTCCCCTTTCTCCAACCATCCCACGCCGCTCAAAGCACTTGCGTCACTAACTACCTACCCCGTTTATGCAGCTTTCGGGTCCTTATGGACCGTATGCATGCCCCAGGCAATTGTCGATGACCCCATTGCCCACTAGGTAACGGATATGGGATCGGGGAACAGCCAGCCAGAGACTGTGAGCTCGCCTCTCTGAACAGTTGTCAGTCAGCATGACCTTCGTAAAAGGAAACAGGACTGGATAGGAAAGAGACATTGTTGAAACTTAGGAAAGCCACGAAGCTGTGCTTATTCGTCTTACTCGCTACTATTCATATTCACAGCCTTCAACTTCCATAAAACAACGTATGTAAAATTATGGCAGACAGCCCGTCCTATGTCGTTCTCTGAACAGCTTTATATATCGCTTTCCCCGATGTCTAGGTCATAACTTACAGCTTCTCCTAGCTGGCTGTAAAAATAATATAAAAGCTGACCGTCTTCTATCAAGCTTCAACTCTGTAATAACTTTAATGATATCTCTGGCAGTCCTGCCAGCCCTGCCAGCTCTATTAGTCCTGCCACCCCAGTCATCCCTGTCAATCCTGTCAAGTCTGTCACTGCTGTCAGCTCTGTCAGCTCTGTCACAGGCCTCTCGCGGCAGAGAGCCGGCAGCTCCGTTGGACACCAGCATGCCGACGGCTCGATCGCGCCCATTCGGGTCAAATGATGACCGATGGGCCGACATTCATGGCCGCCTGCGGGGCATACATGATGACTGGGACGGGGCTGGGGGAGGGGGCAGTTCTGATCTGATGAATACTGGGGGATATGACATATAAAAGATGCAAGCTTAGGAGCTCTAGGAAGAATTTCATCCTTATGGTGTAGCGATGTGTAATTCAAGTAAAAATACGCGTATTTGTCTTTTCAACATCTAGGAGAAACGCGTTATAGCTTATTGATGCATTGCTGCCAAGTAAGATTTTGATTTATTTATGGCCTTATCAAGAAAGACATCAGGGTGCAAACGCATTGAATTGTCACCTTTACTGATCCAGGCGACCTATTACAGGCGATCCCGACGACTTTATGCCGATTTACGACTGTGCTTCCAATGATGGGTCACGAAGACACCGTTACAGACGCTTCCAGCATACAAACACATCTGATTTCATGCAATAGGCATGCTTACGACCACCAATCTCGGCACATCTCACAAATGTATACAGCAGGTACTTATATCAGCCAAAATAAACAGTAAGCTCGTACAAACGCATTTCATATGTATATGGAAGAGCCCATTCGAAGGGAAGGAATGCAGGATCGTGAATCCTTCGAGAGGTGCATTTGCTTTCTGAGGCGGTCTGACGGGGTACGAGACAGTGCCAGTGAACCACAAGAGCCACCTCCCAATTGGCCTCCGTTGTTCTCCTTGAGACGGGTTAGCTAAACAAGAGGCACAAAAACTGCGAGCTGGCGGGTCGCACCGCGATTGAGGGGTGGCAACTGGAGGGGTGTGGGGTGGAGGGAGAGAGAGAGGGAGGAGAAGGAAACAAGAAGAGGAAACCGAAAATTATGCTGCTTCCAAGGACATCGTAGACCATACCTATTTGTAAACAAAATCAGGAATGTACGTAGGGTGAATGAAAAGTTTTGAGCCTAACATAGTTACAGGTGACGCAGATAAATGAAACTTTGGTCACATATTTTGCCACTATTGATATGGATGGACACCAAATTGTGAAGTCCTAGCACTTTTTTCCTCACTTTTTTAGCGCCTTGAATCATGCTAGTTTGGGTAAGTGCTCGCGGTGTAAATGACGTCATTATTTTTTGTGAAGCGTCATCCAGCCAGTTTTTTCTTTAGGCTTAGAAAGAAATAGACACCCTACGGATGCCAATGCTGGTTAAAAGATTAAATTAGGGATACATTGGAAGGCTCAGTAATTGATTGTTTACATTGAAACCAGTGAAAAATACCCTGATTTATTGTCTTGGTGAAACACGACCAATTTTGTCAGCATTGCCCTTCTGATCTTCCTGATTTTCTAACAAAGATGTATCAGCGGCTCATCCTAGTAATGCCCAATTACAGTAAGACCCTTTGAAAAAGTGCACTTGCAAGACCTCTCATTTATTTTCCGAGTTACGGAACACTTTCCTCCTTGTTGTGACTCTGACATTTAATTTTTCAGATTAGAGTAGAGACGTTCTTTCACTGGCTCCACTGTTCTTCCCATGCTGGATTGAAGTGAAACATCCACAGTTTATCATCGGTAGCGAAAAGTGACTTTGAATTCTCAGAATCTGCTTGAACTAGCGCCAAATGTCATTACACATCTCTCGTCGTGCTCTGCAGCAAAAAGCCGAGAGGCCCAATGAGCAGAGACCTTTCTCATGTCATGCCCATTGGTAAGAATGTCGCCAGCTTGCTCATGGAAGATGTCCATTCTTACCGCTATCTGATGATCTCACATTCTTGGATCCAGCATCCACACCCCTAGAGCAGGGTCAATGTTTTCGGATTTTGTCACATTCTATGGCGTTTTTTGAGATTTGTTTATTTTGGACGCTGTTCTTGCCCTGCTTGAAATTAGCAGCTCAAACCTTAACAGTGCCGTATGATGGGCCACAACCAATAAGTTTAATTTCAGGTCCTTATTAACTTCAGATGAAGGCATCGCTTTGAAATCGCAATACTTTATAAAAGTTCGGTTCTCGATTTTCTCCCTTTTCACCGAACGCGTAATCTTCTTCACTTTAACGGGCTCTAAAAACGAAACGAAAAGGACTAGGACTTCAAAACTTGGTGTACACACCTAAAAATAGTGGCAAAATGTGTGGCCAAATTTTCATTAGCCTGCGTCACCTGTAACTGTGTTAGGCTCAAAACTTTTCATTCACCCCACGTATGCTATCATTGTACTTCAATATAAAAATGCGTGTGTTACCCATGCAACGCCATCGCGAGAAATAAAAGTAGAAGAATTGCCAAAATACCATAAGTAACTCGCCCACACGAAACGATAACCAGCGCGTGTCTTGGCATCCCCAGATAAAGGGCATACCTTTCCCAAAGAAACTGACACCCCAAGGCGCTTACTGGCATAACTCATCTTCCCTCCATTAAAAACCTTCCTGGGAAAGTCGGCGGCTCACGGGAAGCTCACGTTCCTCTCCGGTTCCCTGGCGTTGTATCACGGTCAGCCACGGTGGGGGGGGGGGGCACGGTGGTGGCGGTCCACGCACGAGGGTCCTGTTTGTTTGCTCGGAGGTACCCGATCGGCAGGTAAACAAATGACTCTGGGAGGCGCGCCCGCCGGTACGGAGCGGACACCGGGCTCTGTCTGACGGTGCCCTGGGATCCGCTGGGTCCGGATACCGCCCCGCCCTTGGCGGTGGAGCAGAGGAGGAGGTATGTTTCTGCAAGGTCACGGGGCCAGAGTCATCCGCCTCATGAGTATGGACTCAGTAGGCTTGCCCGGAGTATGGTGGTCAGGACTAAGCCAGCCAAAGGTCAGCTGTCTGCTGTTGAGTTAATTTGGCTTAAAGGGTGAATCGACGGCGACAGTTATAAAAAGAACACCGCAAATAGTGGATACACATTAATTACCGAGCTGGTTTATCTTTAAGGGTAGTGTGCCACCTTCCAATGATTTCCCATTTTATTTTTCCTATTGTAAGAAGCTTCTGCTTTTGCCTAATATCGCAAAAAAAAAATCAAAAATGGGTCTGGATAGTGCCTTTTTTGCCTAAAAGTTTATCGGTTTTTCGATATGTATAACAACTGTAGTGGGCTGACCTGCAAACAGGCGTCGGCAACAATCGCGAATGCGGCGCACATGTGACAATAAGCAAAGGTCATTATAGAGCTACGACGTACGGGAATGAGTTATCAGCTGTCTAATCGTAGACAACACAATGTCGATCTTAAACTGTAAGCCTGTATTGGTATTGTTTCTTTAATTTGGCTGTCGAACATTAATTTATGGTTTAAAATATGATTTTATGTAAAATAATTGATATGAAACAGCCGTCTCTTAAGTTATGACCCCATTTAACCACACGCAAGTGGCAGAAATGACAATGATCAGCTGACGCATTTTTCTTGGCCGAAGTCAGAGCGCGCGGACCGACGCACCACGCGTATTTGGAAATTCCGACCTCGACGAGCATCAGAAGCCACCTAACAGGCGTGTTCGAGACCGCAGGAGATGATGATGAACGGGTTTATCGAAACTTGATTGGATGAGCCTATCGGTAATAGCGATTTTAGTGTGTGCATTTATTGTTCATAGTGGTGTGAAATGTGGTTGGGGTACGACCGACAACCCGTCGGGGCGAATTTCGCACTGGGGTACTCAAAATTTGAAGAATTTAAGACGTTTCCATGAGTTTTGAAGGTATGGATAAGTTCTAAAAATCCGGTTCTCCTTATCCGTGTCATTAACTCCATATGGTCCAAGAAAGCTGGCACAATACCTTTAATGTGAGTGGCCGATTTCGGGAACTGTCGTTCTTTCCTTACATTACATTGTGTTTAGTTGTCGTTTATCGGTTCGAAGTGAAAGAGCTTATGAATATCAACGCGTCAACGCGATTTATTTTAGACCGGTGCGAATGGGCCGAGAGAGAGATCGAAAAGTAAACAAGTATGGCGAGCGCCAGCCCACGTCCCATGCGCCAGTCATGCCGCTTGGCGCGCACGGTCAGCTGGCGCCGGCAGGGGCGCTCACAGGCACCTGGCCCAGTGGGGTCGCAGAGGCGGTCCAAGTAGGGGGCCTCGGGGCGGCCTATACACAAACACAACATCTCCCCCTCGAGACAACAGTCGTGAAACCGCCAAAAACACAACACTGCACGACGTTGTCTCACGCCTCATACGAGGTCGCACCCCAACGAACGAACAGACGATCGGGGCTGGCACACACGACTGCTGCGACCCATGGCGGCGGGCGCTTGTTCCGGCGTCCGCAGCGGGCGCGCCCGTTGTCGCCCGGGAGGTCACCGGTAGGCGGCGCTCCGGTGTCGGGTGGCGGCCACGGATCACAGCCAGCGGCGTCTCCGGCCATCCCCTGAACCGGGCCCACGAGCGGCGCCAGACACGCGTCATCCTCAGCACAGTCGGTCTGTCCCATGTCCGCCTGCGGCGGCGACACGGTGTCACTGACGACCTCTTCTCTGTCCCTGCTTTGCGTCGGCGGGCCTCCCACCAGCGGCGGCGAGGCTCCGTAGGCGCCATCAGTCTCACCGGGTACGGTGGGCTGTGTCACGGAACAGTCGGTTTGGCCGGTGTCCGCCGGCGGCGGTGACACGGCGGGGCCGGCAGCTGCACCTGGGCCCGTGCTCAGCGTTTGTAGGCCTCCCGCCGGCGGCGGCGAGGCCCCGTGGGTGTCGGCTGGCCCGCTAGACTGCCCTGCGGTGGACTCAATCTGGCCGGTGTCCGCCGGCGGCGACGACACGGCGGGGCCGGCCGCTGCACCTTGGCCCGTGCTCGGCGTTGGGATGCCCCCCACCGGCGGCGGCGAGGCTCCGTAGGCTTCAGCGGCACCGGCCGGGCCTGCAGGCTGCACCGCAGTGGCCCCGGGCTGGCCCGTGTCCGCCGGCGGCGGCAACACGGCGTCACCAGCGGTTTTGTTTCCGTTGCCGGTCCGCGTTTGTAGACCTCCCGCCGGCGGCGGCGAGGCTCTGTACGCTCCAGTAGCTCCGTCCGGCTCCGTAGACAGCGCCGCGGTACGCCCGACTCGGCCCGTGTCCGCCGGCGGCTGTGACACGGCGTTGTCGGCGGTTCCGTGTCCGTAGCTGGTCCGCGTTGGAAGGCTTCCCGTCGGCGACGGCGAAGCTTCATGGGCGCCAGCCGGCTCTGTAGACTGCGCCGCGGTACACCCAGCTCGGTCCGTGTCCGCCTGCGGCGGTGACACGGCGTTATCAGGGGCTGCCTCTCGGTCCGTGGTCTGCGCCGGCCAGCCTCCCGCCGGCGGCGGGCAGGCTCCGCGCGCGCCAGCCGGCTCGGTGGGCTGCGCCGCGGTACGGCCGGCTCCTCGGCCCGTGTCTGCCGGCGGCAACGACACGGCGGCGCCGGTGGCTACCGATGGGCCTCCCGCCGGCGGCGGCGAGGCTCGGTACACTCGGTCCGTGCTCCAAGTTGGGATGCCTCCGGCCGGCGGCGGTGAGGCTCCGTAGGATGCGGTAGCTCCGACCGGCTCAGTCGGCTGCGCTGCAGTACTGCCGGTGCGGCCCGTGTCCGCCTGCGGCGATGACACGGCGTTGTCAGGGGCTGCCTCGCCGTCCATGGTCTGCGCTGGCCAGCCTCCCGCCGGCGGCGGGCAGGCTCCGTGGACGTCAGCAGCGTCACTCAGCTCGGCGGGCTGAAGCGCCGTGTGCCCGGCTTGGCCCGTGTCCGCCGGCGGCGGCAACACGGCGGTGCCGGCGGCTACCGTTACTGGCGCCACCACCGGTGAGTCGCGTACTTTCGTCGCTGCAGATGTCGCCACTGGACGATCAGCCGTCGGGCGGGTGCCGATACTGTTGAGGTGTCCGTTCTTCACTCGCTGTGCGTCCCGCTCGTGCTGCTCTCGCTGGCCACTGCGAGCTGGTGAACCACGGGCAGGGTCTCCAGGCACTGCAGCAGCGGTGACGCGGCTCCCAGCGACCGCCGTGGAGCTGGCCTCCTGGTGGCACACAATCTCAAAATGTCCCGGTTCGCCACACGCACGACAGATGGCGCCAGCGGCGCGACACGTGTCTCCGCCGGCGTGCTGGCGACGGCCACAGGTAGGGCAACGCACAAGAAACTGACGATCTGTAGCGGTGGCGGAATGGGCGACACTCGGCCGCCTGCGCCTCTTGTAGGCCGGCAGGCGCGCCACGGAATGTCCCTCGTTGCCGCGGAGGTCTGGGCACGTGACACGGGCACCATCGCTCGCCCGACAAACGTTCACGGCGTATTTGAGCGTCAGCTCAAAGTCCTCCAGCCTGCGGCTCACCGCTCCTAAATCACTGTCGTGAACACTGCACTCGGCACGGTCGTTGCACGTCGACGCCGACTTCGGTTGCGCGGTCGGGGTCGCCGACACCGGCAGGCAGACAGTCCGGCGGGCGGCGGCAGCTGGTCCAACGGATCCATCAGCGCCTCGCTCAGCCCCCGACTCTGACACTCCGGTCGTCGCGTCCGTCCCCGCGGAGGGCTCCCTGGTGAGCAGCCTCTCCAAGCGCTCCAGGCGCTTGTCGGCGTCGGCGGCTCTCTTCACTTGCCTCTCCAGCAGTGCCGTCAGTTCTTGAATGATAGTCATCGCGGTATGCTCAATCACGTAGTAATTTACAAAACCGACCGCGCCATGTTTAGTTGTCGTTTATCGGTTCGAAGTGAAAGAGCTTATGAATATCAACGCGATTTATTTTAGACCGGTGCGAATGGGCCGAGAGAGAGATCGAAAAGTAAACAAGTATGGCGAGCGCCAGCCCACGTCCCATGCGCCAGTCATGCCGCTTGGCGCGCACGGTCAGCTGGCGCCGGCAGGGGCGCTCACAGGCACCTGGCCCAGTGGGGTCGCAGAGGCGGTCCAAGTAGGGGGCCTCGGGGCGGCCTATACACAAACACAACACATTGATTTGGACAGCAAATCAAATATTGAATCTCCAGGTTCAGGCTTTTAGGCTGTCGATGTATTTTGGTGCTGAAAATGTATTGTAATTACTATTATTTCAAAGGCTATGTTTTACCTATGTAGGTATAAGCCGATAAATGTCAATCAGCTGTGTTTAGCTGACGCAAGAACTACGCTAAAAGGGTGCCTGACATATGTAGATGGATGTAGGTGTTTATAGATATTAATGTAATTTGTATATTCGATGGCAGTGGTATTTGTCAGAATTGATTTTGCCTACAAATGGCAATGATTATTCGCTTCAAGGAAAGAGTAGAAAAGCTAAGTACGTTGTTCAGATCAAATATAGGTACTATGTCTAAGTTCACTGATCACCCTCTTACCTCTGAACAAGTAAACGGAACATTTTTATAAGAGTGATAAACAACAACCCTTCCACCGCAATCACGATCCCACCATGTAGGTAAAAGTGAGCCGAATTCAGCCCCGAAGTGGCACTGACCCTCCCGAACCACCGCCCTGCAACGGACCACCTGTGAGCCCCAGTCCGTCACTCGCGCCACCCACGACGGTGTCGGCTCTGTCCGACCGCAGGCCGTCCTCAGGACATCACGTCCGCCCCGGCCGTGTCCGTCTGCCATTCAGCCCCGCCGCCACCGACACAAGAACGGCCGATCGGGGCGGACGTCGCACGCGCCGCTCGTCCGTCACTAGCGGGGACGTCTGACGGACGGACGGGTGGTCCTCTCCGTCTCCGTCTCCGTCTCCGTCTGTCCCCGACCGATCGCCGCGGACAAAGTCGCTGTGTGAGGGGGAGGGCGGACAGATGGACGTGGATTCGACGGAGGACTGGGGGATTGACGCGGCGCGGTGCCACATACATGTCCCTGTGTGACAGGATGAGTTGGGATGTCAGCGATCAAATTATGTAGAAGTGAAACAGATTTATTGGTGATGTGTCATCAACTATGTCTGTCAGACTAACCACTTATTTTATGTAAACATAGATAAAAGACCATTCTAAGCCTACCTTTTTCAACTAATGCGTCACTCACTCGACTGACTCGGGGTGAAAAATCTAGCGGAACACGAGAGAAGTGTTTATACGCATTCACGGAGCACATGGATAAAATATTCATCCATATTGCAAGGAATTGGATTATCTTACTGCGAAAATAGTTAATAGGTAAGACGACTTTCTCTTCTCTGCTGTTAAAAAAAAACACACAGAAATAACAGTTCGTTTCTGAGATATGTATTTGTTCATCAGCCTCACTACCGACCACGTTACTCCACAGAGGCTCAACAGCCCTTGCAGTTGATGGAGTAAAGTCATTTGTCGACGCGGCTAAAGCCATGACCGCCATTCTTAGCAAGTGTTGCAGAAACAGAGATAAGCAAGTTAGCGTCGGAAAATGACGTGTATGCAACAGAAGTATAATAGCGCAACGTTTTCCCTCACCGGTAAATGAGTTGAAAAATATCATAAAACAAGTTTTTACGTGATTGCAAATTTTGTTTGATCTTATGTTTCGGATGCGTGCTGTTTGCTGTTGAGCAGCAGAGTGTTCTGACTTCTGTAGTTTCTGCAGTAGTCCTTAATCCTCCGTCTCTGCTGGTGCCGCTGTCACCCTCTCCCTCTGCATTGCCGGGTCGGCCGCCCTGTTTTGACTCGGGCAGAGATCGACTACCGAACAACAGCCCAGCGGGCCACCGCCGGGGGCGTTTTTCAGTCAGCGAAGAAAGCGCCACTCGCGCCGCATTTGCCTCTGCAGATAACTGAAAATAGCCTATTTGTACGGCGGATCGCCGGTCAAAAAAGAAGACCGTCCGACGATTGTGGCGTCGTCTTTTAGCCCTCTGAGAGTGGCTGGGGCTCAAGATCCACGCTGAAAAGACGAGATGATAGTTTGAGGTTCCTGCAGCGAAGGCTTGTCGAGGATGAATTAATTTGCTGCAGCTAGTTGGATTTCTGTCGACAAAGTTTGCAGTTATGTCAGTTGCATCGTTTCAATCAGACCCAGAAACGAAATCCACCGCGACGCTCGGTCGCTTTAAAAACAGTTTGTCATTCGTAGTTCTAAGTTGATTCTAAATCACTCAAAATTAGCAAATGAAAGAGAATGGTCGACGTCGCAGGCATTGTACACTTCTGCGGAAGCACTCCAGTTTTAATTGTCTTGGCTCCCTTCTACCACAAACAAATAAAGTTTTCAGTGTCTCTGGGCTAAAAAATCGGCTCGAGAAGATGAGAGTGGGTCTCCCTCAATCTTCTGATAACTGCGCGAGGATTTGGTCGAAATTGCCGGCTGAGGCTCGAAGATGAATGAGTTTTCTAATTAAATCGGTCCCGCTGGGCCGCTGGGGGTGGCGGTGTGGCAGACGGTCTATTCGGCACTCGGCAGCACCCTTCCCCGGCCGTGTTCCCTGCGCTAGTCGACATCGCTGTCGGAGGATCAGACAGCAGACATTTGTCTACATGTTTGTCTTCTTCGGCCTTATCTCTGAACGTGGCCTTTGCATTGGGATAGGCAGTTGACTTGCAGCTGATTGTAGTTGAATG
Organism: Amphibalanus amphitrite; assembly: GCF_019059575.1. Lineage (NCBI taxonomy): Eukaryota > Metazoa > Arthropoda > Thecostraca > Balanomorpha > Balanidae > Amphibalanus > Amphibalanus amphitrite. Next base: position 139,113 of record NW_024881942.1, on the reverse strand, counting down.
GTCTTAGTGAGACTAATGACCTTCAGTTGACATCGACCTCAGGTCACATTTGTGAAAACGACTATTGTTTATCAGACCATAAACGTAATGCATTATTCAAATGAGCTTTATGGAAAATAATCGTGGTTAGACATTTCCAAACCTTTTATTCTGTAAAATGAGACAGCACAGCAAGCAGCTCCGGCGAACATTTAGAATATAAGAGCAACACCAATCTGCCTCGAATATCTTATGGGTCATTTCCCCGCATGGATGACCAAACACGATTGACTGTTCCCTTGAAGTGAATACCTCTGAGATATATTATAATTACACGCTGATTACACGTCCCACCAACGACGCCTGCAGCATTAGGACCAGATTGACTATTTAATCGGATCCCACCCCAATTATTGATGTCCCCTCTGCCCTGGTCATGCCATAACTAGATGACATTGCTACTTGCTAGCCTGTCAAGACAGTTCGCCAGTTGCAGGGGGGCTGGACGACCCGGCAGTGGAGATGTGATTGCGCAAAAGGTCAACGAGATAAATTTTGTAAATAGTGAGGATGATATAACCGAATGAAGATTGACTGTAGCTGTGAAGTTGAAATTGTATTGAGTGCAGCACACTGATGTCCTGGTAACATGAAATCTCCCTGGAAGAGCCTGCCCTATTTGAAAGCATTATTTCCGAAACGAATATTTTGCATTGCACAGGAGCTAATTGTTTGGAAATTGCAGAAGATAGTGCTCCAAATTGTTTTATTTGATATTTTGCAGTTGGGCATTTTCCTAAGGTGAAAACATGCCTGAACTAATTATATCGATAACTCGACTTGATCGGTATAGACTCTTTAATAATGGTACATCCCCGGATGCATAATCAGTGTCCGCATAGCAACCACAGCATCCCTAGACCCTAACTGTCCTCTGCCCCGTACCTCTCTCGACGTCGGCGGCACGGTACAGTCTGCGGGCGGGGGCGGCGGAGCTCAATAGGTTTACACCCGGGCTGATCCGGGCTCAGAGTCGGCGTCAGTGGCTGCGAGCGCAGCCCATCCGCCCGGGGCCAGGAAGTTCTAATAAGTCCAGAGGCCATCTCCGCAGCGGCCGGCTCTTGGGGCGGCGCCAGACCGGCGGCTGCCAGCAAAAACGCGCCGAAATTCGACCGCTGAAAGTCGAATGCCGATGACTCTCAGAGGGGAGGCGATGTTTTGAGCACCGGCCAGCCATCACTCACCGTCTGTGAGCTGAGTGGACAGGAACGCACGACCAGTCAGCGCCGCCGAAATCGGTTCTGCAGACCTGACCCACTCGCGGCCTGCCTGTTTTGTTATGATCCCGTTGGGTTCTGGGCTGTTTGAACAATGACTCGTTTTCTTGAGCAGCGGTTTTTGCGACGCAGTAGAGAATGCAGATTTCCCTGAAATAGAACGGTATATTGCAGAACAAATAGGTAACAGTTTCGGCATGTGGCTTTCTTCAGTCATTAGTCAAGTAATGAACTATCAAAAGGTATTGTAGAAATGTTTTTATTGTACTCAAAGGCCGTGGATGCCAGAAAGTTGCAGGTCCGCCCAAAAAAACACATCGCTACAAGTTGTTCGGCAAAATATAATTCCCCCATTCCCTCCATCATTCCCCAGAAGTCACGCACGTAAGCTCGGCGGTGGGTTTTCTGTCACCTGCCCTCGTCCCTTGGGGCGTCTGTCAGCACCTCAAGGGCACGGCGACAGGGCGGCACGCGACGACACCCGGCCGGGCCACGAAAAACGACACCAAAGCCACGTGTCACGCTCGCGGCACCGGAACAACGGTCTAATTGTTTGAGGGGTAGCTTCAGAAATTCGGGTGAGGGGCTGTTTTTGATGGCTTCGCGGGCATACCAGGAGCAATTTGAACTGGCAATTCTGACCAAGTTATCGAATAATAACGAGATAAAGGGATTCGATTATGTGGATACAACTCAAGTGAGGCCCCCAAAGGTTACAGCAGTCCTAAATTAGCTTTCGTCTACTTCAAATACAGTGCATGCATTACTTCATTTGTCAATTATGCAATTCAATGATGCAATTAACTGCTTCAAGTGCATTGCTATTTGAAACAGTGGGCCTTGAAATTTTACTTCTCTTATAAGGTCGAGCTGCATTGTGATGCCCCGTTTGTCACTTAGTAATTCCTAACGCAAATAAATAATCGGATCCTAGTCCCTCGGCTGGTCAGGCCACTGGGAGCGAAAAGCTCCGTTGCCTGATATGCAATAGGCTATATCAGTCGCTGGTCAAGAGCCTAGCTGTTCTAAACGACAAAGCTTCTGCCCTGGAGCGATTCCCGTGATCGCAATAACAATTTTGCAATTTGTTTCCTAGCTCCAGCACATCCGAGATCACTCAGAAAAGCTCATCAATGATTGATACAAGACAGTTTTCATAAGCTTCCTTTTGTTTATTTGTGGTTCGCAATTCCGTTATTCATTCGTGAAGCCAGCTCCAATCTACAAATTATCATATCAGTAAAAAAGGAAAACGTATTAATTATAATTTCGAGAATAGCTGGAACGATATTGTGATAAGATAAACGTTCAGCATTGCCACGGAGCACTTCAAAGCCCCTCCACATCACCTCAATCTCACCCAATGGCTGTTCGACCCGCATCTCTGGAACCAAGCCGCCCACCATCCTCACCACAACAGAGCTCAAATAGACGGCTGATGGAGAGTTGGATGCTACGGGAAGCCACAGCAACAAAACGCCTTTGAGCTGTGGTCTGTCCCGCACAATGCCGCAGGGCGAGACTGGGGCAACAGGGGGGGGGGGGAGAAACAGCCGGTAGGGGGGGGGACGCAGCGTGACACCGGCGTCGCCCGCAGAGACAATCGTCACTCAGTGACAGTGGAGAAACAAGGACCGATGACGTCACAAGACCAAACGACATGGAATGCTTCACAGCTGCCGCGAGTCAAACCCAGAGCGAGAGCAAACCTGGGTTACATGGGATTGTTGAGTCGAAACCGGAAAAGCAAGCGTATAGGTGTAGAAGCATAGTTTCGTACCTACTGTATCGAAGTATAAGGTGTTCGAAATGTCAAATAATGTGGCGTGGCAACTGGCAAATAGTCGACCCGATCATATTCAGGATTCAATCACATTCAGCGGGACCACTGGTATGATATATTGCATGCCTTGTCGGCATTTGAAAGTGAAAGCCAGTTTTTTTTTCAAATTTTGTGTGATTTAAATGTTATAAGCGGATTTACAGTTTTTGAATAAGCAAGTGGTTACGTTATTAAGTTTCATTTTGGGTGAGCACACACTTTTCGAAACTGCTAAAACCTGTTTTTCCGGACGGTCGTCAAAAAAGAATTTCCAAATTTAGCATAACCCGCGCGGGGCTGGGGGGGGGGTAAATTTTACCCCCCTCGCGAATTTTTGCGATATCTCAAAAACAGCGGCGCGCAGCGCCGCCAAACTTTCAGTACCTTTTCTTACATCAATTTGACACGTTCCCTGAAAATTTGAGCGAAATCCGTCGGAAAATTTTTGAGAAATTGACGTTTTAGTGACGTCATGTTCGCCATTTTCGCCTCTAAAACGGCAAAAGTTCAAACGCCGCTTACATCTTCATTTTTAAAGGAATCAAGACGTAACAAAAAAAGTTATACGTAATTTTACTTTGTCTATCAAATGGCTATCTCGGTTTTTTGAAAATGTTGGATTTTGGCCTAAATTTTTTTCAAAAAACTGACTTTTTTGGAAAAATCATTATAAAATCCAAAATTTTGAGTCTATCGAAAAAACCGGAATATATGTCAGAGAAGTGGTCTATGTGCACCTACATACCAAATTTTAGAAGAATCGGTTCAAAAATGTGGGAGTTATTCAAAATTTTATGACGTCACGACACACAAATTTTTTTGAAAAATGACTTTTTTGGAAGTTCTAGACCTCGTACGGAAACAAAAATAGCACCATTCGATTCGCCGTAAAAAACCGCATCAGATAGACACCTTTTTAGGTCTTAACAACCAACTTCAAAATTTGACCTCACTTGACCTGACCTTGACCTGACCTCGACCTGAAATTCATCCAAAGGTGGTCCATATCACTTATTGAGTGTGTCTATTGAATTCTATGAGTAAAATGACCCATAAAACATGTGTCGCACATGCCCTTTTCTATATTTTGTTTTTTGGTGACCTGACCTGACCTGACCTGACCTTGACCTTGACCTCTGAATGATATTGTATGCAACGAATATTGTCTTGGTAGCCTAAGAACACGTTTTGGGCGATCAGTCTCAGACCATGACTCCATTCTTCGGCAACTACGGTGCAAGGCCGATACTGTAGAAACTTGCAATTTGTACCCTTGACCTGACCTTGACCTTGACCTCAAACTTTAAATTAAGTACATGTTTTTAGTAGTTCGTGATGAGAGCTTTCGATTGGCGTTTGAATTTTCCAAATCGGACCATTAGTTCGGGAGATAACAGGGGGGGGGGGGTAAAATTTACCCCCCCCCCCAGCCCCGCGCGTTCGGCTGGAGACCCCAGCCCCGCGCGGGATAACAAAAAGTATTTTCTGCGTGATGACAGTGCCGTAAATGTTCCATTCAAGCAGACTTCGGATCAGACGTCATGCTTGTCGCGGGATATGCTTCTCCAGAAGGGACAAAGCTGAATGTGAGAGATTCGTTGGAGCCCTCATTTGTGCTAAGAGTCCACTACGCCACCAGCTATTACTGAAAAAGCACCAGCTGCACAGAGCGAGCACTAGTTTCGCTGCAGAGAGCACCAGCTGCACTGAAATTATTTTACTGAAGAAAGCATCCTTTACTGAAGAAAGCAACATCGAGACTGCACTGGGATAACGTGCTGCACTGGAATAAATACGATCTTTACTGAAACGAGCACCAGCTTCAGTAGAAAAAGCATGAGCCGCACTGGGTCACACTCACCACCAGTTTCACTGTACATAGAGAACACCAGCTGCACCAAAAGGAGCACCAGCTGAACTTCAATGAGACTAGCTGCAATATGTTGAACACCAGCTGCACGAATTCGCCCATTTGGCCGGATTTCAGTGTGACACGTAACTCACCATTAGCCTTAAATTCTGGACGCAACTCCAAACTGCAACACATTATAGTTAATTACATCTACATACGGTGTCCATCCAGTCAAGGTTATAAGACAGGCAACAGTTCTTAGCAAAGTTAGGAAAAGCATTCTCCTGACGGCAGCACGATTTGGGAGTGACCTTGTCGTCATAATCCCAACTGAACTTGGGGCACTGGCCGTATGCCGTTCAATATGCCGACTCCCAGCCTGCAATAACCAGCAATGGGCGTCGTGAAAAGTTGTGACGTCGGCCTGGCGCCCGGTCAGACTGCAGAAATGTCCGCTGAATCGTTGCAGCCCGGCGTGCCGCTTTCAGATGCCGTCTCACGCTGTCAGAGCGCAGATCGACTGTGAACGCTGTCCGGACGGCCGAATATTGCCCGGCAAGCACCAACGATTGCCGGGGGGGGGGGCGAACCCGGGGGGGGGGCGGCCAAATGGCATCTGTGCTGGGAAATCAACGCACGTTTGGGCCAGCTCAGCGAGGCTCAATTCTCAATGGAGCTCGAGAAATGGCACTGGGTTTGAAATTTAGGAATGAAAATAAACAAGAGGTAAAAACAGAGATGTCAAGAAACTTCATGATAAGGCAACGATCACAAATTTATATCGAGGAAGCGGTATTCCGTTTTAACTTGTTGCAGGAGCATTCGAAAAATTAGACGGTCATCATGCACTGTTATATATCAGCGATCGTGCAAGTCTTGCTTACCTCAGCTTCCACGGTTTCTCCGTCTTGGGAGAGACCCTGGAACCTGTGATCATGACAGTGTCACTGACATCGATACTGCACGAATCGGACGGCGATTGCTTCTCACTGAACCCACAGGCTGGCTTGAAATCACTTCACCGTACAGATATTCAAACAAATGAGGCGACCTAAGCTGGTATCATGGCTGGTCCGCAATGTGACCGAGGATCGATGGACGTAAATGATGCATTCGAGATCTGACAAATGTCGGCTACACATCCGAGTGTCGGCATACATCGGCAATATCGCCAGAGACAGAAATGTGTCAGTGATACATTGGTTGGCTATTGCAGCATGCGTCACTAATCCATCTGAACGCTGAAATGTGACAGTGATGTATTGGGGCACTGACGGACATGAGCTTGAAGATAAAAGACAAACTAACAACAGCTAATTACCATCATCAAATATCGATCTAAATAAACATCAAGACATTGGTCGTAGTTTAGTGTGCAGACTGTTGAGTCCATGAGTCTTATCGAGGCTCGATGAGTCTTTGAGAAGGTGCCAAGTGCTGCATCCATCTTCGTTTCTGTTTCGTTTTCGTTTCATATATATTTCATTTCCGTTTCTGTCCCGTTTCCGTTCCGTTTCCGTTCCGTTTCCGTTTCGTTTCCGACTCTTTTCCGTTTCGTTTCCATCGTTTCCGTTTCGTTTTGGTTTCGGTTCCGTTTTGCTTCTGTTTTTCCCTTTCGTTCCGTTATCGTTTCGTTTCCGTTTCTTTTCCGCCTTGTTTCCGGGTCTGTTCCATTTCGTCCGCTTTCGCCCCGTTTCCGTTCCCGATTATATCATATTGTCCAATTTTCGATTTAACTTGACTCTCCGATTGCGTATACGTCGCCCGCTTCATCTTCACTCATTTCCACACCCGCTTTTCATTTCATATCCCTTCTGTCTCCGTTTTCATTCCTTTTCGTCCATGTCCCATTTTTGTTTCGTTTCCAATGCGCCCTCGTTTCGCCCTGGCCACCCGTTTCCGTCGGCCGTTTCCCATCTGCGTTTCCGTCGTGTTTTCCAGCTGCGTCACCCGCGTGTTTTCCCATAGACGGGCGACAAAGCCAGCAGCTCCAATGAGGCGGACACAACGCTCGGACGCACATACATATACCCTGCCCCCCTACCCCCATCCTGGTATCGGCCACCACCCTGTGGGCGGTCACGTGTCCACTGCCCGGGGCATTAAGTCGGTCACGTGACGTCTGCAGTCGATATCTCGCCGCCGATCGCCAATGCCAGCATATGTTGGAGTTGGACTGCTGGCTGACCGGGTGACCGGATCGTATCTCTGGACGTGCAGCAGGCCTTCTCATCACATATGCACGTGCGCTAAGCTGGAAGCGGTTAGGGCGGGTCACCGTCAACGCAAGGCACATTGGCGATAGCGGGATGGGATTGGGACGATGGAGATTGACCGTGACAGGGCAGAAGGACGTGGAAGCGTAAGGTGTGCGGTGTATGTGCGTGTGAGCGTGTGTATCGGTGTATTCCGATATAGGTCCTGTAGCGTCTTTGAATGTCTACTTTTAGAGAACATCGACGATGAAGTGCTGGACCGGTAGTTGGTCGAGTGAACGCCAACTAAAACCTGTCATGGAATGTGGATAATGGGAACGCTCAACACGGGGAAGGGTAAAAATGCGAGAACGGTGTTCGACATGCGAACCGGACAGTGTTTCGCCTTATCAGAAATCACGAACAGACACGCAACGCCTAGAAAAGTCCCTGCTTTGAGACGCGTGAATGAAGTGCCATTAAGGCAGCTTTAACGCCTGGACGGATTTTTTTCCAACCAGTTCCTTCCGGCAGTTATGTCGATTTGGCATGTTCCATTCGCCGGTAAGTAAAAATAAATAAGTGATGATCCGCCTGCATGCAGTTGATGATATGGATGACGACGGGATTGCAACAACGTTTACTGATATCAGTGGTGAATCGAAGGCTCTGAGGACGAAAACCAAGTCAGTCCGCGGAGCTTTACCATGGCAGAATGTCAAATTCCTGCAAAACAAGATATAATGGAATATCCTTGCAGGTTTCCGTTTAGTGATTTATTGCATACACACCGCAATTTTAGAGTTTGTTTTATAAATTTTGTCTGAACCTTTTGATAGGAGGGATTCACAAGGACAAAGCCACCGCTAAGCGAAGTTTTCCTAAAAGATGACGGGTCTTCAAATCAAATTGACTAATGCATCGTATCAAGTGTGACGAGACTTATTCTTGACATCGATCAAATACCTAGCGGATCAATTTGCTATCCTGAGCCAACTTCTCCCATCTTTGGATTGTGCGTGATGCGTTTGTCGGATTATCAGGAATTCAGATAGATTGTGCCATTCCGTAAGGAGCTGATGGAAGACGGTACTTACCAACGATCCCATTTTTTTCCGCACTTTGGGTGATTGGTGGAAATACCATAAGCAAGCTACTGCATGCAGAGTGATTGGTCAGATTAACCACAAGCCAATATTCTCGCTCGTTTTGCATAGGCGACAAGCGCATGAGGTTCGCGAGGATCGCGTTGCCCGACTTCCGACATGTGCTGAAAGCCTTGCGTCCCGCAATGGTCCTGGATGCTTGACCTTGGGCCCGAATTCGACTGGTCGGTCGCTAACTCGGTTAAATCTAACTCAATCAGTGGAATGAGACAAAAACACAGACTCATAGATTTGACAAGTGATAACTGATCTGGGAAGTTCGTATAAAGGCACAATGAGATTAGTGGGCTTTTCAAAGACAAAAAAGCAATATGCACACTAAGAACACTAAGAATAAGTGTTTAGCCTCTGCGCTATGTAGGTAAGGCGCTTTTACATTAACCCGCGCACCGACGGGGGTCTGCGCCAACTTAGTACCGACGGGGGGGGGGGCGGATGACCGCCCCCCTGAGATCTCGAGAACGAAGCAAGATAGCGACAAGCGGTAAACGGCATCGGATACGCACGGACAAGGTCTACAATTTTTACTAAGGTCATTTTCAGGTCAGGTCAAAGATGACGTCACAGGGGTCGAAAAAGTCAAAATGGCGGCGCTAGATATGGAGAGGGTTTTTCTCGAATAACTTTCGAAGTAGTCAAGATAGGAACAAACTAAGGGCAGCATCGTGATCCTCTCGTCAATCCGCATCGAATGATATATAGGTTGACCTCGAAAAGTCAAGGTCAAAGGTTGACCTCAGGTCACGTGACCTCGAGGTCATCATGTATATCATTCGATGCGTCTTGACGAGCTGAACACAATGAGACCATCCGCGCGGCTGTATCTTGTTCCTGTAAGGAGTTATTGCCAAAAAACCTTTGGTGGCCTTTGATGACGTCACATGACCTTACAGCTGCCCAACAGCAAAACAGAACTCAAGGTAGTGAAGGTTGATCGTATGTGAAGTCATGTATGGTATATGGGGCCATTCCGACCCGTTTTAGTGGTAAAAACAGGGAGTTGATTTTTCCCCCATTGACTTATAATGGGGAGGTCGCGAAATTGACCTGACCTTAGGTCACCGACATCAAAATTCCGAGATATACAAATTGTAGCTACTAATGACCTAATAACATCCTGCGACTTTCAAAGGCCTCCGACATCTACTGTAGCTCTGGCACGGTGACAAAGTTGCAAAAAAGTGACTTGAGGTTGGGTCATTCAAAGTGACCTGGTGACCTGACCTTAAAAGTTAGGAGGTTCAAACTTGCAAACCATGTGTAAAATTGATGAGAGAATAGTCATACCAAATTTCGCGGCGCTACGCGCCGCGGTTTTCCCGCTATCCGCGAAAAACCTCAGGGGGGGCGGATATCCGCCCCCCCCGTCGGTGCGCGGGTTAAAACATACAATTTTAAGTGTTCTGGAAACATGTATTTTTCCTTCCTAGTTGTAGGGGAAAATATTCTATATAACGATGAAAACCAATTTCAGTCTCTGAAGATACGTCTCCTCTCTTTTTACTATTCTACGCAAAGGTGATTATCGGATTAATCCAACAAGAACCTATCCACTTCAAAACTGTTCAAGCTTCAAAGAAACAATATTGACTCCCAATTGAAAACTCTGTGAAGCCAAGCAACCGCAACTCGTACGAACTTTGCGAGTGCAAACTTGCGCTATAATCTTAACTTTGATTCTTGTCGTAAGTTCTGGTAGGGGAAGTTGGGGGAACGCCGAATACTTTTTTTCTGACGCCCGTAGCACACAAGGTAGACAACATAAGCTATTCTTGTTGGCGTCATTCAAGAGGCCAGTCTTTTGCCTTTCAAACATACCAGCCGCATTTGATGAATTCGCATACCGTTAAGCGCACAAACTAAAAATATCAAAGAAGTGACTTTTTCGGCGTTGCCCCGGACTGCGGGGAAAGCCGAAAATGGGAGAAATGATCTACGGGGAATGCCGACATTGATGTTTTGCCACTTTATCTCAAACTTTATCCAGAATTTATCAAAGCTGACACGCGTTTTAAGAGCTTGAGGACGCTTGGTGCACACTGGAAGTTATAATTGTGTGATATAATAAGAAAATGCCAGGTAAATAATTCCTTATAGGTAACAGGCCGTTATGTCGGTTGAAAGTGTAATTTGTGTGACTAAAAATTCGCGTTGCTATTCTACAGCAGTAAAGTCCACGTAGCGTGCTTTAACGTGCGTAATTGCACGTTTTCGGCATTACCCCAGCCAGCCATACTTTCATTTGCAGGCCCATAACTTTTCAACGTGCCGTATAAATTTCAAATAGGCAGCACACTTATGCAAAGACATGCTGAAGATTACTTGACCGAATTGGCCAGACAAACGGTAGCATAATGAGTAAGAAATGCAGCTTCAAAGGCGCATGTAGTACAAGGAACGCGTACCTTGAAAACGCTCTTGGCGCCCTCACAGCCGAAGTATTTCGAATGACGACTCGTAACAAACATGCGATAATTGTAGTCACTTAAGCTTCAGTGCATCACTGACAGGTGGCATCCATGTCTTACGGTTTTCGAAATATCTCGAATTTCGGCTTTGCCCCAACTCCGGCATTGCCCCAACTTCCCCTACTGGTCCGTCCAGCCACATCGACGAGACAATGAGACAACCGAGACTGCGTCATTAGCACCATTGACCATAGCTCCAAAGGCCTCATAGCTCTATGGCTCCTCCATGACTCTATAGCTCCATGACTATATATTTTGAAAAAAAAAAACATTAGGTCCTGCGACTCTATGTAGGTCCATGATTTCATAGCTTTATGACTTCATAGCTCCACTGTTCCACATCTCTATAGCTCCGTGACTCCACGCCTCTATATTTCCATTTCTCCATGACTTCTTGGCCCCACGGCCCCACGACTCGGGCAGAGTGCGTGCCCCGGCCGCCGACCGGACATCCCGCCGGCTACATTTGCATAACGACGCCCGACCGTGAGTCGCCTGGCGCCCTCCGGGGTCATCGGGGAGCCCGCCCTGGCCGCCGACACCGGCGGCGACGCCTATGAATACTGGATCAATTGCCGAGCTGCCGCTGAGCTCCTGCAGCCGCTCGTGACTGCTGAAGGAGATACGAGCTTTCGTTTCCAGAAAAATACAGGTTCAGCTGCCGGCAGTCACCTGGATTTTCTTAATGACCTCTTGGAATACCGAAGTTTGTGCATTGTGCAAAGCACACGTGGCCTTTGCGCTGGAGAAATAGCATCGCACATGAGTTCTTATGAATGCATGCCTATTAGATAGGCATGTGTGTCAATTACTCCATAATTATTACTCCATAATTAGCCATTTCTTCTTTAAACATTTTTTTTGTGCTTTCAAGAGAGCTGAATTCTGTCAATCTTGAAAATCTTCAGACTTTGTGCTAGGCACAATAGCAAACATCGTCGCGCCTGGTTAATTAGAGCCACTGCTTAGCAGAAACAGCGCTGAAGACTTCTGTTGGCAGATGCATTATCAGACGAATAGTGTAGCTTAGCAGTCGTGCACGGAGACTGAATTTGATTAGCATAAACGTTTCAGCAACGTATTCATGACAAAACGTATTCGTGACAAATCAGTAGATTAAAGTGTATCCTGGTTTTGTATCTGCATTAGCAGCAGTGGCAAATTTATGGCATAGATCGCCCTAACTCCATAGCGCTACGGGGCCTTATGTTGTTAAGCTTCATTAGATGCCAAATTTGGTCGATTTGTTACACTTCGAGGGATATGAGACACAATGTTAGGAGTTTCTATTGTGTTCATATCAAAAGGTCCGGAAAGGTCAAGATGGTTCATACTTCATAATTATTACGGTCTCTTATACAAGGAATCTAGCATCAACCTTATTTAATTGGTCACGTCATTTTTCTTTTGCAGCCCCGTCATACAAGTCATTTCAACGCAGCCCTAATTCCTTGCGTTTGATAGCTCGCTTGACGCCCAGTCTTTCTTTGAACGTGTTACTGACGTTGTATTGCAGCAGCGCGCTATATTTGCCGAATCGTTCAATAACTGTCGCCTCCAGCTGACCGGTTACATACCCACCTACCAGCCCGCAGTGGCGTGGCTACGAGTCCACCCTTGTGATTTCTTACCTCCCACGCGGACGGATTTGAGACGCCGATCTGGTGCGGGCTCCATTTGCGAACTGCGGGCGGTCTCCGGATGGCTGTCGGGTCCCAGATCAAAGCGCCTTAGAGGATATTACCGGAGATATCGTAACTCTCAGAAAGGGCTGACCTGTCGAAGGTGGGTGATGTGACTTATTTGTCTCGCAGTCGACTGATTGGCTGTAGCATGATACACACGTGAATCACAAGAATACTATGGCTCGTTTGACGGGAGTACATCGGTAATATGTGAAGAAGCAGACATGACTTGAAGCATTCGAGCGCAGATTACGATGAAATATTGCTTTTAGGATTTTGTCGTCGCCTTTGCTCGAGCGCATCGGTATAATGATTGCGGCCCATTCGTGGACCTAATTTTGTTTTCATGCACATCACTCGTCCTGTTTTATTCCAAAGAGTCAAACGTCGTTCTCGATTCCGACGGTGTTGGCCATCACATGTTTCATTGGCGATTAGAGGTAATTCATATCACGTGGAGTTGTGCTCACCCAGAATCCCAGAACCTACGACTATCTCAAACTACCCTCTTCTCCTAAATGAACACCACCGATTTCATCCATACTTCATTTTCGCCCCGATTCTTCTTCAACCAGCCACCGCTTCCTACTTTTTACCTCCGCGTCCTCCCCAGCCGCCTGGCATACCTCCCCACGGGAGAAATCAGTTACCGGCGCGGGCGGTACGTCTCAATCGCCGCGGTGCGCCGCTTCTCGCCGCAGTGCGCCGTTTCAGTGCCGCTAAATCAGTCAGCCGGTCCCGACCTGGGGTCATCACTCGGCTCCCGGCCGGGCGTAGGAGCGACCTACGCACTGATGGAATAGTGAGGGACCTAGGCTCGGACCCTGGGGAGGTAACACCCCTGGGGAAGGGGAGGGAGAGCGCTGGCGTCTGTTGGCGGCTCCGTCCGCATTGTGGTGGCATGTTTTGACAGTTGGGCGGCGTCCGGACAGTGTCATAATTAGGGCCAAACGTGACAGGCCAATGCTGGTTGCATGCGCACAAACGCAGGCGGGAAACAGAGCAGAGCTCTTGTGGTGGAACGCAGTGCACGGAAGCTGCGGATATCAAAACTAGATTAAAACTGAAAATGAAAAGTGGCAAATATCTGAAATGGAATGCCCGTTTCTTTGATAAATCTAGCCGTTTCTGATATTTTCATAACAGCTTTAAATGAGAACATTAACCAACTCATCACATCCGCTTACCGGGGACTGTTTTCGTGACCGCATTTCAGTTTAATCGCCGTACATGCCACAAGAAGCACCGGCGGTAAGCATGTCCCGTCAGCAGTTCGTCAAGAGGTCCCGTTTTAAGGCGAGACTCAACAGCAGCCGGTTATTATCCCGTCCATTAGCTGCTCTGTAAGCGCTGAGCTGACGGCAAAAACCGAGCCGCTTCCAGCCACCTTTCATTCGCGAGTTTTCTTGCAACGAGCCGGCTCCAAAATGACCATCCGAGATTGGGTTGTGTTTATGTGGGACGCGCATGACCTGTCACAAATGCAAAACGAATCGAGAGGCGTTGGTAGTTCGTAGAAATCAGCGAATGTTTCCGCAGCCGGCGTGTTACTGGAGATCGTCTCCGAGCGCGTCTCTGTTTACTTTTCACTTCGTTTGTCCCCCTCCTCCACGGCGAGTGTGGCGTTTGCGGTTTAACGGTGCCATTAAAGGGACTATCCCACCTTTAACATGGGGTTTGAGTTGAGATAGCCAAGTTTGCGGCGAGGTTCAGAAACCACTATCATCTATCTAGGTTGCAACCCCCGCGGCCTCTTGGTGTTGAAGAAATTCGTTCCCTTCATTTGAAAATGGGCCTTGTACAAGGCCCTATCTTCAACATGGAGCGACCGTTAGTGTGACGTCACCTCGTTTAGTCATTCTGATTTAAATGGGTTTGTTCGTTGAAAAATCGCTTAAAACCTTGTCTGAACTTTGTTGTGGTGCCTACAGAGAAAAAAGAATCAGCTTTATGACAGTAATGTGGCCTGGGGAAGGAGTTAATTTTGGGCTGTGACGTCACATATTTGAAAGTTTGTGTTTGGAATATGGGAAGCCTAAGATGTTTTATGAAAAATAAATGCCAGAACCGTGTTCCTGGTCATCCAATCTATAACGTCGGGCACAATTTAAAGGGATTATCAGGGTTTGAAAATTGAAAGGAATCGGAATGTATTGCCTATCAGTTAAGTCTCCAGACTCTGCCGATTTAAACGATATACATAAAATGCCTATTGATGCTGTACTTTGCAAGTTATAGCCGTTTGAAAAACGACAAAAATGTACTTATTCCCGCAAAACAAGTACTTGAGCGGTCAGATTGGCCCATCACTATAATGTAAACAAAGCGGCCTAGCGAAATTTTGCGGGACTGAGGATTTCTACAAGATTTCGGTGATAGGCATTGGTTGTCGATATACGATGGATTTTTTTGTGAAGAACTCGACTGAAATTGAAACAAATTGAAGATTTGCTTGTCTAAGGCAGCAAGATTTATAAACATCACCAAATTTATCATATGCAATTGGAGCTTGTTTCAGTTTTTTATAGCAGGGTCATGATACATTTTTCATTCAATGGTAGATTCGTCATGGTACAGTACAATTTCAATGGTAATTTCGAGTAATTTATGTCATTAAATTGAAACTGCAAGTACATCCCACAAAAGAGCTTATCCTCTTCAAGTTTCAGTCTTGATCTGACTGATAAGTGATTTGTCAAGAGTGCGAAAAGTGAGGTGACAAGAGAGCTACAGGTTTTTCAAGATTTAAGTGTTCTTGAATAGCAGGTTGTACAACATTGTGCTGTGACATAACCACTGGGCCTTGTGCCCCCTGTGACAGAGCCCCTGCATCAGCTGATCTGCCACGGTTGGGCTCGCAAGTTGCAAAGAACGTCTTGGTGCTCGTAATTATGATTGATGATTGTGCTGTGAAAGGAGGGTACCCACATGGCAAAATACATTTGTATGTAATTTCTTGCCACAGTACCCACCTGCATGTACATTTTTGTTGTCTTTGTGTGAAAAATGAATATATTTTAAGGAAAATTAAGGCATTTCTGTTTGAAACATGCAGAAATTGTGTGATGCTGTCCCGGCAACTCATGTGGAACAGAACAGGCTGCAGAGTGCCAGATCGTGCTTGAACCGAGAGAATCATCAGCTATCTACATATGTGCATGCTTTCAAGTTCCCTGCCTTTTGCCACATTCTACTTGCTAGTTGTGAAAAGGATCGGACAAGGCGAGGTACTCATGCTCATGGTGCCACCATGTGCAATTACTGACTGGCGAATTCGGTGGCTAAAAATCCTTAACGCTCTATGGATAATTATTCTGCCCTTATGTTCAGTATGTTGATATCAGAAACTCGCCGAGGTATCCTGTCCTGTGGCATTTCTTAGTTCAAAAATGTAAGCATTACACTCATCAGTGATGTAACTTGTATTTACATCCATGAACAAACAATGTGCAAAGGGGCTACCCAACCAGGTACAAGCAGTAGTGTCTACAGCGTAGCGCGTACCGCCTCCGCAGAGGGCGCGCCCCTCTACAATGGGCATGCGCGAACCCCTTCTCTGCAATGGGCGTGCCGGCGAACGTACGCGAGCGATCACGGGTCGCCACCACCAGCTGGCGACTGACGGCGCCGGTGCTGATGGGATGGGCGCGCTGGCCGCCGGTGCCGATGGGATGGGCGCGCGCTCGCCGCCGGTGCCGATGGGATGGTCGCGCGCCGGCCGCCGGTGCCGATGGGCGCGCGCCGGCCGCCGGTGCCGATGGGATGGGCGCGCGCCGGCCGCCGGTGCCGATGGGCGCGCGCCCGCCGACAGTGCCCGATGGGGGCGCGCTGGCCGCCGGTGCCGATGTGCGCGCGCCCGCCGCCGGTGCCGATGGGATGGGCGCGCTGGCCGCCGGTGTCGATGGACGCGCGCCCGCCGACGGTGCCCGATGGGCGCGCGCTGGCCGCCGGTGCCGATGTGCGCCCGCCCGCCGCCGGTGCCGATGGGATGGGCGCGCGCTCGCCGCCGGTGCCGATGGGATGGTCGCGCGCCGGCCGCCGGTGCCGATGGGATGGGCGCGCACCGGCCGCCGGTGCCGATGGGCGCGCGCCCGCCGCCGGTGCTGATGAAATGGTCGCGCGCCGGCCGCCGGTGCCGATGGGATGGGCGCGCGCCAGCCGCCGGTGCCGATGGGCGCGCGCCCGCCGCCGGTGCTAATGCGATGGGCGCGCTGGCCGCCGGTGCCGATGGGATGGGCGCGCGCTCGCCGCCGGTGCCGATGGGATGGTCGCGCGCCGGCCGCCGGTGCCGATGGGCGCGCGCCGGCCGCCGGTGCCGATGGGATGGGCGCGCGCCGGCCGCCGGTGCCGATGGGCGCGCGCCCGCCGCCGGTGCCGATGGGCGCGCGCCCGCCGCCGGTGCTGATGGGATGGGCGCGCTGGCCGCCGGTGCCGATGGGATGGTCGCGCGCCCGCCGACAGTGCCCGATGGGGGCGCGCTGGCCGCCGGTGCCGATGTGCGCCCGCCCGCCGCCGGTGCCGATGGGATGGGCGCGCACCGGCCGCCGGTGTCGATGGACGCGCGCCCGCCGACGGTGCCCGATGGGCGCGCGCTGGCCGCCGGTGCCGATGTGCGCCCGCCCGCCGCCGGTGCCGATGGGATGGGCGCGCGCTCGCCGCCGGTGCCGATGGGATGGTCGCGCGCCGGCCGCCGGTGCCGATGGGATGGGCGCGCACCGGCCGCCGGTGCCGATGGGCGCGCGCCCGCCGCCGGTGCTGATGAAATGGTCGCGCGCCGGCCGCCGGTGCCGATGGGATGGGCGCGCGCCAGCCGCCGGTGCCGATGGGCGCGCGCCCGCCGCCGGTGCTAATGCGATGGGCGCGCTGGCCGCCGGTGCCGATGGGATGGGCGCGCGCTCGCCGCCGGTGCCGATGGGATGGTCGCGCGCCGGCCGCCGGTGCCGATGGGCGCGCGCCGGCCGCCGGTGCCGATGGGATGGGCGCGCGCCGGCCGCCGGTGCCGATGGGCGCGCGCCCGCCGCCGGTGCCGATGGGCGCGCGCCCGCCGCCGGTGCTGATGGGATGGGCGCGCTGGCCGCCGGTGCCGATGGGATGGTCGCGCGCCCGCCGACAGTGCCCGATGGGGGCGCGCTGGCCGCCGGTGCCGATGTGCGCGCGCCCGCCGCCGGTGCCGATGGGATGGGCGCGCACCGGCCGCCGGTGTCGATGGACGCGCGCCCGCCGACGGTGCCCGATGGGCGCGCGCTGGCCGCCGGTGCCGATGTGCGCCCGCCCGCCGCCGGTGCCGATGGGATGGGCGCGCGCTCGCCGCCGGTGCCGATGGGATGGTCGCGCGCCGGCCGCCGGTGCCGATGGGATGGGCGCGCACCGGCCGCCGGTGCCGATGGGCGCGCGCCCGCCGCCGGTGCTGATGAAATGGTCGCGCGCCGGCCGCCGGTGCCGATGGGATGGGCGCGCGCCGGCCGCCGGTGCCGATGGGCGCGCGCCCGCCGCCGGTGCTAATGCGATGGGCGCGCTGGCCGCCGGTGCCGATGGGATGGGCGCGCGCTCGCCGCCGGTGCCGATGGGATGGTCGCGCGCCGGCCGCCGGTGCCGATGGGCGCGCGCCGGCCGCCGGTGCCGATGGGATGGGCGCGCGCCGGCCGCCGGTGCCGATGGGCGCGCGCCCGCCGCCGGTGCCGATGGGCGCGCGCCCGCCGCCGGTGCTGATGGGATGGGCGCGCTGGCCGCCGGTGCCGATGGGATGGTCGCGCTGGCCGCCGGTGCCGATGGGATGGTCGCGCGCCCGCCGACAGTGCCCGATGGGGGCGCGCTGGCCGCCGGTGCCGATGTGCGCGCGCCCGCCGCCGGTGCCGATGGGATGGGCGCGCACCGGCCGCCGGTGCCGATGGGCGCGCGCCCGCCGCCGGTGCCGATGTGCGCGCGCCCGCCGCCGGTGCCGATGGGATGGGCGCGCACCGGCCGCCGGTGCCGATGGGCGCGCGCCCGCCGCCGGTGCCGATGGACGCGCGCCCGCCGACGGTGCCCGATGGGCGCGCGCTGGCCGCCGGTGCCGATGTGCGCGCGCCCGCCGCCGGTGCCGATGGGATGGGCGCGCACCGGCCGCCGGTGCCGATGGGCGCGCGCCCGCCGCCGGTGCCGATGGACGCGCGCCCGCCGACGGTGCCCGATGGGCGCGCGCCGGCCGCCTATCAAGTTTACCTGTCCAGATGTACAGAAAGAATGTTCAGTCTGTCAAATACATGTACAGCTGATATACCTACCCTGTAGCTGCAACTGTTTTGACCATGTGGCCCAGCAAAGTTATCTGGCCTAGGTAATGATTGTGATTCAGGGATGAATCCCTGGGAAGAAAATATAGATGATGGTGCTTCAGGAGACTGAGGAGTGTCGTGAAGAAGCATTCCTTAATTAGTGTTAGTCACCATCCAAGCCATATGACCAAAACACACCACATCAATATTATCCCAAAATTATATTTAAAAACTTTTTGGTTGGTTACACACAAGTTTTTTAGGTGACCACACTCAAACACGAGACTACTAGGGTGCCAACGTCACTTGTCAGGCTCAATGCACCAGCTGCTGTTCATACAATTTGCAAGACTCAACATCAGCTATCAGGTTCTACATCACATCAAGTGTTCAATGTAACAATGTTTGTGCCACTTTTACAAGTTGTGCTAAAAACCAGTTCAATTACAAAGGAAATCAAACTCACCTTCCACGACTGCTATTGACGGTGCGGCATGTGGTGACGTTCTAGCCCGTTCTCCAAGCAAAAGATCTTGAGGGTTGAAGTGGCAGCTACACACAAGTGCTTCGTCAACCTGCTTGTCCGCCAAGCCATCTTCTAGGACAGCTGTCAGCTACCCAAGCAAGTCTCCTAAAAACAGCATGACTTTGTGATCAAAGGTCTGGGAAAATTGCAAGGCTTGCTATTCCAGTACAAGTAACAGATAAGAAGTAACCACAGATAGTACATTGAGTACTTTAGTTATATGTGTAGATGAACTCCGAGTTGTAGGTTGTAGGTTGTAAGCATGTAGGTTGTAGGTTCGTGGGGGGCTGTAGTTCTTACCTGGTTTCCATGTATCTTGATATACACCTCAACCTAGGATGAAGGTAAACAATGGTCATTTCCCTATTTTGCACTCTTTTAAAACTGAAGAAATCCACAAAACAAAATTATGAAAAGAAAGAACAATTCTTTCTTAGGTAGAAAAGTGAGATCACATCACATCACACAAAGATACCTGACACTTTTTAGGTACATAAAACATTAACATTTATAAGTTACAACCAACCACGTGTTGAGTCAGGCAAGATATTGTTTGTTGTGTTCGTTGTGTTTTGTGTTACGGACCTATGCTATATTTCCCTATTTTGTCTTGGGAAAATATAATGGAGCATGTAATCCATTATATTTTCCCTAGATCCATTATATTTTCCCTAGATCCATTATATTTTCCCTAGAAATATTTAGAAAAGTCTCCGCTAGTGTAAACCCTATGGGCGTTTAGAGATGGACCACCGAGTACTCGCAAGTTTACGCGGCTGGCAGCCGCGAAAACTTTGGAGGCCCACCATTGGAAAATTAGGCAATTTTGAGACGAATGACTTTGGATTGGGGCTTCAGTCACCTTCTTCTACACGTTTCACTGAGTAAGTCCGAAATTTTGGAAAAAACCCTGATAATACCTTTAACTGGTTTTAACTACATTTTAGAAGGTGGGATAGTCCATTTAAGCGGCGGGTGTAGTGCCGTGCCAGTTTATGCGTCTGGTGCGGACCGGGCTGGGTGAGAGCTGAGAATATCAGCATTTAGTTCCCATCCTCAGAACGGCATCTGGTCTCCCGTCTCCCTCTCTGCCCTCCCCTCTCGGAGGCACTGTTCCAATCCTCTCCCGCCGCTGATCGGGCCATACGTCTGGATCCAATGCAAATGCTCCGTTCAGTATGCATTGGTGATGAGGTTCGCCGGCTGTCGGCTCGGCCCCGCGGGGGGCCGGCGGGCAGGCCGCGGCCTGCCCGCCGGCCCGGAGATGCCCGAGCCACAGCGCAACTTATGGAGTGTTTAATCTGGCATCGGCGCGGCGCCGCGGCGCACCGCGCAGCTGTCCGTCGTCGACCCTGCGGCGAAATTGGCGCACTAGTGACAGACGCGCCGCAGTTTCTATTGATGAACCTTTTACAGTTTTTTTCTGACTTTCAAGGTTACATTGACACACTACATAAAGCTGCGTTTTTTAATCAATCAAATGTTGCATAAAAATGGAATGCTTGCCTACACCAACAATTACGACAGTCGCATGGCACAGGCAATTTTTTTGATTTTGCAAACAATGTTTGATTTAATATGAAAATAATTGCGTAAGCAGACCTCGCATATGGCCTCTGATGATTTCAACTGTTAGCTTCCCGTCAAGTTATGCAGCTGAGTGTGTGCAAACACAAACCTCAAATATACGCGGTGCACTTGGTGTCTCCAATGACCACTTGGCTGCCGGCTGCCGCTTCGAGGTTTACATTCCTTTCAGATCATGACAGCAGATGAATCCTCCAGGCTACTCTCCACTCTCACTGTTCAAACGTTCACAAGGCTCACTCCTCCACACCTATCCGCCAACGCCTCTCTATAAGTTTGTCCATTTCCGGACGCAGTTCGGTGCACTCATACATTATTGCTACACTACTTCTCCGTACAATCTATTGCGACGTGTCTTGTTATCTTCGGGGGCTTTGGCGGTGCAGCTCTTTGTTGTTTGCTCCCTGCTAAATCACCACGCGGGCATCACTGGTTTATGACCATCTGTGGGTGGATCCGCAAGCAACAGAAAGACGCACGTTATGGCTCTGTGTAGGCAGTTGTGTCCCCTGAGGGCACTGCACTGATGGCTCACTCGGACCCCAGCAATTAGAATGACATTAACGGTGGACCATTGGCTGCAGCATGTTGCAATGGCCGCACACCAGCTGACTCGACCGGTCAGTAAATCTATAATGCGCCATCGGCGGGACACTAGCGCGACGCAGTATACCTGCGGTCGGAGGCGACTGCCTGAGACGACTGTCTTCACTGGAGGACCGTAAAATTCCTACCGTCGCAGTAATGCAATTAACTCGCTGCTGCTAATTTATTGTTGCCAGTGTAGGAGGTTGCGTTTTGCGGTGCAGGTTTCTGCCGGCGTGGGTGGTGTGCGTCAGCCGTAAACTTGCTGCGCCAGCGCCAGCGCACTTCTTCGCCACGATGGCTGTTTGGAATGCTACACGGCTACCACAGAGCGGTTGTGACCTACACAAACCCAGGATGGTCCCCCTGATAGTGCTTCCCTTCATATGACACCTGAACACCGCTCAGGTGAAAGAGACACATCCGATCCACACCTCGTGACTGTACCACCCAAGACTTTCCCGAGGTGTCACTCGAGACCCAGTCTCATGACGGTGTATCCGGACTGTCACGTAACATCACCGTGACTGTCGGCACGCCCGGCGTCCCCGGTACCGTCACGGGAGACGAGATATTCAGTTTACGGCACCGCCTCGACCCGTCGGTCCGCGGGGCCGCGCGTTGGACGGTCTCCCCAGGGGAGGCCCATCGGCCATCCCCACCTGTGAAAGGGGCGGAGGGAGGGTGGAGCCCGGCTTTCATGCGCCGTTTTTATGCCACCTTGACTGGCCATTTGTTTGGTCGTCTCTCAGCTCAGCATGGAAGGGCAGCTGATTTGCATTTCTGCGAAAGGTTCAGTACCCGGGTCGTTCCAATGAGTGTAAGCGATGGCGCACGCTGCATTACTATGCGCAGTTGCGCCGATATCCAGACAGGTTGATGTCACGCGGTTGGATTACAGTGCGTCAGACTGCAATTTTTGCCGGTGATCACAACTCATTGCGGTAGCTCAGCGCGAGATATAACGAGCTAGTACCGTGTTCGGTTCCCGACATGTCCTTAAATGACGTTCTCCGTCAGCGCAATGACACTGCTGACACGTGAGAACACTTGACACAAAAGTGACACGGGAATGTATGTGCATACATGCATCCGTTGGTGAGCTGGGAAAAGTTAAGAGCTGAAGGAATTGCGCTAATTAAAATACGTATATTTTCACCATATCGGTCATGAAAAACAAACAGGGCTCATCATAAATCCTCAGAAAACTTATGTTGTATATATCATTTATTTTGATTAAAATACCTTTGTAGAGAAAAAACGTTGACATTGCTATGTTCCAAAATCCTGACCGCATCTAAAAAAAAAAATACAATTCACTCAATCCTCCGTCCGACCTGCCATCCATGTTTCAACTTACACTATTTATCTCCTCTTGTCCCCGGCTAACATTTCCTCGGCCGACGGGTGCCTAACCAATATGTAAGTTGACCCGCAGTCAACGACATTGGTCGTTTCATAAAGGACGACCGATGGTAATATGAGTGGGCCTTGACAGGAAACTTATTGGAGCTTAAATTTGCTACTTGGATTCGCCATCTTAGAATTCGTTGAAGATGGTCAGCAATATAGTACGCACAACTCGACACATGAATGGATGAAATTGTATTTGCTATTTGGGCATTGAATTTTGATATATATTCACCAAAATATAATAGTTATTTGTACTTCTTGGCTGCAACAATTTAATTTTTGCTTGTATATGTTAGATTGTGAAACGTTTCACTTATAGGTGAAATAAGTTGGTACATAATGGTTCAGGTTGTACATTTTAGCGTCATTGCAAAATGACTAGAGCGAGGTACGGGAGAAAGCTGTTTTTATCAATGCATCGGTTCGTGCTTAGGCCAAATACCATCAAAAGTGAAAAATTACGCCGAACATTCGTAACAGTATTTTTTACCCTTCGTATTTCTTGTTCCTAAAAGGGTAAGTATTTTTTAACCGACCTAGGTAGCTCAGTCCTTATCTCAACGAACTATTGTCACAACAAACATTTTTCATGAAAAACTTAAGGTTGCTATATTTGCCATTCCGCAGAAAGCAGCAATTCATTGCTTTCACACAGCACAAAACATGTAGGACGATTGAACTTAACATCGCCCCAGCCGCGCAACTGAGATTCAATGCGCGCAATACTGGCTAAGTGGCTAGGCTCACCACCCATCAACCGATTGTCTCTGGATCTACCGCCCCTCCCACCGCCCACTGCCCACCGCTACCGCCGCCCATCGCTCGCCGCCGCCCGTCGCCCGCCGCTCGCCGCCCGTCGCTCGCCGCCCGCTTGCCGCCCGGCGCTTTGAGCTCGGCGCTCGGCGCTGGTTCAGTGTACCGCCGGACGTCGGTGGTGTAGGAGGGTCGTGGTCGTCGCTGGAGCGCGAGAGGCACTGCCCCGAGCTGAGCTCAGTCGCACTCGGCGAGCTAAGTTGAGTGTGTTGAAACGGAGACCGAAGGACTGGTTGAAGGACTTTTGTGTGGTTTGGACGGTATTTGCGAGGGGACTTTCTGCCGGAGTTGACTGAGCTGAGCGGCGTCGTAGTCGCTGCGTCGTCGAAGTGATCTCGGCGAGTGTGCGTGGTTGGTGAACGGAGAGTCCTACTGGACTACTGCGGTGGTTGTCTGAGCAGAGGACAGGCGGTCAGAAACCCGAACTGACCCAGCTCAGTTACATCCGAGCCGGTCCCGAGCTGAACTTAGCTGAGCTAAGCTGAGCTGAGCTGAGCGAAGCCAGAGAGAGCCACCAGTCTCGCCGATCTTGAGTCGCGCACGGACTAACTTGAGCTGCACGGCTGAGCGGTCAGGTAAGTGCGCTAATATACACATTAATTCGGTTAATCGGATTTAGTACACCGTCTCTATATCCTGCTCAGAGGCCAGAACTGGGATCCTGGCGGTTTGTAAAGCTGCCAAATTATACTTCCTCCCCCGGCCCCCCGACGGACTGTGTCGAGCCTCTCATGTCTGCGGCGTGTTTTTGGAGCGTCTCATGTGGCCGAGATGTTTTCACATCCGTCACACCGATGTCAGGACATATTTCGCACAGCTTCTTGTTAGTGCTCGCTGGAGATGGAGCGATTACGTCAATCAGAGACCGCTTCGGTATCTGTCGATATTGAGGTGATGCCAGGACGACGTCAATATGTCCCACTTTGATGCATGCTCCGGTCCTTCTGCCAAGAGAACGCGGACATCTAGCGTTTTTCATACTTTTTTCGTACTTTTTTGTATTTGCATTAATAACGAGGCATTCATAATTGTGAATAATTATGGCTGTACCGATTTTTATGAAGCACACGTGTTTTCCTAAATAGCAGCTGATTGCATGCTACCTGGAGCTCCAAATTTAGCCGATGGCCCACTTTGTGCGCCGCTTTATCGTCAATTACTCTTATCGCGTCGGCCGTATTTCATATTTAAACATCTGGCCGGCGATGTGTGAACGGTGGCTGGCTGTGTTTCTTGCGTCCGGGCCAGCTCATTAAGCGCATTCCCCCCGCTCCTGGCTGACTCAGCGTGGCCAGTTTGCTCTGTGACTCCCAGCCTCTGGTGGTGCCCCCCTCTCCCCCCCCCCCCCCGAGACACCAGCAGGAGAGCGCGACGGGAGGAAACTGGGCCCCGATCCGACACCGATTGCCGTTCAGGTGGGGAAATTACCGGCCCCTGCCGCCGCGGAGGCGCCCGGTTCCGAACTGCCGACCAACAGTGCCAGAACGTCTCGGTCACCCGGTCGCGGTGGTCAGTTTTCTCGTCGTTTTATCTGTTGGATGGGCGCGCAGGGACCGTCAGAGGCGGTGGACTGTGCTGGTGGTCAGCGGTCGTGGCCGTCTCGCTGTATAATCCCACTGCAGCTCACCCGGTGTGGGAGGTATGGTTCTCACCACCGTGCCACCAGCTCTCGCGTTCACCGCTAATCTCGTCACCGTCATCGTTCGCTCGTTGACCACCGGTGATCGGTGACAGACAGTCACCGCCGGTGCACCCAGCTGCGGGCCGCGCTGACGTGTGCACGATTTGTGCACGATTCGTGCACTCCATGGTCGCTGTTCAAACTCTCACTAGGCCGCAGGTGGCGTCTGAGCGCAAATATCTGCCATCGTGGCGGGGCTCAGTGCGTCGCGGATGATAATACTATAAACTACAGGTGACTGTCATTGCTGGGCGCTGGATGGGGGCAGCGCCTTCACACTTCACAGTCAAGTGCAGTCTGCACCGACTGAAAAAAAAATGTTTTAGCACTGATTATATCATCGAGCAGACTAAATGAAGTCTATAGCTGGTTCCTAGCTCGAAATGTTTTATTTTATTTTTTATCAATGTCGCTCAACCCGATTTTTCAATCATTCATTTTTGTTAATCTAACCTGATTGCATTTGAAAATCGTGTCGTGTTGCCACATTAAATAACGTTTTGCTATCAACATAAATATCGATCAGAGAAATATTCCTTTGTTTGAGCTATATTTTCATGGAGCGTGTTCCGTGGACCAGCGGTCTGTTCGGCGCGCCTCGTCCAATGATAATGATCAGCTGTGGTCAGCGGGGGCCACGAGTCCCAAATTAATGCACGCCACGCTGTATCTGGAACATGTCAGAGCCGCCAGTCGTGTCGCTTCGTCGACCGCGTCGAACGATGAACGGTACCGACGCTGCCGCCTGTCGTGTTGGGACAACCACGAGGCGGTTTGATAACGAATTCACCTGCGACGGAGCGGGTGTTTGACCATGCGCGACCAGTGTTCGGACTACATTGAGCCAGAAAGATGAGATCGTGGCGCTTAAACGCCCGTCAGGTGCACTTGTTATGATGAATAATGGAACGGTCGATCTTGAGCGGGACTCTTGATGGCAAAACACGAGAATGTCACGAAACAGATGAATCACAGCCATTGCAGGAAATAGGTACGCGTGACGACATTTGTTCGTGTCTGAGACGAGGACCATTTCATTGTCATCTTGTGGTGTCCCAGAGTATAACAAACTTTGTTGTCAAATCACGTATAGTGAAATTAATCTGTCTTGTCATGAGCATTGCTTTGTGAGCTCAGGTATGTCTTAGTACAAGCATAGAATGTCGTCACATTCATGTGAGTCATGCTATTTACGTGGATGTATGGATAATCCGACCACATGGCAGACGTTTAAACATAAGAATACAAATTTAAGTCCAACCAAGTATTTTATTTGATTATACCACCACCGGGCTTCTAAGCTTCTTCGACCATTACGGAACGAAAAATACGACCACACTACGGAAAATAATAAACCTCATATATTTTCATTTTATTAAATTTGCCGTGCTTTTGGATTTAGCCTTGTGCAGTAAATCAGATTCACCTTTTTAGTTTTATCCGTCCTTGGCTTTGAGGCCATTAAAACCCTGGCGACGTGACGTGACGCTGGACGCGCGTGGGGAATTCATCAAGGTGTTTACACGTTTCGGACTTTATAAAACGGGTGAGCCCGGTCCATTTTCGGATCAGCTGTCCTTTGGCGTGTACGAGCTGTGTATTGTGTGAGCGGCATAACGGGCCACTTGGGAGGGACGTAGCGCGTGCTAACGAGAGCCGGTGCCGCCGCTCTAAAAACAGGCTCAGTGTCGAGTGAGCGCGACACTCACTGGGCGGAAGGTAGACCGGGAAATTAGGTAAATCAGTGTCGGCGAGGACGGCAAACATATGTCTGTGTTGGAGACAAACGTGAAAAAAACGAGTAAACGTTAGAAACTGCACTGTGTGTGGAATCTGTAGGCTGTGATGGTCTAAAAAAAAGCTGTAATAGCTGGTACCCATGCAGGCCAAGCCATAACATGCGAACTAATATTTCAAAATATATTTTTATTAAGGCTTTTTATTAAGGCTCTTGCATCAGCCTAATTCACCTTCACTTTTCATCATGTTGAATTGTTCCCTCACAGGCACTGACGCTTTTTTATTTATTTAAAAATGAGCTTCATCATATCATTCATTACCACGGTGAAGTCATTACCGGTCAATGCGAGGATCCCTTTCGTGGTCGCGGAATGACCATCAAACCGCGGGCTCAGAAATCAC
Source organism: Amphibalanus amphitrite (assembly GCF_019059575.1). NCBI lineage: Eukaryota > Metazoa > Arthropoda > Thecostraca > Balanomorpha > Balanidae > Amphibalanus > Amphibalanus amphitrite. The sequence continues at coordinate 111,668 of NW_024881942.1, read as the reverse complement.
CCGGCCACCCTAAATAAGCTACTGGTGAGGGATCGCCTCTGAAAACATGCTATTTATCGCAGTTTCAGTGACAAATGAACTTGCCACTAGTCACGTCGCCTCTAGGCCAGCACAGACCACGCATTAAAGAGCTGGGCAGTTTGTCACGGTCACAGACCACTCTTCACCGGACCAACGGACCATGGACCACACCATCTCCGGTTCTCATCCCAATCCATGTTGGCCGTCGGACGAACCAACTCTGCACCATGCAGTAGGCGCTCGACGGCAGACGGTTGGCCGGCCGGGCGGCCTGGCCTGCACGCTCCCACCCGGGGCTGTTTGGACGGCGGCCAGGACCGCTCGGGTCACCCGGACAGTAGCCATGTCACCTGACCGGCCTGACGGACGACTCGGCACGGCTCGCCCGCGCCTCCTCCCTCCAGCGCCCGCTGACGGCGCCGTGTCGTGCAGCGACAGAGCTCGGTGGAACTGCCATCGCCCGCCGCCGCCACGACAACGCGGAGGCAACGGCGGAACGGCGGGTCGGCGCCAGGAAGCAGGCGACACCGCCGCCGCAACAGGAGTCGCAGATCGTTGTCTGGGACGACAATGGCTCGAAACATGGTCAGTGAGCTCAACTTCAGCACCGGACATGCTAGCTCTGTGGGAACTGGTCGTGACAGGTGACTCACAATCGCTCGCCGCCGAGCGGCCGAGATTTGTGCGGTGATAGTCCAGCCAGATACTGTATCCGAGATGCAGTATCGCTGCGCTTTCAGTCGGAGCAGGAGCGAGCCTGACGTGACCTCGGCTGACCTCGCATGACCCCTCTCGCCGAACTCTCAGCAGGCAGAGTGGGAGTGAACGGCACCGCCCAGCCAGCTGCCAACACGCCCACGCGTGGCTAATTTTAATTGACAGAGCCGATGGTGACTGACGCTTCCGCCAATCATCGTAATTCGCCCATCGACATAACCGGCGCGATGGATACAAATGGTGCGCGACGCGCCGGAAGTCGGCACCGGGCGGGGGCGGAGAGAGGGAGCCCACCCGAGTCGCTCCTCTCCCTGGAGGGAGGTGGCCTTCCGAATGTCGTTAATAAACGTCTCAGAACCCGGGTCAATCGCTGAACGACTACTCTGTCATTCATCAATGGTGCAGCTAACTTTTGAAATGAGATTTGGAGAGTAGGCTAGTCGGTCTCACGTCTCGCTCCGTGACCTGGCTCGCTACATAATGAGATCACTAGAAACGCGACGGTAGCGCACTGGTGCATGCTGTGTCCGAGACAGTTCTGTTCGGTGACGTCAGAGAACTTCGTGAGCTTGTACTCGTATGTATTGTAATTAGACGAAGGTCGTTTGATCAGCTGGTGCCGTTACGAATGGCCCTGAATAGACATTGAGGCTTAGCGAACTTCGAAATGGCAGTGTGCAGTAGGAACAATTTTTCGGCAGCTGCATCAACTTGTGGAATAGATTTTGATTAGGGGAGAGTGGGGCACATTCGTGCATGGGGCACATTCGTTTTCAGCAGTTTATGGGAACACGAGTGACTGCACGAGCTCAAGGTAAATTATGGAAATATGTCTATCATTGCCGCCCTTCGTTCACCGTAGAAGACAACACTGTACCTGCTGTCATGCTTGATAAAAACGCAAATTTGTAATATTCGTGAGCTTTCCAAACTTTTCTCATATTATCCATTTTCGAGATCCTGACTCGGAAATGTGGTTCAGCTTTTCAAAATTGGGGGTGAAGAAGCTCACTCTATTCACGGAACTGCTGCAAACTTCTTTGTTGAAAAAAGTGTCATTTTTTCAAAAAGAAATTTTGAAATATATTACTAATAACGTTGTGGGGCAGGTTCGTGTACGCACTGCCTGGGGGCACATTCGTGCATATTTTTTTTTTTAGTTTTTGCGATTTATGACTTTATCTGTAGTAGGTTTCTCTAATGACGCTCGCCTGACTCAGTCTCGACTGCTTGCGACGTCGTGACGAGCAATTCACGCGAACTTGGCGAGGTCACGGAGGCCGGCAGTTGGCACATTCTTGTTGGCCAGCCCATCAGGGGCGCGGGAACTACTTTCCGACTGGGGGGGGGGGGGCACACCATAATAGAGATTAACCTAGGGTACCCCCAAATCTAGTTTTCTCACCGGTTTTAGGCCACTTATTTTTCACCCCTCTGCTTTTTCAACAAAAAAAGAAAACATTTGCAAAAAAAGTGTGGTATTCCGTCTCAAAGCTGTGGGGGCACCGCCCCCACGGCCCCAGAGTTGGGGGGGGGGGGCAAGCTGCCCCCACTGCCCCCCGGCTCCCGCGCCTATGCAGCCCATTCTTTCTACATATGTTGTGCAATGCATTCTTGTCGAAAGGAATCAAGTGAAATGACCCCCTGCCAATTTCCTTTGGTAAATTTCTGGTAATGCCCGGTAATTTCTCGAACTTTGCAGGGTGAACGGAAGTGCCCCACCTCTTGAACGAATGTGCCCCATAGGTGGGGCAGTTTCGTGCAAATGTTCAGAGTTATTAAAAGTCAATTTTTCTAATGGAAGCAATAATTTTAGAGGATAACTTTTAAAGAGGAAAACTATCTGCAATAGTTCCTTTCCATACTACAATCAACAATTTTGCCATTGCACTAACCAAAGAACAGATATATGGGTTTATCCATTTTTTGCACGAATGTGCCCCACTCTCCCCTACTGACAGTGATTTAATTAAATACTAACAGTTTCCTCGTCAAAACGTACTTAATGCTATTGGTTAGACAATTATCAATAGTCCATTCGTCAGGAAATACAGAAAATGCTATTTGGAGCTAATTTGGGTGTTCACTATGCAATTTTGCACCCTGCACTGTGCAGTGTTCGGCGTGCATCGTGCAGGCGCAGCTCCCCATCCAAGCTGTGCTCTTTCATGAAGCCGCCTCCTATTGCTCACGGGGTTCTTGGCCCACGCTCCCATGGGCTGTAAGTGCATAGTGCCGCAGGTATACAGCTGCACTGGACTTCCATAAAGTAACCAGCTGGTTTGGCTGTAAATTTACCGCTATCGGAAAATCAGTTAAACCCAAATCATGTTTAGCTAAGCTGATATCGATTGAACTTCTGAACCATAAATCTGGGAACAGCCGCATCTTGACGATAAATCGTTGCAGGCATGGCGACAGTCAACCAACTGGCATCTGTCTTCTTAATCTTGTATCATACAAAATTATGCAAGCTGGCATGCTGCATGCATACATTACATGCATACATAGTACATTGTATTGAACTCAACCGTCAAATGTCATGCTAAGGTCAAACAGTACGACCGGATGCGTGCTGCATTTCTAATGGATAAATATCCCGCAGATCGATAAATATCAGCCTTATTTGTGTGCCACTAGTCGCGGTCACCGCATTGCTAATTCAGCGGTCAACACCGCCCGTTGGCGAAGCCTTATTTCAGACCGTATTTCGCTGCCACCAACGCGGGAGGGCACTTCATACTCCAAAGCTACACAGGCGGCCTCTATTGCACAGCGTACACCCTACATATATGGATCACATGAAAATGTCGGAGCGAGTGCAGCCTTTGAATAGTCGACATTATGCGGCCGAGCGCCGTCGGTCGGAGTCATGAGGCGGCTGCCACTTATTCGAGCTTATCTTGAGATCAAAGTCATCAACCGGAACACATGGTGCCACGCCGGCACCCGCCCAGAATAGCCCCTCCCACAGAGCTCGCAGCGCGTGCCGCCTCCCTCTGCAATCCTGCTTGCTGCTGTGCAGCGTATGCAAGTTGTCATGACAACGCCCCATGACACGCCGCGCCGAGCCACGAAACATCAGAGCTCCCCGAATAATGCATAAATAAGCTCTGTTACGAGGCTGTAAGATCAAGACATAGATGTCTCAGGTGTCATGAGCTGTAGCCAGGGGATTTCGGCGCAGACATCGTCTAAATACAACGAAAACAAGCTAGGGAATTCTGGGATTTAGAAGCAAAGCAGGCTAACGCATTGCGTCAGTCAAATCCAGAAAGACAGCGCAGGAAAACCCAACTGTCTGCTTAAAGCACACGTGAATGGATGTGTCATCCTGACCGTCCATTCATCCGCCAGCGGCCGTTCATCGTGTTCCATTCAAACATGAGCGCGAGCGCCTCTCTGGCCGTGACCTCAGCCTACGAGCGAACGTAAGCAACAGTTTGCAACGTAGCGAACACGTGCTGCCCGCCCGCTGACTGCAGCGGACTTTGATCGGCGCGGCTGCCACGTCTGTTCCTCCTGGTGGTGGTCTGTCGGCTGAGAAGTGAGAGACACAGGCCTTGTTCGAGGTGTTGCAAGCAGCAACATCCGACGGAGTTTTTACCGGCACGGTCGGAGCTGCCCGGCAAATCGGCAGATGGTTCTGACGCGTAATTGGGAGAGCTGAGACGGGTGTGATGGATGGAGCTGCTGTGGATGACATCCATCAGAAATGGAAGGTAGAAACGCACAGTTTTGTCAATGATGCAACAACGGCTTACAATTTATCAACGGACGATCTATTCCAAAGCTGAAATTTTTAATCTCTCAGGCTAATTTAAACGGTTTGACGTAAAATGGTTTTGCTTATCGATAGATGCACTTCAAATTGACGAATATCCTTCCAAAGCACGACGCGTGCGTCGATTGCCGAATGGTTCAAAGCGATGGCAGAGCTGCAGACAGTGCAGCGTTGCCGGCCAATGTGAAGCCTACTATGTTCAAATATCGCTTTAAAGAACCTTTCATCTCTCAGTTCTCACTTCTGCCTCTGTCATCTACACACGCTTGCTCAAAGTGTACGATACTTTCCAATCCCGGATGTGCTCCCGCATTAGAACGCTAGCCTTGCTCGCCAACCATTTCCTATCTGGCCCGTATATTTTCCTCTGCCGACCTGTGCGGCCAAGCGAACTGCCCTGCCGGCCGGCCGAAACTGGGTCCGATACTATCTCAGCGCCGCTGTTGACCGGCGCCGACCGCCGCGAATAGCCACCCCGTGTGTGTCTGTCTGTGTGTGCCCGGCTGTGTATGTGATCAGGGGGTCATTACGCGGCGATAAGCTGCCGGCGAGTGACACCTGATAGGACACTATCGGCTCTGGAGTGGCACGGCAATATGTCGCCACAGAGTCCTGCACCACAATAGGGGCACAATGGCGGCCGACCGGGCGGGCAGTGCGTCTTCCCGGGCGACCCTCCACGTGGATATGTGTGAGACGCGATCTGTTTACTTTTGGTTCGTATCCCTTGTGTGATTGGAGCTAGACCTAAACCCAAGCACAGGAAGGGTTCATCTTGCTACAGCACATGTTCTGAAGTCCTTCGATTTTGGATGCAAAGGCATACAATACCGTCTGGATCGAATCCAACAAGTGACTTCGCTCGCCGTGTAATCACATCTCCGAGAACTCCTTGCCGTGGCGCGGCTGCAGCCAACCGGTCGACTTTGTGTGACGCTCGCCGCTGATGACATCCATATAGGGCGTAATGCCGATGTACTGTGCAGACCTGCAGTTGTAATGCCGTCCCCTCGGCTCCCACTGACCGGTTTGTCTCTGTTTCAGGCTGCCGCTGAGTGCACCCCGGTCCATCTGTCAGACCGTGCAGCGGTCAGGGGGCTCGCAGAGCCAGCTGAAGGTGTGGACCTGCCTCCGAGTCATCTGTGCCACAGTCAGAGCAGACATGGGCTAGCCGCCTGTCTGCAGGAATCCATAGGACACTCAGCTCACTGTGAAAACAGTGAAGGCCTAAGTAACAGGACGAATGAGAGGAAGCTGAACAGCTTCTTGGACTGGACCGTGCACTGAAAACAAAATGACACAAAAAACGACTAAAAACGCACAGGCAGAGCGTGTTAACTAGGTTTTCTTGTGTACCCTGCATCATGCATTTTTTGACCCGTCGCAGACGTGTCAATTTACAAATGTGTTAACCCAGTCGTGCTGTGTCCTAAAACACAATATCATTGCGTCTTCAACACATAAGGCTTGTGTGAATACATTTGCAGAATACAAGGTAAATGTGTTACTAAATTTAACACAAATCGCAAGTGAAAGAAGGAAACACGTGGTTATTATGTAGTTTGTTGCCGGGGCGCAGTCGAAGGGACTTTGGCTTTGGCTGGACAGGCTGATTGCCAAAGCCGGGCCCCGAGTGGAATCGGGCGCATGGGTGCGGTCAGGGCTGAGCACCCGGCCGGCCGACCCATACGGTCAGAGCGCGGTCAGGGCTGAGCACGCGGCCGGCCGACCCATACGAGGCCGCCGACCCATACACGAGCTGGAGTTGCGCCCGGTCGGCCACTTCAGAGCCGAAGGGTGAACGCGTCACGTGGACGGCTCAATCAGAGCACCAAATGACGATGCCCCAAATTGGAGGACTATTGCACAATACTGTTGTCCAGACAGCCGGGATAAATTTTCGGCCACCGATTTTTCAAATATATCCTATATAGACCGAGGAGTTTCTTCCTCCAAGCAGACGTTAATTAGCTATGCTTCAGCTTGCACTTGATGTAATCAGCGCATATTGCTTTAGACAATTTATCATGTATCGACTCCCTCGGCTGTATTGTGCATTTTGACCTTTCTAAAAAAAACTTTGGCAAATTTTTACAAAAACGCAGCATAAAAGTCGGTGCTCGAAAAACGCCCTCTGTTATCCCCATCTGAAGTTAAGGTTCAGAGGTCGCTCACTGGTGGATGGCACGGTATATTTGTGTAAGGGTACACGTCTACCATATCCGACAACACATGATTTCGATACACTGATGCATTACATTCGTCCAGCGTGCTTGGCACGAGAAAAGTGTGCCATTATTCTGTTTTCTGTGTTATCAAACGTGTCGAAGGTCCCGCCAAGAGTGAAAATACACAGCCTTATTGTGTTTTGTGTGCGATTAACACATGACTGATGTGTTACCAGTACAGAACATGCCCTCACTGTGTCGATTTGTTTTCAGTGTGGTTTTCCACTTCGAGACCGCTCGGAGGTTTGAATAAGAAATCCACGGCAGCCCAGCTGGGCCGCCATCTGACCTCATCATGCTTCCGAAGCTGATGACCTCTCCAGCTCTGCTGGTGACGTTTCTCATCTCCATCGCGTCAGCAGATCTGGACACCACAAGTAAGTTCTTTGCTCTTCATTATCCCGATCTCTGGTCGCACTAAAGCTCCGTGGGCTGCCCTCTAGCTTGCGGCGAAGCCGGCTAATGTTTTGAACGTCGCGCCAAGAGCATGACCCCACCTCCCTGTAAACACCATACCGCCCCGCTGATCGTTGGCCCCCGCCGCCGTGCGGAACGCTTTGTGTGCCCTGCTGCCATTTGCTTCATGTTTTTAAGAAAGTGTTTAAGTGGGCCATGATTGTTTAATTTTAAATGGTTGATTGTATATATTTTGTAAATATTACGTTTCAGTGTTACAATGCTTACTCAAGGCTTCACCTATTAGCCTGCAGATTAATTACACTGGTTCAAACGGGAAATGAATTAAAAAGAATGGTTCTTAAACATTTAACATTTGTCTTACAATGCTCAAATTCAACGATGAATGGCAGACAGTTATCACACCAGCTGATGTTCAATGCTCACGGCTTGAGACTAAAAAAGGTGACTGCCGGAGTTACACTTTGGCTGCAGAAAAGCTTTAATTCACACAACATGACTGCCGACTAAGACGTCACTCACTTCTGAACTGATCAGGACCGATCAGCACAGACTTCGAACGACCCAAGGCATCGCTTCGGCTTAAATCCCAAACAGCTAGTTTCACTCAAGAGTCGTCAACTTTTTTGACGGCAGCAAAGTTTCCCTATTACCTCTCCTCAGACGTAGAGAATAACAGGCCAATCGCTCAAACTCCAGAAATGTTTTTCCGGTCGCCTTTATGTGTGATCGAGCCTACACGCTTTCGCAAACGGCGGCGTGCGACTTTGCAACTTGTCACTTTAACGTGAAAGGGGACAGTTCTGAATTTACCGGGTCACTTCGTAGGATGTCACGGAAGTTCAGAGTTTATGTTCATGGAAAAGGACTGCTGTGAAATCATCAGCGACAGAGATTGCGCTCATGATGGGCCATAACCGTTGATACAACCGGCAATCAAGTGCTATATGGCGGGAAAAGGTGATTAGTTGGCGGTAATGAAGCGATGGGAATGACGGAGCTAGCGAACTTGAAATTACGATGTCTTTAAGAGCAATTCCAGAAAAAGGCGAAAAGAAATAAAAAATATGAGGACCATGAGAAATGGCCGTTTCTGTTAAGATAACATGAAATGCGTTGGGCGTGGTCAAATCAAATGAAGCTTAAGTAGCTTTTTTCCATCTTGCATTCGTCGCCGCGTCGAACTGTGTGTGTAAATATGTCCGAGGATCATCCAGCCCCGTCCCAGCGCACGTCCGGCCCATGCAAGTGGAACCGGGGGAGTCGCCAAACTGGGTCGGAGAGCGAGGGTGAGGGCGGTCTCCAATCCAATCGACCGGCTTCGTGACCCTGCAAACATCTCGCTGCACCCGTGGCGCGTCACTCGGTGGTTGCCGTGTGTTGGCAGAGTCACCACGACCGTGCCCGCCGCCTGCACGCGACACATACACCCCCGGCGCTGCGGGCTTGGGGGTCGCCCTCGGAGACCGTTGCTGAATCTGTGGAAGTTCGGTGAACGCTATTTCCAGGACCTGTGGGCAGATTGGATGGTGTCCTGTTTATGCCAAAATCTGTTCCACTCGGCGCTATATCAGGAGGGACTGATTCTCAACAGAGTGATAGGTTTGTGACGAATCGACGCCGCATTTTGGTACCGCTAAAGCTGCACCAAACACAAACATAGATTGTGGCGGCTCTGTGAGAGGAACCATGGCTCGGAGACCTATCACATCTCGGTGCTACGGTTTGATTTGATAACGCCTGGTTCGTGCCAGCGCGAGGCACCGGCCTCTTTGATCGTGGTGGGTGACATCGTAAACATGGAGGCCTGAAGCCGAGGATTCGTAATAGCGGGTGGCCGCGGCCCGCAGCGCATTATCAATTACCAATATCCCCCGGGGACCGCGGCCAACTTGGGTAGCTGCCTCGTGGCACGCGCCGCCGCCATATCACTCACAATTATTAGTGGCTGCATGACTTCCAATAAGCACCGCCGGCCTGCCTACTAATAAATGGTGATTGATTGCAGGGCCATCATTTTAAATACAATCGGCCCTCATAACTTGGATCGAACGTCTCATCATCGTTAATGCGCTTCCACCGTCGCCGTTAGCGATCGTGGCATCAAGCCGTTCACCAGCCCGTGACCTATATGGCCTAAAACGGGAAACCCGTTGTTCCATCATTCTCTTGTTGCCCACCGCCAATAAAAAGCTGAAACTATATATTTTCGAAGATGTCACCTGAGGTTGAACCTGCCTGCCCGTATTAGTGAAGTAATCTTGACCGACAGTGGTGACGACTCCGCTGCAGTGTTGACTTCTGTTGCGGCAGCAACGACCCAGGTGTAGGCGGGAGAGTGGGCTGGCCGGGTATTTCTGGCTCGGAAATGTGTCAGTGTCACTGTGACCGGTCCAAATATGACACGTGGCGACGTGCACGATGACACGTGCGTGTGGTGTGGTCTGACGGACACGTGGCGTCTAATGGACGGCATGTGTCACGTACGGCCTGCACGAGCTCGTCATATAAGTCGGCCACCTTTAACCGATCGACGCGCTCCTGCACATCAAACCCTGACCGCTGCATGTGGGCAGGCCATGGACATGTGTACAGAATGTTCCGTCCCAGTCGATAGTCCATTCTTGGAGTGAAGCGGTGGTGAGCCTGTGGTCGTTCCACCGCGCCATGGTGGCGTTACATTTTACCAGGATCAATCGCTGGGCCGACATAGGGCTCGTACGAGGTAATATCACGCCATAAATTTCACAGAAAGACAAAGAGTCGCGCTGCCGATAGATCGGGCCGCGTTAGATCGGGCCGCGTTACCTGGGATTGACCTGAGACGGTACAGGCCAACGGGATTCAAGATTCAACATCATTGGGATTCAAAACACATGGACAGCCCTGTCCTACCCTGTATCGTGGCCTATTGAGTGTATCGTGTCTCGTCAACGACTGAGTGATTGACAGGTTCTTGTATAAATTTGCAATTCAGCGCGTCCCCGGTCGGCTACATCCGTGCAGGGGCGCGGGGCAGCACCAATGCAGCACCTCTGCAGACAGCCATTAGGCTGTTATTGATATTCCATCAAGGAAGAACATGTTGGCTCGTAAAAGCCCTAAACGTACATTTCAGCAAGGGATTTGACTAGGAAACTCTACTAAATGACATTCAATCTTGAAAGCATCCACATATATCGTAAGAGTGGTCACTTAGCAGCTCTCTCATGTCCATATTAGCCCTGAGCCACTCGCTGCATCTACTTGTGCGGCGGCTTCGGCTGCTTAGGTCTTTGCGGCTCTTTACTGTAAGAGGACATCACCATACATATCTGATGTAAAGCCACCAAACGACGACACCGGAGCTTCTGAGCGACCGTTGTCCGGCTTTGTGTCGCCAGAAGTCGTCGTTAGCTTCCCGTGACGCCCTGGAGTCAATCCAGACACGGCCGTCGGTCTCAAGCGCCGCCGACAGACACCGTCGTTGGTCTGAAACGTGGACGCTTTCCGGGGAGGTCAGGACGTCGTCCGCTCTGTCGGCGCCGTCTGTGACCTGAGAGTCCGCTCCGGGCGGCGTCTCATCGCCCTTTCAGAGCGGCAGTTTGCCCGCGGGTGTCTATTCTGGCCCTGGCGCCGACGCGGCGCGGCGAAACGTCGCCCTGCCCTGCTGGAGATCAGCAAACTGCCGGCCTGAACTTGGACCAGACTGCATGATAAGGAGAGGGTTGGCGACGCGACATTTAACCGCGCTGAACTGGTGCCGGCCGCGGCTCTCGTAAGGTGACCGAGCCAAGGCAGGCCCGACTTCACGGAAAGCGTGAGGGCAGAGTTAATATTCGCCTAAGTTTTATTCGTGAAGTTGTGCGGTAGTGTAGCTAAAACATTATTAATTACTGCATGACTGCTACGTGTAACACGAATTAATAAGACGTCTTTTGAAGTCATCACTTTTATCATTAAAGTTTTCATAAGCTGAACTACCCGGAAAGTTTGAGAGTGAGGGCAACTGGTGAAGTTGTTCGCTTGTTTCTATTCATGCACTGCCCGTGCTCGTATAGTAAAACATAAATTTTTAGGGAAGATGTGACATTTGCTCCCTCGGTGCGTCTGCCATTGCTTATGCTTCCTCATTTCTGTGGCGTCATTTTGCCTTTTTGTATATTTACACAGGCATTCTTCCCAGGACGCTTATCTACAATCCATTGGAAGCAATTTTAAGTTACCTAGTAAGAATCCGTAAAATTAGCGAACATGTTTGGTGCCACTGCACATTTGAATATTTAGTTCTTCCACAAGTAAGTCGCTGAAATTTCGTTGAGTTATGTTCGTGACCAGGAGCTTTGTTCTTGAGTGCCTACAGTCACGAAGGGGCAAATTTTTACTCTCACGCCCAACGTCGTGAGCGAAACTGGCCGGTCCGCGGGAACAGTCATAAATAGTCGTGTAGTTGAAAAACCCACGCTTCAGCGAACGACGCAAACTAGTCCAGACCGGCCTCCCATCAGCTCTAAAAATCAACAAGTCCTCATCAGCGGGCGAATTAAAATCATCTCCCCGCTATAAAATCAGGTCGTATGCCTTTGATGCGAATCGGTAGCGATAGATGGACTCATTATGCCGTAAAAGGCCCCTGGGCCCCGTTATCGTCCGAGGCTCCTCCCGACTCCGGGGTCGTCAGTATCGATAATCGTCGGACGTTCGTCTCTGACCGATGTCGCTGTCGGTGATGTGCCGAGCTGACGATAACCGCCGCCCGACGGCCGCTCCGGACAGGTGATTATCCGTGGCCGCCGGCAGGGACCTTCAGCTTCTGACGGGCCGACAGCTCGTGTCACTGCGCCGGGCGCTCGTCACGGGATTCGTGCTCCCGGGGTCAGAGACGGTCACGGGCCGGGAGAGCGCTCAGGTCACTGCCGTGTGGAGATTAGAGGGATAAAGGAGGTCAAAGCAGAGCACCAGAGAGCCGTCTGCGCTGTCACATGTTGTCATTTTCGTGACAGCGAAGCCTAAAGCGGCATGTGCGGTGTCTTTGAAGAGAAGTGTTCCGTTCACTTTGCCCTGACTTCCCTGACGCCGGCATAGATAAATGTGGTCAATCTGTGTATGCATCTCTTGGGAGCGATCGACCCGAATGGATTTCGGGATTTAATTACCCCCCGCAACACGCAAACAAATGAGGGAGCAGCAGTTAGGAGCAGCAGGCCTCACTTCTTCGCCCGGTCAATAGCCTCGGCTAAGGGAAGACAAAGGCATGACCGTATAGCGGGATTTCTCCTCCAGCGCCGTCAAAGGATGCTACTCACTCGGGAGGGTGTTCTCTGCTGATAAGGAGATGCAAATTTGGACGATAAATGAGGTGAAGACGTCCGAGTGGCCGTCATTTTTCAGGCGCGTTTTGGACAGCCACTGCCACGCCTGAGCGGCTCCGATCGAGCTAGACTCGTCCGAGATCATCATGTTCCAAACGGATCCAATCGCTGTCATCTCAGCCGCTAGAGCTGCCACTTTCCCGCCCTCGGAGCAGCGGGGTGTAGACCATAAAGATGGCCGCTCTTCCATTGGCCTCGCTGGGTGCGGCTGATGGCCTCCGAGGATTATATATAGCACAACAATTCAAAATGTAAAAATTACTCGTGTGGATAAAATGAGATGGCAATGTCCGCATGAAAAGCGCGCTGCCATTAAAGGCATGAAATGAACTCTGAATGTCGACGTTCACAGCTAAGCTTTGGCCCCGAAAAGGTAATAAACGGTGAAGGCGCTATATAAACCAGGAACCTCCACAATATTGCTCTTCTGCACCATCTTTTTGGTGTAAAATGAGCATATATTCAGTCTTACTGCTGTACTAGAGCTGTCTGTAGGCGGCAGGTGCCCATGTGAAGTAGTGGTACTGACGTATATGTTGTTGTTACCTCTCATGTCTGCTGCCGGCTACACTCCCTTTAACGGTCTGCTGTCGCGGATGGTACGGCACATTCCAGCGCGCGGGTGGGCGTAGCCAAACCAATTAGGATCGCATCCTGGGGCGGGGGCGGTCCTGGCTCCGCAGCCCAGCCGGCGGTCCGCCAGTCGAGCACCGCACCCTCCCCGTCCGCATGACATGGGGCGGGGCGGAGAGAGCTTCCTACTCCTAGAGATCGCTCGTAGGAATCTCCGTCCTCTACTGGAGGAGCCTGGAGTATGTGGGATTCTTGTCCTTCCTGACAAGAGGAGCGTTCGACTCCAGACGGGTAAGGGGTCCTCTGGTCCGCGCAGTGACCCGTCTGATAGCCCCGGCGCCGCCCTCACCGATCGATACGGGTCGCTGCCATGTCCAGCCGGGCCGCCGGGCATCGAGTCTGTCTAGGCGCCCACTCGCATCCAGTCGAGTCCAGCCGTCCAGTCGTGAGCGACCGTCCCCTCCAGGCGAGCCGTCCAGTCGTGACCTCCCGGCGCCGTGACAGAGCCGTGTCCCTCGGTAGTCTGTCCGTGTCCAGCTTCCCGTCCGTGGGAACCTGGCCAGACCTGTGATGCTCCGATGTCAACGGTCGTGAGACACAAGACGGCTTCCGGTTTTTCTTTCTGCTCACCGCCGCTTTTTCGCCGAGACTGTGTTGTGATTGGAAGGCGGTGGTCGTGAGCTCGCCTCGGAGCATTTTCTGTGTGGGAGAATGGCCGTCAGGCGGGGTGGGACTGGGGACGGACCGGACCGGGCCGGTCCCTCGGTGGCTGCTGTGTGCGCCCGGGCGCCGGGCGGCATCCGGGGCGCCGGCAGCGGCGCACAAACAGGGCGCCCTCCGCGTGCCGGGCGCTCCACAGCGGCGGGCCGAACGATAATTGTGGTGATCGGCTCGCCGCAGTCAGTGTCACCCTGTCAGGCGACGGTGTCAGCCTGTCAGACGACGGTGTCACCCTGACACACGACTGTGTCACTCATCCTGTGAACCAAAACGACCGAACACCAGCACCGATACAGCACTCGACCGCGCTCCAAACCTAGAAACGGCCGAGTTCCTCCTGGCGCCTTTCTTTCCCCTCGGCGTCGACAAATTGTCGCGGTCGAAAAACGCCTCCCTGAGGTAATCCGCGCTTGGTGCGTGTTTCCACGCACGCCGTCCGTTATCAAAGGCCCTCGCCAGGCCGCGGGCCGTCCGCGAAGGGTGTCGTTATGACCGGAGCTCGGATAATGGCGGGGATTGCGCGGCGGCCGCGCGGCTGGCGGAATCTGATTATTCCGACCGGACGGGGAGTAAGCCAGAGGCATCCGAGCGATGGCGGCGCCGGCGGCGGCGGCGGCGGCGGCGTGACACTAGCCACGTCGAGGGGTGACTAAGGACGCTGAAGCACACCACCGACCGATAGCTCTGAGTCACAGCGTGGGGAGGCGACAAAACTCCCCTCACCGCCGGCCGGTCTCCCTCATCTCCCTCCAATAGCCGTCGAGCCGCCGGCGCCGCTAGCGACGAGGCGTTGTCGACACTTTGACGCCGCGATAGGACGCCGGCTGACGGCCGTCATCAGGCGGCTGCACGACGTTGATGAGGGCCGCCACGCTGCCGAACGGCCGTGCTATCTGTCCGACGGGCGTTCCCGAGACGTACGCCGTGCTCTGAGCACGTCCATGAGTCGGTACGGCCGTGGTAGTGCGATGTTTCACGATGACCGTGCTCGGAAAACATGTCCGGAGCGGGCCGACCACGGCTGTATGGGAGCCGCGGCATGTGAAACTCGGATCCTTATGTTCATATGCTGCAAAGGAACTCGAATGCATTATGAGAACAACTACTATGCTGAACATATATACGGAAAAATTTGTTGTAGGACCTGAGCTAAAATGTTTCCTGAATACCATCTACATCTTTGTTGCGAAATATGCACAGTTATAATGGTTTTCAAAGTAAATGTGATTTTGCAGGTCAATTGAAAATAAGAAAATGAGCCGATTTACAGGAGCTTCCGAGACATCAGTTGTCCACTCAAAGCGTTGTGCTTCATTTCAGCCCTTGGGTCCCTCGTATGTCTATGTCCGCACTTATCTGCAAAATAATTAGGCTACTTTGCATCGTTCTGGGTCCAGCCTCACTGGTATTAGAAAGACGTTCCTGAACCACTTCCTAGAACCACTTTACACCCCGGACATCCTTTTTCCCCCGACTTCCTTCTCGTTCACGAGTATGTCCGTGCCCACTTGTGATGCGTCACCGAGGGCCACACGCGCTGCCCTCCGACACTTGGGATGAATAACGACTGTGGGAAGACACAAACCGACGGGGAGCGACGTCGGTCCGACGATCCCATGCGGATACCGTGATGTATGATGCTCAAATTGCACACCGACCGGGGCGTTTCACAATGGTGGATCATTACGCGGCAGTCACTCGCTCGAGGAAAACATGCGTGACCGGCCGGGACGCAGTGATAAATTTTTCACGGTGATACCGCTGCAGAGAGCTGAATGCGCGCCCAGCTGGGTAGCAGCTGAGAGCGGCGTTCCTCAGGTGTGGGTGGCAGCGGTGATGGTGGCGACACGATCACGCGGAGAGGAAACCCGAGAGGTCGGTCACACTGCGCGTGGTCGTTACTCGTTTTTATAGGCGTTCCGTGAGGTCGGAAGAACGTGCAGTTGTAACGAGTTTACCACTTACTGTCAACTGAGTGAATAAAAGATGACTTTCTGTCAACTGGGAGTAAATAACAGAAAGTTTATCTCTCTGGCCTACCTGCTAGGTAAACACCCCAGGCATGCGATGCAATAATAACTACATACAATCACAACAGAAAACAGCAGACGCTGAGGGAGGTTCTCCACAGACCAGCATCCGTCTTCGTCGAGACATTTATTGTGGATTGTGGACTGTGGACTGTGGACTGTGGACTGTGGAGTGTGCTGTGTGGACACAGGAGGCTGTGTTCCGACCTCGGCGCGACCGCCACTGTCCACATCCAATCTAGCTCGTCGGGCCTCTCCGGCGGCAGACGTGATGGGACACTCGCCTTTGTCCACGGCGACTGATTGCTCTGAAGCGGGCTTCCCCTCGCAGCTTCGCAGTCCTACGGGCGCCCCTGACGTGTGTTCGCAACACTCAGCCGGCAAGATTCGCACCTTGGCGCCTCACCAAATGAATGACTGGTGCGAAGCACCCCGACAGCTGATGTCAGATTCCGAGCTGGCTGTCGGTAGAGCCACTCTCGATCTATCAGTAAGACGGAATCAATGAATGCTACCTGGCAGTCACATGTGGATTCAGAAGTTAACACCGTTCAATTCCGTGACAGATTAGGTGCACTCAAGGTTAGCGCATCAGCATTCAGCGGGGTTCCATTCAATTTTGCATACATGTAGATTGTAGATTCATATGAAGTTCCTCGTTGATGGAATTTGAGCGGAAGGACTTCATTAACTGCAGCTAGACAATTTCATTACTGAACTAAGCGCCCAAGGCAAGCAGGAGTTTGTTAGACTTCTTCATCGGGCACTTCACAACGATTGCTGGATGAGCGATATTTTTCCATATGTTTCGTCTTCTTTTCAAAGATTTACCTTTATTCGTCGGTCGCTGCAGTTATCTCTTACCTCTGTTTACCTGGTCCTGCACTATCCTTGTGGGACTCTCCTCTTCCTCTCTCCCTCCCTCGCCTCTCTCCGGAGCGGAATCCCGGTCGGAGTCGCTCCGGTAGCCCTCCGACACGGGAATGTCACACAGCTCCCCCGGAGTCGCGCTGTGTGTGCTGCCGTTCCGCGGCCGGCGTCGGGCGGAACGCAAACACCCTGTCGCCGGTGCTGTCACACACTGTCATCCGCACTGTCGTCTGCACTGTCATGTGTCACCTGTCACCTGTCACCTGTCACCTGTCGGTCCATCGGCGGACGACCGCTGAGACCGGAGACCGGCTCCGGTGTCTCCAAAACGGAACACGGAGGGGCTGGGGGAGGGGGCAGGTTGTGTACGTCGGCCCAGTTAGCGTTGAATGCGGAGGCTCCGGATAGCTAATGGTTTAACGCCGGAAAGGCGAACTCATCAGTTGCGGTAGAAATGGCGATTTATCACTGAAATGCTGCTGCGTGCGAAGTTGGGATTTACGGTAGCTGTTTAGAAGGCTTTGTGATTTCAGCTCGGATGAGTTTGAAGATGATTTATACGGGCAATAAAGCCAAAACAGTCTGACTGAAAACTAGGAAATGAACGGGCTATCTCTAGAGAATGAAGGCGGGGCAAGGCATCCCTATTTATGGAGCAATAGTGTTACTACGAGCATATTTGGCATAGCGTCAACGGGAAATAGAACGGTCTTTGAATCTAATCTCGTATCATAGAAGATGCATACAATATTTTGTCAAGATGCAGAGCACCGTCGCGATGCCGCCGACGTCTTCCAATGGCATTATCGTGCTTTCCAGGGCCTACGTCTAACAGAGGCTTCTCGAGGGACTTGTACCGCTTCCTTGCTCGTCTTTACCCATCGATGTGCGGACTTTTTGCTGACCACAGCGTGGCGGGACCGACAACGCCCTGGCTTGCATTTATTCTGCGTCCTTTCCTCTCATTCTCCCACCATTCCCCCCCCCCTCTCTCTCTCTCTCTCTCTCTCTCTCTCTCTCTCTCTCTCTCTCTCTCTCTCTCTCTCCCCCTTGTGTCTCTCCCTTCCCCTTTTTCTCCCGCCCTCTCCCTCTCGCTCCCTCCCTCCCTCCCTCCCTCTTTCTTTTTTTTTCTCTCTCTCTCTCTCTCTCTCTCTCTCTCTCTCTCTCGTTCTCCCCTTCCATTCTGTCCGCGGCCGTCGTTATCTCCGTCGGTCAGTGACGGCGGCGACGCGACATCGACATCGACAGCTTCCCCGTCGGTGATGACGACCGTCGACGGGGAGCCGTGGCCGACGCAAGACGCCCCGGGGATATCGGAGATGGTGGTCTTTATGTGCGGCACCGATCGCACGCACCGTAGTGCTGCGTTTGCTGCGAGCTCGCTGGTGTGTTGCACTGTTAGGAAGTCTGCCGAATGTTGTGTCGTCTGTAAGAGAGTTGGTTCAGTCGTGGACTCGTGAGAGCCGCACTGCGAAACAGTTGGACGCGGTCGATTGGCATGAGGCCCAATATCGTTCTGCAAACGAAACGCCTTGGCGTCGCATCCACTACCGGCCTCGTTAATGTCGAACCCGGTCGAATATTTTAGCTTTTCGGTAAGGCTGAGCGCCAAAACCGCTTAGAATGTTTGTGTACGTCATTGGTTATCGCACATATTTTGTGCTGTTCTGCGGCTGCTCGTGCATCCAATTTTTACACAGCAGCTTCTGAAAAAAGCAATGCAAACGGCTTTACTTACTTCCTTTGTTTCATTCACTCTGTAAAGTTGCATCTTAGGCTTTTGCAGAGATCTTTAAATCGCGCGGCCATCAAAACTTGATGTGACAGTTCTCGACGCCACAAAGGCCCTGCTCAGTTAAGCTCATCCCATCCCGTCAGCGTGCAAACGCTCTGCAGACAACTCAACGCCAGTGGTTTATGGGAGAGAACACTTAGAGCGCTGCGGGGCGCTCCAGGCTTCATCGCTTGGCACGAGGCTGCAGCAGCCACACAATGGGCGACTCGTTCATTTTGTAAATCTCCGCAGCTGTTTGTCGGGTTCACTCTATTTTGTGCACCTGCGACCATCTGGGCGTCTCCATTAAGGTCGTAAATCAGACCAGTTGCGCTGAGGTCATGATCCGTGCTGATTAACGCACAAGGGGGCAATTCTCGGCCACATTTAGCACGCTTCTGAATGCCAAGAGCGCCTCTGATGGCATTTACACGGGTCAAAGTGACGGCCAGCGAGCGGTGGATTCGTGCCTCATCTATTTGAAAAATGTGACGCCGATAGCTCTGGCGTAGATTTGTTTTGATAGATGGCTTCGTCACGGAATGCTCCCCGTCGATAATGGAACTCCGTGACAAATGTTGGCCGAACCAAGCCGATTTCTGCACGGCTCAAGATTTCATCTCAGCCGTTCAGCGACGGAAACGCCTTTAGTCAAATGCTGTTTTGGATGATAGCCGCCGGCAGTGCCAAAATAGACGGTCCTATGGCCCCGTTTGGTAGTCAGAGGGCTTTCATTTTCCGTCTGTTTCACCTTTCTCTCACACTCAACCATTTACTCACTCACTCACTCACTCATTTACGCACTCACTCACCCACTCATTAATCCGGCATCTTGATCTAACGGCCGGTAAGTTTCCTTGTGGCCGTAAATCAGAAATGGACATTCGTTGACTGGTATGATAGATTAAGACGCATAGGCTGTGAAGGCTGTCACTTGGCACCGAAGAGGTGAAGTTGGCTGGGTTACTGCCAAGAATCGGGGTGCAGCAGCACCATAAACCCAAAACAAAACCTATATTGTTATAACGAAGCATGGAGAGATTATAGGTAAGTAATTCATCCCTATTCCTTACCCACATGCCATGTATATTTTATGTGTAAGGCTGAAAGCTTGTCAGAGTATCTAACAGCCATCAACGAAAAGGCGCATTTTATAATTAAAAATAATGAGCTATCACTACTCGTGCGGTACTTTGCCGTAATGCATTTCATTTACAAAATGGGATATGTAACGGTTAAAACGTAATTGAATTACAGGCATAAGGAGATGTTCCAACCTCGTGAGAGGTGCTTACGTAGTTTCTTCGTTAAGCATCAAGACATCTTTTCCATGCATATGATATGACCCAGTACGCACCTTGGGTGGTAGTGCTCATTCCACAAGCCTGCCTGCATTAGGGAACAGACTTGGAAGTTCATGACCGACATGTGGCTAGGGCTTTGGAATCAGGCTTGCCACGGCCATGGCGCAAAGGAGAGAGCATAACGGTCCGATATCTGGAAGAAAAGTAGTTATTAGGCACAAGGTTCTCTTCATTTGTGTTCTCTTTGCAAGAATACAATTATAAGTTTTTGACTCGCACAAATTGGCTCCTGCATACCGAACAATAAAAATGTTATGTACAATCTTCGGAATTTGAACTGCGAAGCTATGCCAGTTGCTTGACTGATTGATCATCATATTGACAAAGCATAAAGGCGAATGATATAACGAAGCAAATTGTCTCTAATTAGGTCTTTACGGAGCTAATGAGGAAAAAGGTAAGACGAATAAAACGTCTTAAACGGTTCTTCTCGTCTGACAGATTAACAAAGCAGTTGAAACTTCTCTCTTCGGTTTGGTTTGCTTGTTACAAATTCAGTCCTGTTAAATGTGAAACTCTTCTGAACACTTTTGCACAAATTTGGTAGCACAGAAACCGAGATCACAGCTTTGGATTCGTCGTTCGGGAAACTGGTACGCATGAATCTATTATACTTTGTGAACCCTTGCGCAAGCCCTTGCATGCTGCATACGTTAGCATGATTAAAGCGTTGCAAATGTTTTCAGCCACTGCTGACTTTAAACGAATGAAGCCCTGCAATGGCTCAAACGCATGGCATGCTTGAAGTGTCAAATCTGTCATGGCCGACTGGCTGGCTGCCGTATAATCCAGCCTGTTACCGCCGCATGCAGAGCTTCTTCGACCGAAATCAGCCATTGACACAAGGATGCAAACAAGTCAGTGTTTGTGGACAAACTCATCGTTTCCTGTCTCGCTGATCACCCAACACCAGCCTCCCGGTGGCCGGTTCCGGCGGCGTGGGAACCACTTCCGGTCCCGCTTCCGGCCGTCGATCGGAAACAATCCGTCGAGCCTGCCAAACGAGCAGCGGTGCATCTGCACACCGCAGTGCACCTCTGCTCTGTACCCCGACTCCTGTACCCGCTCCTGGCTCTGTGGGACGTCGAACCCATCCTCTGAGCCCGCCACGACATCCGGGCCGCGCCGGCGACGGTCTGCCGACTCCGACTCAGCCCACTCGTCGGCTCCGACGACTGCTGTCGGCGCGGCGGGGGTGCCTCGTTACGACGCCGTCGCGCCATCGACGGCCGCCCTGTGTAAACGTCGCAGTCGACAAAAGCTCCGTGCCTCATTAGGGGACCGGTGCACCCGCTCCGCCCCCTCTCCTCCCCCCGCCCCCTCGCCCCGTCGAGCCCGACATAGACCTGGGCGTCGCACGCGCGACGGCTTCACCGGAGCCGAAAGAGCTCAGTCGTCAGCGAGGGCGTGGAACAGACCAGCTGTTCTGTGCATTACGGCAGAAAGCAGCGCTTTTAAACGGTGTGCTAGTTACATGTTGTCGATCAGCGCAGGAGAGCTGGAATTGGCGCCGACACTGAGCGCCGTCTTGCACAGCGCGTGCGGTTCCGTGTTGAACGGATAGCCTGACCACATGTTAACGATGCTCGTCAGAGGTGCATTATGGCGTCATTGTGTATTAACGACCTGCCGTAGTACGTGCCCTTTTGTTACGGGAACTCTTTGTGTGTAATCTCGTGCAAAAACCATGTGTATTGTTCCCAGCTGGGGGCGCTCGAAGAGTTATGCTTACTGCTCGGGATCACGCAAGTCATTTGTTAACATTAGGGTCAGCATAAAGGGCGGGCCTGTATAATTTTGTGACTCTTCTGTTGTAAATTTCAACGCTAGTCACGCATTTTAAGAGACGGACGATAATTTTTGCCAAGAATTAATTAAAAAGTGGCTCGGGCAGCTGGGTTCAGCGCAAGGCGTGCGAACAGGCTCTCCCGGATGCGTCCCACCATCTTACCATCACGGAACTGGATCGAAAAGATCAGTAGGCGGCGCGCAATTTAGCAAAATACCAACCAATTCGCCTAATTGGTTATCGTGCGGGTCGATATACCTTGGAGCAATTCCGTTATTACACCGTCATGCTTATCGATGACGATCGATAAGCGTGAGCTTATCCAGGATTCCGGTGATCGACTAGCGCCAGAGACTAAACATGCAGCACCGTAGCTGTCCGAAACGAATGATAGCCGTCTTTGATGCATAACGCTGTTTAGCATGTAAGTTGCAGGCGAATCAGATGTGTGATGCATGATAGCCGACTAGTTTTTATCGACCGTATCCTTGCTTCATCGATGAGTCCTCCCCAAACATTTACACAGTTGGTCAAATTCAGGGACATTTTAGGTCTCAGCTTTCACGTAGTGACATCTGGTACAAACAGAGCGCTGTAAGCAGGGCGATGTCATTTCCTGAGTTCGATTTCCACTGGAGCTGTTACCTTGTCTTGCCGTGTTTGCCGTCTTTGCGGCAGCTCCAAACAGCGCCTATCTTTTGTAACACATTTCGCCGCCGCCCCAGCCACGTCCGCCGTTCTGACGGGCTCGGCGGCTCCGAGAAGACCCGGTGCAAATTCCCAGACATCTATCAATCACCGTTTTCCCTGTCCATCCATCAGCTCGAGCCGGCCCGGGGCTCCGTGCGCGCGGCTCCGCTCCCGCCCTGCTCTCGCCCTGCTCCCGCCCAGGCTCCCGCCCTGTTCCGTCGACCACCGCCCCCGTCGACCACCGCCCCGAGCGCAGCCTCCTCTCTGATCTGATGGCATCGTGTGTATGATGGATCGGGCTCATCGCGCGCCGTTCGCTTCCAGGCCAGCTGACGCGAGTGACGGCCGTCGAGGGTGAGACAGCTGAGCTGCCCTGTGACGTCACACCTCCCGTCGCCGGCGACGAACTGCGATTGGTACTCTGGTACTATGGAACCGGAGGAACGCCTATATACACGTAAGTATCTGCATGACAAATTCCATATAAGACTTTGGTGATTGTAGTAAGCCCATGTTGCGCTTGTTTCGAGGGAACTTTCCCATGAGGTTTATCTTAGAAGGGCCTCCCTTTTCGTCCCCTTGAGGAAAACGGTTCAGACAATGGCAGTTTGGTTTAGCTTGCAACGATTCAACTGATCCTGCCCAGCGGGCTCAGAGTCGCTGCAATCCGTTGCAAATCGCACCCATGGGAATGTGGCGGTGACCGCGAATGACGTCGTAAATGCAATAAAAAAGGTCCGTTGTTCCATAGACTATGCTGAGATTTTGAAACAAATGTGAGCATTTGCCCAATATGCTCCAGTAATAGCTTGTCCCTGTGTAGATTCCGGGATGCGTCGTTACATAATACATATCATATATTTCTTTGAGACGCTTCAATGCTAGGCTGAGTTATGTTATGTGTGACTGGGTCGATAAAATCCAAGTCTCTGGCTAGGTCAAAGCTGAATAAAATTAGCGTCCATCATAGTGCGCCGTCCCAACTTGAGCATGGCTCCATTTATCTTTAGTTCATCATAAAACACCTCATCAGACGGGGCCGCCCAACTCGTTATCGTTAATGAGCGTCGCGTCAGACAGAAAATCCACTTCAATGGCAATAAGAGCTGTTGTTTCCTGCAGTTTCGCTATGACTTCTCCACGAACCCTGTTGGATGTATGCAATAACTTTAGCATTTCCATGTTAGCTTTGTTTTAGGGCAGTGTACTAAACTTGGCGAGAAAATGAGCAATTGGGCGAATCAAATATCCCTGTTAGATATTTAATCGTCATATGTTTTGCGTTGCTAATATTGTTCCTACCCAATAGGCATGAACAGAAAAGTCATGAGGTCATTTTGGGCACAAGCTGGGCGCGTCGCGCTGTATGATGCATGGGACGAGCTCATCAGATGCGATGATGGAGTGAAGACCACATCCCGCACTCCTTGCTCTATCTCTGCATTATGAAGGTGTGGTTATCAACAAACTCGAACCGATGCAGTAGCGCAGCCTCTTGTTAGTGTGGGGATCTACGGCATTATGTAGTCGCCGCACGTTGGACCGGATGAGATTGCACTATATTTTCAATGCTGAGCACATGGCCAAGGTCATAGGGTACTAGGCCTTGGTGCGCGGAAGGAAATAAAGAGGAAAGGAAAGGGTCTCCACATCCTGATGTAGGTAATAGGCAGTCTGTCGCCACAGAAACAGCAATTATCTTGGTGACAGGAAAGTGGAATAATCTTGGAATCGTATATGTTTGTTGGGTGAGCCAGCCTAAAGCATTGAGCAGCGAAGGATAATAATGAATGTTACTATAGTAATCTTAAAATTTTAAGTGAAGCGAGCTCCAAAGGACAAGTGAATGCATAATTCAAATTGCATATGCAAAGGCATACTTCTCTCTGTTACGTAAGTGTCCGTGATGGCCTCTTCAATCACAAAGAGCTTGCTCAAAAACAGCTGCGAGAAAAAGAACAGAAACAAGAAATGCATTATTTTTACGTGGTTTCGAGTATTGTTGCTGAATGCGTAATGTCTTACTTATCCTGAAAATGTGCGTACAACAGTTCGTAAATATCTAAAAGCGCTACGTAACAGTAGTTACTATAGGTATGTTGGGCAGACGGGCTTCAAAGCCCGTCTGCCGGCTACAGGCTTAATACGGCCAGGGGAGCCTCTGATATGGACAGGGACAGCACTCTGAACCACCCAGAGTGCACCGCGAAGCCGCCGTTCTCCCGACACCGATGCTCGGCCTCAGTATTGTGCAGCAGAGGGACGCTCTCCGGGCAGCGCTATGGACGTGAAGTGCAATATGTGCCGGCAGCCGCGGGGGCTCACGGTCGGATATGGACCTTAATGTCACCGGAATGGTAGCCCATGCCTTCCCAGACATATTGACTGTCGGCCCGTCGAGTGATGTGATCGGAATAGCCAGTGACGCAACTCCTTCGTCGCGCAGGATGATCCAAGCCGGGAGAGGAGGCTTTCCACGTCCGGCTGCCGCAATGCACTGTTATGTAATGGAGCAAATGCACTAACACATTAGCGATAAGATCATCTAGGAATCGTTGTTACCCCGGCTGATTCAATTTCTTATGGTGTAACCTTTCCAGCTCTGACAGCAAACTTTGTTGGCTGATTGCAGTTTCCGGGAAATCAGTATTGGAATCTTTAAATGGAAGCTTTTTGTCAAGGCCTTATCTTATTGTTATCAAAAGACCGGCTTGATCATGTGGTCAAACCATTTAAATGGCTTGCAGATAAATTTATTCTGCGTTTTACCTACAAACCCAATAACAGGCACAATAACTCATTATATTTGCATTACTTGGAACGCAATTTTCCATAGAGAAATTCGGAACCTTAGAAAAAAAAAATCATGGGGAGACGGGGAGGGGTTGTTATTTTTATCTTTCGAAAGCGATGTACACGTATGCAAGCATTTAAAAGTAAATTATTAGTCTTACTCACAATCAAGTTCGACTAAACCGAAAAAGTGGCAAGATATCAGCAAATGCATTGACATCGCTAAGCGGATCAATACCCAAATGCAGTCATATTTTGAGGATCTTCTTGGGCACCAGATGCATATCTAAGATGCATGGCCATTAATCTCCCTCGCTTCAAGCATCGGGGAGAAAATTCTATCGATTCCAACTGCTCTAAGTTACGATGCGTGATGGTTCGAAGGATGTGGATCCATCGTAACCCCTAGGCCCGGGCCATATAAGGCGTGGTTTAGTGTCGCTCGTGCCGATTGAGTAGCTGGGCCACGCCATGGAGGCAGCACGGGCTATATAAGCGACAGTGCTCACATTAGCCTAATGTGCTATGATTTGTGTCGCCATCAATCCTGCCGGAGTAACTTAGTGTGGTGACTCATTTGCCATTGCGTGGTATTATAACCGCAAAGGGAGCGCGCTTGACAGTATCCAAGTAGCAATATCGAGTACTAGGCCTGTGATATTGACTATTGAATTTGTTTGACTCAACAATAAGTGCTTCGAAGCTGAGTATCTTCACAAATGACACTTCCTAGTTAGATGACAAGCCGGTATGACATGTTTTGGTGCAGTTGGACGCTGTAGGAAGGCAGGCAGGAGCGAGGATTTAAACATTATTTTATACGTCAGCTTTCAATGCGGTAGGTATAACATCAAATATACCCATTTCATTGGTGAACGGGGGCCAGACATCTTCGGGGCCACCGCAGTGTCGAAATCGACAAAACACGAAAGGAGATGTTTGGATTTCTTCGGCAGCGCATAAATACGTATGCCCATTTAGATTTGTTTCTAATTTGAGACATTTCTTAGCACCCTACCACCCCACCCCTCGAGCGGCCATCTTCTAAGATGCACAGCGCTAGTATGGTCCGCTGTATGTATGTACTCAGCGTCAGAATGAAGACGTATGTATGTAGGTATATGTCAACTTAAGACTACGTGTTACGAATGCAGTCGCAATGCTCTAAGTAGCTCAGTCAGATAATATGTGAAAAAATGTCAGAACATTGAACAAGGAACAATTTTAGTCAACGTAGGCGCAACCCTCCAAACATGCTCAACCCCGTTTCCCTAAATGCAAGAACCTGGAGCAATGTAAGCTTGTTAACCGGATGGTATGACCAGCGCCATGCCGGCTAACTCACTGCCGAGCTATACTTGCACCACAAACCAAAAAAGCAGGTGTGGCCAGCAGCTTGTGGTAGTGACTTTTATTCCCCGGACGCTAATGTAAAGACCTTGACATAACTTCCCATGGTGTTTTATTTCAACTGTTCGTGTCAATAATAGCAGCTTAACAAGGCTCTAGCTGAATAAAGATGTGCTTAGGATTGTATTTTTATATATCTATTCATATATGAGGGTTTTTTCCTTTACATGTGCGGTTACATCATATCAGTTGCATCGCAATGGCTTCTACTTTCTACAGCGTAATGTGTTCGTTCCGCGATTGTGATATCATATATCAGAATGTAAATGAAACTAACTTACCTTTTACTATTTCAAGCCACTTTTCCCTAACCTAACTAGTTCACTCAAGCCGAAAATCAGCATCAGCTCACCGATCTGCGATCCTTCACTGAAGAGGGTGTTGGAAATCGTGGAACTCAAGCCAGCTGCCACAAGTTTCATGCTTCCTCATGATCGGCAATCCCCATCTTACTATCGCGCTTTGATTTCAGATACGACTCACGGAACCGGAACCAGATTCTTGGCGAACACTGGGTCGACTCCACTCTGGACCGAAACCGAATCCAGTTCCAGCCGGACGCCCGACCTGCCCACCTGCGTGTGACCGGTGTCCAGCGGGCCGACCAGCGCCTCTACCGGTGTCGGGTCGACTTCCTCCACTCCCCCACCAGAAACTCACGGGTCAACCTCACCGTCATCGGTGAGTAGAGGAGTTCAAGTAGGAGAGAACTGGACCAGCGATAATACCTAAGAGATGCCAACGCATGCGATGGTGTCGCAAACAGTGAAGAGGGCACAATGCACTCTGGCTATTCGCATAGGCGTTTACATCATGACGTTTTTCTTACAAAGTGTCGGCGCTCTATTTTGAAATTATAATTAGTTTCTCTAAAAATCATTTGCTTTAAAATTGGTGCTCTACTCAACTGAACATTTGAAAGACATTTGCAAGAAAAAGGTTCATTTATAACCATTTTCATCCGTAAGCGGTTTGTTGCCTGTGAAATGTAGGTTCGGCTGAAATGCATTGTTTGGTTTCAAGTGCATCCCATTTGGCATACCGCATAATAAGCCAATTTTTATTGAAATTATTTGAGGCACTCTGTTTTCTGCAACAGCTAGTGCTCATTATATCATACCAAGCGCTTTCAATGCTTTCAGGGCTTCGCGGACGACAGTACACCGTAAATTTCACCGTCAGACAAAAAGCTTCCGTTTGGCTGAGCTCACGGTCAATTGTTTGGCGTAACCATCGGGTAAAGCATTCTCAATGGCGCCCTTCTAACTCTCACTCGGACTCTCAACTCTCACCAGAGTTCTAACTCTCCTATAGGAGTGCCTGGGGCGATGTGCCGGGACCAGGGGTGCAGCTCGGCCCGGGAGCTACGGCCCAGCCCGCCAATCGGAGCCGTCACAGCCAGGCCCGAATGAATCTCGGCGCCACGGACGGTTCCCGGCATCACATTCATAACTGCGGCTGGTGTTGGCAGCCGGGCCCGTGCACTGAGAAGCAGCTGCCGGCCGGCCCTCGGCCGATCATTTATCTGCCGACGCGCGATTAATGTCGGACAGACCCGATGACGGCCGCTCATGCCTCCGAGTCATCCCGGTGACTCACTGATCGGTGTTTCACGCCGCCCCTCGCGAGACGCTGCTGGAGTCATCAGTCATTCTGCCATGCGGCTCGCTGCAACGCGAACGGTCCGCCCAGTGATCGGCAGATGAAATTTGCACCGCGATACGCTCCGCTGATGATGGTTGCTGTAGGTGCGGAAGTGTAATATCGGGGATAGATTCAGGCGTAAACTTTTGATGGATAACGGATATGTGATGTGCCGCACCCACACATCAGTTCCCTGTAGTCTCTGGTGTTCTTCAATGCACCGTGGATTTATCGAAGCTTTCTGCAGACATTTCTGTACATTGGTAAACATCATTGAGTGGCACACCCCATCATTTGTGTATTTTTCCTCTGCAACTCATAATCAGTCACACCCTTCTGTGCGGTGTGCTGGCATCATACAGTACACCATTTGCGCCGGGCCATGAGGTGCTGAGACAATGCCGTCATAGACAGACCGCACTCAGTCCTGCTCTGATGCCGCTATCGTAGCTCGCCTATCCTGAGGGCCTGGTGCGCCAGTGTTTGCATACTCCTCTGAGAGCCAGATTACACCCCGCAACCGAGCGGAGCGCTCGAGAGGCGACGCCCTGCTGGCGTGAGAATCCCCTGCGCCGGCTACTGGGCGGGCGTAATGGACCCTGTTCAATTATTCCCGCGCATAGAGATTAGACGTTTTGCTAAGGGTCATTAGGCACCCATTTGGATCGAGAATTGCGGTGGCTGAGGATGTTTGATATTGATGAATCGAAATTTTATTTGTACGCGTGGAGCTCTCATTCAAAATGCACTATAAGCCAATTCATTTAGCGGCAGCGGATTATTTTTCGCAACAAACGTCAATCTATTGCAATTTGATTTATCCATTAAAAGAGTTCCAATGAGCATTATAATTGAATTAGTGGTCCTAAAACTCCAGCTAAATAAGTTTACATTGATGGCCCTACCCTACCAATCTTTGACGCTAAAACTTGGCTCATCGCTGCATTCTAAACAACGTATTCAGACCCGTTTCTTGGGCACTTTGCAATAAAGCCAGTTTTATTCTTCTGCAAACCCGATGCCCATATAAACTGCGCTTCATTAGCAAATCGAATCGGTCGGGTGTGACAGAAGGAACATTATTCTCTGATGAGTTGGCATTAAAGTGCACTCGCCGCCATTAAAGTTGTCCAATTTTGGCCAATATTTTTCACTATGTTCCACATTTTGCCTGCTTATTCCTTGTCATGGGGGAACAAAGAGGTCATTTGCGTAATGTTCGGCCGCAGGCTGGCGGTGTCCGTGGGTGATGCACCGCCTCTAGTCTCGACACGGACGCCGGGCGATGGCCCCCTGCAGTCCAGTCGGACACCGCAGCTCCCTGTGCAGGACAAATAAGGGGATTTCGGTCGCCAAAGGGGATTTTGGTCGCCGTGCGTCGCCCAGTATTGATTGGCTGTGTCTCCCCTCTTGGTCTCCCCGTCGCAATTTTCACGGCGAGAAATCAAAGCGGTCGCGTATGACGAGCCTCGAGGGAGGGGCGAGACCCCGATACCGGATCGAAACAGACGAATGAGTTGTCCGCACCCGTCCAGATGCAGGTTATAAGGGTGTAAAGATCGATTTATTAGAGATTCGTAGTGATGAAAATGTATGATAGGAACTTACATTAGACGATAGTGTCTATGCCAGTCATTGATGTAGTAGTATAGGTACCAACATTATAACGTGTCGTAAAGCCAACATGACTATCGATGAGTTCCTAACACAGAATAACTCCTTATAGCGGCTACTGGGGGCGGCCGGTGAGCACTTACAATGGTTAGAGAAGGACCATAAACCTTTTACAAACAGCGGACCGATACGGCGATGGGCGTCGCGCGATGTCCACGCTATGGGCGCCCCGATAGCGCGGGCGTCTATCGACAGAGCGCCCACGGGTACGGTAGCCGACTCCGGCAAACTCCGTGGCGCTCGAAGGGAACGACGGAGGTCGAACTGGATCCCTTCTAGGCGTTGAAGAGCTAGAGTGGAGACCAACTCTTTCGTCCGTCGACTGCCACTCCGGCAGCCCATTCTTCAGCGATGCAGAAATTTACATTCTAGCGATATTTACGGTGACATTTCGCACAGCCAGCCTAGCTGATGCCTTTCATTATGAATAGATTGCCTTGACGTAGAGACGCTTGGCGGCGGCGATGCGCCTCCAAATATGGAAATTTCCCCGCTGAATTTACCGCCCCCGGGCCCGATTCCGATATTGGATTCCATAACGCGACGATGCCGCCGGAGGGCATATGACAAATGATGGGCGTTGTTTCTTGTCGCGCCGTGAATCACGGCGGATGACGCGCGGCTTTGGTACGCTCTCACCGGCCCAGAACATGTCCTGGCGGTAGTCTGGCTTTGAAGAGCATTGTTTTCGTGTTTTGCTGCGGGCGGATAGTTGATAGATGTTCAGATCTGAATTTCAAATCATTGGGCCATGCATTTGCGTGGTGTCTTGTTGCATCGAGATGAAAGATGCGTGACGTTTTTATTCGCAGCCGGCGCGCAGGCTTTGTAGTGGCTTCATATGTCTTTCTGTCTGACAAGGCGGGCGGTGATGCGCATTGTTCTGCGTATTTCTCGAATAGCAGCACGAAGCCCCGGCATCGATCATCCCTAAACAGCACGGCGGCGGTCTTGGTGTAAGAGGATGCCGCCAAATGCCCGTCATGTTTGCACGCTGTCGCTCCAAACTCACGTATGTAACAATTGCATACACCGCCCGGCATCCGACAGAGAGATTATCCTCAACGCAGTTCCTGTGGCGCCTTTTCGAATCCCTCAGTCTCTATCCCTCTCTCTCTCTCTCTCTCTCTCTGTCTCTCTCTCTGTCTCTCTCTCTCTCTCTCTCTCTCTCTCTCTCTCTCTCTCTCTCTCTCTCTCTCTCTCTCTCTCTCTCTCTCTCTCTCTCTCTCTCTCTCTCTCTCTCTCTCTCCTCTGTCTCTCTCTGTCTCTCTCTCTCTGTCTCTCTCTCTCTCTCTCTCTCTCTCTCTCTCTCTCTCTCTCTCTCTCTCTCTCTCTCTCTCTCTCTCTCTCTCTCTCTCTCTCTCTCTCTCTCTCTCTCTCTCTCTCTCTCTCTCTCTCTCTCTCTCTCTCTCTCTCTCTTGATCTGCCTCTCCTGTTTGCCCCTCTCTGTCAAAGGCAGCCCGTGTGACTGACTGTCTGTCTGTATGCGTCTGTCTATCTATATCCTGTCTGCGTGCCTCCCTGCCTTTCTTTGTGTCTGATTGTCTGCCTTTCATTACAGTTCCTCCTGGCACACCGGTGGTCACCGATGATAAGGGGCAAGTGGTGGAGCGAGGTCAGAGTCGTCGCCATCGAGAGGGCCAGATGCTTCACCTCACCTGCCGCTCTTCGGGAGGTAAGTGAGCTATGTATCGGGAGGTGAGCTTTTCCTGGAAGGTGAGCTATTCCTGGGAGATGAGCTATCCATGGGAGGTGAGCTATCCCTGGGAGGTGAGCTATCCATGGGAGGTGAGTTATCCATGTGATGTGAACTATCCTTGGGAGGTGAGCTATTCATGGAGGTGAGCTATCCATGAGATGTGAGCTATCCCTTGGAGATGAGCCTATCGGCTATCCTGATAGTCGGGTGAGCTATTTTCGGGAGTCTGTTGATTATGCATAGGATTCATTCTAAAAAGTGACTTCGGTGGCTAGTGCCTTTGCAGAAACGTTAAATACGTCGCAGCAGAAACGTTGAATACGTCGCAGTTCACATAATCAATAAGAACATTTGCTCGAGTGCGCTTCCAGAAAAGCTATTCTTAAAGAAATCATCATAAGTCATGACAAGTCACAGGAATGTTACTCAAGAGTCACAAAGAGGGTTTACAGGATCACTGAAAGGTCACAGAGGTCACTGTCAGGTCATAGAGGTCACGGAAATGTCGCGGTAATATCCTTCCATCGGCGATCGCCATATTATTTGCTGGTACACGTTTGATGGCGCCCTGCGCTAATGGAAGTTTAAACCTTTGGCTCGGATGCTCTCCACGAGCCAACAGAGCCGAGTGGCGCTCAAACACGACGCCATATTGACTTATTAAACTGCACGTGTCGGCGGCCGAGCTGCCCGGCCCGGAGGCGGATCTGCCCGCCGGACTGGGCCGGCAGCGCTAGCAAGAAACCTTATCGAAAGCTGGACTGCCGGTCAATGCTGAACAAACTTCGGCCACCAAAGTTTGTCCTCAGCTCGGTGGACCACGTAGGAAAACTGGAGATGTTTCTTCGCTTCATGCAATCTATCTGGTTTCACCAACTTTGTGGAATGTGACCGACCTGACCTGACCTGACCTTCTAAGGCTATACCCCTAAATTTGAGACCAAATCTTAACCTGACCTACCTCGGCACGTGCTCTGATTTAATTACCAAGCTCAACCCAGCCTAGCCTCCCGACTCTCTACTAGCCTACTCGACCTGATATGACCTGACCTGACCTAACCTTAGCAGCAACAAGCTCCCAATTATCAGACCTGACCTGCCTCAAGCAATGGCCGAAACTGGCCTGGCCTGACCTGCCTCATGCTCCCCACTGCCAAATCTGACCTCCTCTGACCTCTGGCAGGCTCGCCGTTGCCGAACGTGACCTGGTGGCGGGGCAGCACCCTGGTGGATAGTAGCTGGGAGGAAGAGGGGAACGGCACGGTGGTGAACCAGCTGACCGCCGGCCCTCTCTCCCGTGATGACCTGGACGCCTCCTACACCTGCTGGGCGGCCAATCACAAACGGAGCCTGCCCAAGGCCACCAAAGTCGCCATCGACATGCTGCGTGAGTATAGTAGCACGATAAATCAGAAACAGACTTTTGACGTATAGGGAGTTTTGGTAGCGATTCTTCTCAGGAATGACGGCTGTATTGAAGGACGAAGTTCGTTCGAGGAGTGGGTATTTTTAGGCTTCAGGTGTTTTTATTTTTATTTTTAATGGAACCTATGAGTCATCATTCAAGAAAAAACATGAAGAAGTCAACGAAAACATAAATGAGAAATCAATTAAGAGAGAAATGGTGATGCAGCCTGGTGAGCTAAAATCTGAAGAGCGTTCAAAATACCCGTTCTAGCGCTTCCTTCTAGGCGACCACTAATGGCCAGCATTACCGACGGGGCTTGTGGAGCCAGTAAATTCCCGAGTCGCTAAGTCTCCGGCTGAGTTTGAGCGCCGCCGGCCGGCCGGCACGGCCGCGGCCGTGCCGGAGCACCCCGTCCCCGGATGTGGGGCCGCCGAGCACGCGCCATTTATACACCCGGCCGCTGAAGTTTAGAGGCCGTGCGACGGCTGACTGAGATTGTTGACTGTGTTCATAAGGCTTCGTGGAAGAAGAGATGCGCTTTCACAACAAAGCACTGTCTGTCTTTGTGACACTTCGTATTTTGTTAAAAATGTTAAATGTTTTAGGGAATATCGGGTATGCTTGCGTCATGACAAGTTTTTGTTATTTTAATGTCATGTTTGTGATTTCTCATCGTCTGCATGATGGTTTAGGGATAAGCTCAAATGATCCAAACACATCAACACTTCATCAGTCCTTGAGCATTTTCCCGCAGTGTGCGGTACGTGTATTGGCATGTGTCTCACCCTTGCATGCCCTCGTGACGCCCGTTTTCCCGCTGTGTCTTCAGTGCGGCCTCTGACGGTCAACCTCCTGGGCACCAACAACCCGCTCTCTGCGGGGGTGACCTACCAGCTGACCTGTCAGAGCGTCGGCTCCCGACCCGCCGCGACCATCACCTGGTGGATGGGAGGCCAGAAGCTCCGACTCACCAACCAGGTCAGTGACACAGATACCCAGCGAGGAGCTGTCGGAGCTGCGAGATGGCGGAGCTTCAAACTTGTAGAACTTACAAGCTTGTGGAGCTGGGGCAGTTGGATGTTATGGGGTTGGCGGACTGGTGTCTAAGAATGCCGTTGTTGTAGCCACGAAGACGTTAAATAATGTTTTGTTTTCGTGGACACTGGTTTGTTTGGTTAGCCATTGTTAGGAGCTAAACGTTTTTGTTGTATAGCTCGATGTGAGGATTTAGGGAGCAGTCGGGCAATGTGCTTTCAGATGTCCTTGAGAAATGTTTAAGGAACCTACAAACCACAAAAAAATGTTATCATTGGAATGCTCTTCTGGTATTAAAAGTACAGTAATACCCCACAGCCGACCTTGTTGAGAGCATCATGTAATTAGCTGAAAGTAGTGCTGTCAAAAATGTCTCACAGATTACGAATTTCGCCGTCAGTTCTTCAGAAGGCATCGTCATATACGGCGAGTGATCCTGCTAAAAATGTAAGCGAGATTTTAGCAGCTCCGGCAAGCTTTGACGGCAAACCGTCGGAAATGTGCTCCATCCGGTTTTATGTAACGTCATACTGAAAGCGGCTGTGTCGTTTCAGACCAGCAGCCACGACGGCAACGTGACGACCTCTAAAGTGACCCTGACCCCGCGCATCGAGGACAGCGGACAGCTGATCCGCTGCCAGGCGAGCAACCCGCTGCTGAGGAACTCCATCGAGGACCTGTGGAGATTGAAGATACGCTGTAAGTGCCGACAGTGTTCAGTGCGCCGTGTGCACTGTCGTTAGCGGTGCAGTATGTCCCCGGGATGGCCGTTTTGGGTGATCTGTTAGCCTGTGGAGGTTTATACTCCCGCGAACGACCACGGGCGCCAGTGCGTCTGTCGTAGCCTGACGCTTGATGGAGGCGTTTCACGTCGTTAATGATTATGGGAATTTACAAATGACGTCATTTGAGAGACCGTTGATCTTGATTGGCGATATCACAATGGGAGTGAGATCATGCCGCTTCCCAGTGCAAGACGCTATGCATGCAATGTTGGATGCGTAGAATGGTATCCCGTCTGCCACAACATGCTGCAGAATTCTAGAAACGTGTCTTTAGGGAACACGATTTTGTTCGGCGTTGGATGAAACAGCGAAAAAGCTGTTGAATGTAAAGACAAACTCAGGGTTCTCAACACGCTGAAAAAAAATCTGGCGTGGGCGTTCATTTCCATTCATTACCGCTTTTAATGGAACACCTATGGAGCCCGTCCCATGCCGGCTCGCGGATGAGACCATTTCCGCCGTTCCACCCAACCCCATTCTATCCTATCCTGTCCCATCGCAGCCCGGTTTCGTCCCACCCCCGGATAAGAAATCATATCATCGGCCGTTGAAGCCCGGTGGCGTTCGCGGAGCGGATGAGCCCGGTGCGGCGCGTCGTTCTTTGTCGCGACAGCGTCGGTTCTGTCGACCGTCGCCAAATTGCAGCCATTCACCGGCGTCGCACACGGTCTGCGTCGGTTGCCGGCATGTGAAACGCTTTGTCCCCGGTGTGCCGGAGACGCCGCGTTGGCCCAGTGCGTGAGACGGCCTACGCCACCATTGTCACCGCGCCGCCGCGCCGGAGACAGTCGCGCCGTGCGCCGTTTTGTAGATGACAATCTCGCGCCGCTGCTCGTCGCGGCCGTAAATACGTCAGACGCAGGGCGCGAATAGAGCCGAGTGGGCCGGGGAGGGCGACGGACGGACCGGGGAGGGGAGGGAGGGAGGGAGGGAGGGAGGAGGCCGTTAGGCAGGGCGTGTGCCCGCGGAGATTTACAACCAGAGGAACATACACGGGGACGTTTTCATTGTGTTGACTCGCTGAAAACACGCCTCAGAGTAGACGCCGCCGCGATAGAGGCTCGATAAGACGCGTGTATTCTCAGGAGTTGACGGGCGTTTAAACCGTCATTACGGGGAGTCCGATAGAGCGGGCATGGCCCACAAATGGGCGAGTACAAACACTGCCCGTTCTCCCCCGCCCCCGGGGCTCAGGGAGGGATCCTGTATTGAGGAGGTTGCGGGTGATAATAGATGTAGGAAAGTGTGTGCCCATGGGGTCGGTATTCATGGAACTGCGTCTGGTCGGACCCGGATTGGGGAGGGAGCATGGGGTCAGGGCGTCCGGTCAATGACCTGTCGTTTATGGGATGCACAACACAGTGACCCCATTTCCATAAATGCACAATGTCATATAATGGTATTCTTCATAAAAGTTTTATTCTCCATTTTTATGCGGTAAATAAAATACCTAAAGTTTATTCTTGTAATCACATCAAATAATAGAAGAAAAACATACGACATAAAAGATGCACATTGCATATCTTATCCAAAATCATTGGTTGTACCGCAATTATCCCTCGCCGGACCTATTGGTTTTCTACATACGCGCCGGCCGAGGGGGGGGGGGGCGGGTACGACCCCCCCCCCTCGCCGTTTCGCCCCTGGTGGAGCTAGCGCGTCGCGGAAAAAAACGAGCGTGTGCGCCGTTACGAGACGCAGAGATTGGTACCCGATTTTAAGGTCCTAGGTCAACCGGTGACCTCTGAGGTCAGGTCAAGTGCCCCAGGGTACGGTTCAGTTTTTGGTGAATAACTTCGCAAAAAACGGCCGCAGAGCGCCGATTTTGGCAGCATCGTGTTTGCCTCGCTCAGGCGCGTCGAATGATATACTTTTTGTCCGGGTCAGGTCAACTTGGGGTGTTGACCTCAGGTCAAGGTCAGGTTAGCACCCCCAGGTCACGAAGTTGGTCGAAAGAGTTCATGTCGCATATCATTCGATTCGGCAGGCCTTCCTGAGTCCATTGGTGCCTTTCCCAACTCGCTAGCTCAATTTGATCAAGAGTTATTGACGAAAAACTAATTTGACCTTGATGACGTCATAAATGACGTCACGCAAGGTCAACATTGCAAAAGTGACGCATCAAACCTTGCAAAGAGTGCATCAAATCACGATTCTGTGTGCTTAAGATAGTTGGAGATCGTTCCCGGCGCCAGAATAGCAGTTTGAATTTTTCCCCATTGACTTATAATGGTGAGGTCACGAAAATGACCTGACCTCATATGACCTTTAGGAAAAATCCGAGATATACAAGTTGTGGGACTCATAATGGATACTAGATCCTGCAAGTTTCATTTCCCTGTGACATCTCCTCTGGCAGTGAGGGCGTTGCGAAGTTGCGACATCTGAAGACCGTGCAGAGGTTCACTTATGACGTCATAGGTCAGTGACCTGACCTGACCCAAAAATGCGGTTGGTGTCAAAAGATCCGGCTTGGATCAAAGGTCAGGTATGCCAAGTTTCAGCTCTCTATCGCCAGCGTGTTCGGAGCTATCGCGAAAAAACCCTATGGGGGGGCGGCACCCGCCCCCCCCCCCTCGGCCGGCGAGGGTTATGTTAGATTCGCGTTTAGCTATGTTTCTGAAAATATCGTTGCATAAGGTATTGAAGTGCAAAGCAACTTAATGAGCCGAGTGAAGTGAAGTGAAGTCCGTGGTCTTCACGGTCCCAATATGATACGACCTGACCTGACCCGTTCTGTCGCTCCCCAGACGCGCCGCAGGTACAGCTAACTGTACGGCCCTCACGACCTCACGACGTGGGTGTCCGCGAGGGTGACCAGGTCTCCATGGAGTGCAGCGTGAAGGCCAACCCACCACCCCTTCGAGTCGTCTGGAAACGCGACGTAAGTGAAATTCTGTCACCATGACACTCTGTGACTCTTGCGACGTGTTACTAATGGGACATTGCTTGAGGTTCATCAAATGTTATCCAATGTCTTGGCTGGGGATTACATCATTTTATTTTTGCGATGCCACTTGCCGCACGCTCCACGTTTTGGTACAAGAACCGTTTTCTTTGAACCCTGTTTTGTCATTGTTCTGCAATGTTTGATGGTGTAACGCTCGACCAAACCCACGCCTTCTTCTGATCGATGCCGCCGACAATACACTACACAATGGCGCCCTTTGTGACGCGAGCAAACATCCAAAGATCGTCTGTGATTGTAATGATCAACTCGACACGGCGATCGAACATTTACGAGGCTTGGACAGGCTCGATTCCCTAATGCGGCCGGCGAGCGATGCGGCGGTGTTGTCTGTACGGGGCTCAGGCGCTGACAGTGACACCGGTCCGGTCACGATTGTCAGCTCAGCGTGATGTCTGGATCAGCGCTCTGAGCGAGCAGAGGTGCTGACATGACCCAAACAGCGGAGACGATTGTTACGGCTCGGGGACCAGACCATCTGACTGGGGCTGGGTGGACTGCGTACCAAATGATAGAAGCAGGCTTTGTGATGTCTAGCCCATGGACTGTTCCATACCTATACCTAGGCCCATGAGCTATATGTCTTATTCGTCAGCTAATTGGCTGCATAGGCGGCGGAACGGGGAGGGCACCGGGGCACCGTGCCCCCCCCCCCTCCTTTGATTTTGACATTTTAATATTAGCCCTATGGGCGTTGCATGGAAATAATGGGACCAAAAGTTGGCAGTGCCCCTCCCCCCCCCCCCTTAATTGAAGGTGTTCCGCCGCTACTGATTGGCTACACACTACACAGTGCACAGCCAGCCTAAAGTCACCGAAACGCTCAACTCGGGTTTGCCTTTTGTTGACATCGCCGTGACTAACTCACGATAACCCTCTGTAGGCTCAACTGACCTCATGTATCCTACCCCGTGACCTGTGACCTGACCGCTCCTTCTTTCTCACAGGGTCTGGCGCTCGTCAGCGACCCCCGTCGAAACATCAACCTGGACAACAGCTCTCTGACGTTGTATGACGTCACACGAGCCGAGTCGGGCAACTACTCGTGTGAGGCGTTCAACGACGAGGGTACCGGCACCAGTGTCCAGATGCCGCTCCGAGTACAATGTGAGTACTGACAATCCTGATTTGTCTTTCGTCGACATATAAACACACACACAAAAGGCAGTGAGTTAGCACCAGGCGTTGAATATTACGACGAGCACCTGTTAAACGAAACGCTAACAGCATCCGTGTTCGTCTCGCCATCAAATGACACCAACACGTTTAATCGAGAGAGATATTCAATTAATTTTCGATACGCTTTTACAATTTACAAGCTAGGTATAAATTATTTGTGACGATAGACGCTTATCCACCAGGTTAATCTCTTTAGCGTACCAGAAGTCCCATTTCCGATTTCGCTTGTCAGGCCGAAATTGTCGCCCTGTTGACCTGTTTAACTGAGTTCCAGTCCCACGGGAATACCCCAGCTGCTGTCTGTCATCCTCCTGCCCCACTACCAAACTCTGTCGGCTACTTAGCGGCCGCAACTTGTGCCCAACTTTGCGCCGGTCGCGGCGCGGTCCACTGAGCTGGGGGGCACCGGTCGCCGCGGCGCCGACACACCCCAACAGGTCGGCGGACATTATGTGCCGTCGGCGACCATTTGAGGCAATCAGTCGACCCGGAGTGGCTCCAAGTCCTGATTCGGAGGGCCCCGCACGAGTTACGACGCGTGCTTCAAGGACATTTGTTCGGTCCATGGTCCATGGGCAGGGCAGACGTGTCGAGGTCAGAATAAGCCCAAAGGTCAATAAAGGTTTTGGGGTCTGGTTTAGTATCGAACTTTGATGTTGGACGGAGGACGCTGATTGAAAAGGAAGCAGACAAGGACAGGAGGAACTCTAATTGCTGCACAGCGTGTGCAATGCCAGCCATGTGCAGTGTCGACAGTCGAGTCGTCGCTCGATACCTGCAGTTTGCGATCCCTTATCCCGTAGCTGGGTCATCGAAAATGCCGTCTATTGCCTAACCTACAACAATCAAGTCTAGCCGCTCCATCTGTATTGTATAGTATTCGGAATGCGCCAGGGTTCTCTGGCGATGACATGCTAGTATCCGTGCCCCACGCTGAATAGGAAAGGCTCTGGCGCAGTCGACAAGAGAATGCAATTGAAACCGACTGGCCGATGGGACGGCGACAGAAAATCTAATTGATATGTCAAGACGCATGCCAGCTATGTCGAGTTCTGACAGGATGTGACTGTCATCGAGGAAACTTGGCGCGTCAGCTTAGGGCTAATATCCGATCACAGTGATGCTGATCTCTATGCGATTATGCATTAGTGTGGTTTGTTCTTGGAATAAAACTCGCCGTTATTGATGCTCAGAATACGCTGCAGTGGATCGCGGTCAAGACATGTTCTGTGGATGCGAGATGTGTCTTCTACCCAAACGGACATGAGTTTTTGTATGCTTATTTGTTTAAAGAGGTAATTATTAGCACTAATGTTGTAATGAAGGCAGCTGATGATGTTGATATGGATAATGGATTGCATTGACATCGAAACGCTGCCGGCCCAGCGAATTTTTATGCAAATGATAACGGCACCTACATACTCGTACATCCGCATGTTGCTTTAGCAGATGCCAGGCAATAGCTAGGAAGCGGCATTGCAAGAAAAAATGCAGACGTCGTAAAACTAGAGAGTGCAATATTTATTTGAAAGAGGGACTGCACATGGTGCAAGTATTTGGTTACATAAGAATAAGCGCAATCATGCTATCTGGAATAGGTTAGGTATAAGGTATTGGATACTTGACCACATAAGAGAGAGCTTACAAATAAGCAAGCGCCTTCAAATATATGTCGTCAAACCTATCGAACAAAAATTCCACATTTTATTATTAACCATTCTACGAACATGTCTGTTCTATGCAAAACTTATGTATATCTCTATGCAAAGCCAGTATCCATCGCAACATCGCAGCAGCTCTGCCACTGGGCTTGTTTTTAAGTTTTTTTTCCTCCCACGATCCGAGAAGCCAGAACATCGGGGTATAGCAGATCCGATGTGGGCGATCCGATAATGCTTAATTCCACCTTCGCACTAACAACTTCTCGCTTGAACGGAGAAAAACATCAATCAACAAGCTGAAAATGACAAATGTGCCCGGAAAAATTATTGCATAGCCTATTGTCTGCAACATTTGTGCTTTTCGAACATGACATCAGCTACAAATGAATAATGATAGGGACGATGATGTCATTTATCTCTGCAAGTCCATTTATCATAAATGTCATCAGCTGGTCGTCTTGAGACGTACTGATCTGTGCAGTTCTCATAAATTTGTTCTTACATGTAGCCAATGTTGTCATTTATCGATTGCAGAATGCAATCAACAATCGTCTCCGCCACATCGCTCAATACATGTCCGATCAAAAAGCCCTAATGCACTGTATTGCACATGAGCTAACCCCACGTGACTTCTCTCCCTCAGATGCCCCTGCCTGTCAGCCGGACCACGTGACTCATTACCCGGTCTCCCGCGGCGAGACGGTCAATATCACGTGTCGTGTGACGTCAGAACCGGCCCCGTTTCGGTTCGTTTGGGCGTTCAACACCTCAACAGGTGGGTTCGGTCCGTCGGGGCACTGTCTTTATTGGACCTCTCCGCTCGTCCCGTTCCGCTCCGCCGAGTGTTTTGAGAAAGGTCGCTCAAAGAGAGTGGAGATAGAGCCGGCAGAATGGGGCGACAGATCAGAAGAAGAATGAGTCAGCCCGCCGAAGGACGCGGGATCCAGGCGGGATCGACCCGTCGGTCCCGGATAATTCCCGGCCCTGTAATTTGCTAGATGGGCCATTGGACATGAGCCAGTTCGTGTATTGCAATTAGAGGCGGCCTCTAGACGAGGGGAATGAATTGGTCGGGGAGGAGAGAGGGGGGCTGGGGTTTATTATGGAGCTGACGCGGTGCGGACTGCGGACAGACCTCGCCCACTTTCACTGCTGTTTTATGTTGTAGTTAGTTAGCTCAGATGTCTGCAGTAACTAGAGCGCTATTTTCTTATTATCAAGATGAATGACAAAAACCCTGCCCTTTTACGATGGCCAGCCCAGCCCTTTTGATGCCAATCTGCATCAGCAGACCCGGTGTGACAACAGACTACCCACGATCCCCTTACAACCCCCTTCAAGGTCAACCTAACCCCTACCTGCTCTCGAAGACCTGCCCCTTCACACACTGACCCATCCCATCTCACCTACGTAAGACGGGATATCAGCCCGTTTCCCGTTAGACTCCGACCCACCCATGACATTCATCCTCTGACGACCTTTCTTCCCTCTCAGGTAGCATGATTGACATCCCGGAGTCGAGCTGGTCAAGTGACGGCCACTGGAGTGTATGTCGCTACACACCTCGAACGCGGCTGGACTACGGGCAGCTGCTGTGCTGGGCGGAGAACGACCTGGCCATGCAGAGTCGGCCCTGCGTCTTCAACATCACACCGGCAGGTCAGAGAGGTCATGGGGGTCAGAGAGGTCACGGAGGTCAGAGATGTCGCAACCAGAGGTTAGGTCGTCATGCAGCTCAGAGGGGTCAGAGAGATCAAAGAAGTCACTTACGCAGGTCAGGAAGATCACATCACATGTCAGAGAGGTCACGGAGGTCAGAGTGGTCAAGCAGCTCGAATAGGTCACAGAGGTCAGAGAGGTTACATACGCAGGTCAGGGAGGTCACATTGGATGTCAGAGGGGTCACATCCTAGGTTGACCTGCGACCTGCGAGGTCACACTCGCAGATCAGAGGTCATAACCGCAGATCTGGGTCATACCTGTAAAGGCTGAAACAGACTCTTTCAGCGTTCAGGAAATCGCATGCGAGAGCCTACTCAAATACATTATAATTCTTCCCGCATCATTCATCAATCGCATCCGGGAGGTGCGTGCGATTGATGCGAGCGTGCTTCCATGTATTTGAATAGGCTCTCGCATGCGATTTACTGACTGCGGAAAGAGTCTGTTTCAGGCATAAGGTGGTAAGAAAGGTCAAGTATAGGTAGTTCAGTCACGTTCTAG
This sequence comes from Amphibalanus amphitrite, assembly GCF_019059575.1. Classification (NCBI taxonomy): domain Eukaryota; kingdom Metazoa; phylum Arthropoda; class Thecostraca; order Balanomorpha; family Balanidae; genus Amphibalanus; species Amphibalanus amphitrite. The sequence continues at coordinate 68,861 of NW_024881942.1, read as the reverse complement.
GTCAAAGAGGTCACATATACCTCGCCAAGGCCACCTTAGTTCAGAGTCATAGCCCACAAGACAGCAATACCGGCGGGTCATGGAGGTCGAGTCCGTAGATCTGACTGTTCAATCCCGCAGTTATTAATGCAATCAATTTTTCAGAATCAGAGTTCCCAAATTTCATTCTTTCTTGTACCATGAGATCAAAACACCGTAACTAGCAATGAGAATTCCATTTCGATGGCATTGCATGCAATCACCCCTTCTCCCCAGTAATGGCGGTCGCCGGGTACGTTTTCCTGCGCAGTTTTCAGCCGAGAAATGCGGTTGGCTGCTTTCTCTGGGGAGCTGGCCGGGCTCTAATTGAAGTCCGGTCGGTACCCGCAGATGGCACGCCCTGTGACCGCTGCTGTCACGCTCGGGCGAGTGGCCAAACAAATGGACCTCACCCGCCGACCGGGGGCCCGACCTGCAGACTCCAATCGAAAGAGCGAATGCGTGACCTAGTCCTGAGTGCTCGCCATTATTCGCAAACAAAGTGCGCATTATGCATATGTGAAATTCGTGTGCCGTTGAGAATTCAGAGTTACGCTGGCGCCGCTAACTCTAAATGGTTTAATTCAAGGTGAATGTGCTACAAAACAGTGCAATGTGTTAATGGAGTGCCATTTGTTATTGTTCTGAGTTGTTCGACAATCGATCTGACCTATCTCGCACATTAACATCTACAATATGGGAATTATTGCATCGACATTTACATCACCTCCTTGTTAAATTATTTTATCATTTACATACATACATGGTGAAATATCTAGGGTGAGCTGTTCGCTGTGATATGTTAACACTTCTTCCTATTTGAGCATTGCTACGTAACGATCATTTTTATTTTGAGTCGCTTTTCAGTCTTTACGAAGCTCACTTGCCTACTTCTCTTGTCTCTTGTCTCATCGAACACTGAACAGTGAACTGCGTCTTCAAAGCTCTGTCCCTGACCTATCTCCTCCGTTCTCACTAACCCATCTCAACCCTCCCCTAACCTCCCTGCGCTCCCCTCTCCCCACAGAGCGTCCGGAGGGTCTGAGCAACTGTTCGGTGGTGAACAGCACCTCTCAGAGCCTGCAGGTCCACTGTGCGCCCGGCAAAGACGGCGGTCTGCGGCAGGCCTTCTCACTGGAGGTACAGGATGCCGTCACGGAGGAGCGAGTCACCGGCGTCAGCGACTCCGACCGGCCCAGGTATGGATGTGGTTATGTTGTTGTTGCTGCTGCTGCTGCTGTTGCTGCTCCTGTTGTTGTTATTGGATAGAGCGTCGCTCCATGGCAGACTCAAGACTGTGGTGATGGTCTGAGTCCACTATCTATCACTTGTTTTCATTTATTGGTTAACATGACTAGGTACTTGGTTCATTGACATCTGAGAAGGCATTTAACCACGTTGCCCACGCAGTGATTAAGTGACCATAATGGCGTGTCGGTGTGCTTCAACTACAAAGGCGAGATTAATGGCACACATGCCGTTGTCTGAAGCTGAATAGACTGGCGGTGTCGCCTAGTGTTCTCCTAGCTTCATACACCCTTCCCTTGTCTGGGAATGCGTGGGCAGCGCAGAATTACCGTGTAACACCCGCAAACAGTAGCTTGTTAGGTGGCTATTGTGGTATGCATAACAGACATACGCCTTTTGTCTCTATAACGAGGCGCGCTGGGGCTGCAATCAGGGGTGATTAATGGCGTCTTTATTTCATCGTTTTCAGCGACACATGGCTTGTACGAGTGAAACGCTTGTTATTTACCCGGGAATACAAGATATGTGAGATATGGGGAGACAAACAAATGTTTAGCATACCTTAGTCCACACTTCATTGCCCGGCTCGTTATTGTTGTCTGTTAGCTCTTCGGAGTAGCCTGATTGTCAGACTGATTGAGTGACCGATAATTGCCTAAATAATTAGGTCTTGTTACGGTTACACTCACAATGCCTACATCTTACAGCCATACAATTCAGGAAAGATAAAATGTGCGATCGTTTGACAGAATAATCTTAGTCTTTCATCATTCAAAGTAAGGTCTCCACAGAAATGTATATCCCCCCCCCCCCTAACAATGCGTCGTGGTGCCACAACGATTCCTGAAGGACGGGAAAAGCCTTACGTTTCACTTCTCCGCGACGCTATACCTCATTTCAATTTTTTCAACGGCAGACTGTGCGCAACGCATCAATCGACTTCCACTGACTTCTCGCCCCTCGCTGAAGGCGTTTTATATTTCCGCGTGTCTCTGACGGGGGCTGTTTGTTTCAGTTTCTCTCTGACGGGACTGAAGCCGGGCTCTCGGTACCGCCTTACCGTGTTCGCGTCTAACGCCAAGGGCCGCTCGGACCGGTACATCTCCTACGCTCAGACACCGGAGGAAGTGGCGCAGGGCATCACTGCTCCCGACACAGGTATGAGTCGGACCTGGGGTGTCCCGAGATGGGTTCCAAGGCACAGAGAGCGGGGGCGGAGAGCGAAGGGAGGGTTGATCACCAAGAGACCGCTCGGGCGGACCGACCGGCCCATCAGGACTTTCAGGGCTGGGTCAGAGGTGTCGGCCGAGCCGGCCCGGCCTGTTAAAACTCTCAGGGCTGGGTCAGAGCCGGTCCGGCCCGTCAAGACTCTCAGAGCCGGGTCAGAGGTGTTACTGTTGGCGCCGCACTGGCTGCCGAACCAGGATGTTTTGCCCATCGTATCGTCTGCGAACGCCAACCAGATGGGAGTCATGAGCCATCATTTACGGCGCTGTGATGGCTCAGCATCGGCCAACACCTGCAGTACCCATTACTGCCAGTAATAGCTATCACGAACTAGTTACGATGAATAATACGTACGATGGTATCGGTATTCACTCGCCAGACGTGCAGGCACCAACAGTGCAATACGTGCGGTGGTTTGTTATGGACATCGTTAAACCGTTTGTTGCTGGTGCGATGACGATAGCGTGACTTCTGTATGTTCATTAAATCAATCGGGAGCTGTCAATTGCAGCACAATCGGTTTCAGTGGTAAATGATGTGGTGATTCACGTCAAAATAGCCGATACTAAGACGTCGATCACCAGACAAGGAGTAAACCAATAAAATAATTCAGTCTATGAGCTCGGCCGCCTTCAACACAGCTAACGAATCCGAGCTTTTATCCGAAGAAGCCGAGCTTAGCTCCAAAGGATTCAAGGTCCGAAAACACATGCGAAAAACCCAATCAAGGAGGTCAGCTCGTTCATATAAACTGCGAGAGGTCCGTATTCCGACATGCGAAGGATTCAAGTGCAAATCAGATTCCTCAGTTAACCTCCTCCAAAACAGCATTCTGATTTCTGATTCTTTTACAATTTTTCTGACCCTGTGCCCTCCGCTCCGTTTCAGCGGACCCGGAGGAGCCGTCCGGGTTCCGGATGACGCCCATCCTGGGCATCCTGATCGGCATCGTCGGTGTGCTCGTACTCAGTGCCATCGTCATCGTGGTCGTCATCCGCACGTGCACCGGCTCCCGGCGAAAGGTGAGGATGAGAGTGACGGATGACGATGACGGCGAGTGCACTACATTCAGAAGAGACAGGCGGTCGGGTTAGAGCACAGCAGGCTGTTAAAGTAAGCTTTCGTGAACATTGGGACATGCCGTCTTGCTCATCCTTTAATCGGCTGAGGCATGAGCTGAGAATTTACGACGGGGCAATATGATCGTTGCAGTCACGAGATCTAGAATATGTATAGCAGGCAAACAAACGGAAATATGTATACGGAAGTATGCCACATAGCACACTGTGTCTGTTCATTCTGCACCATTGTCTCTCGCTGGCACACCACCGCGCCGGCCTGGCCCGGTACGGCCGTTCCCCATGGAGCCGGGTAAATTAGGCCAGCCCCCAACTGCGGCCGGAATGGACCCACCCCCCGCACTGCCCCTCACCCCCACCGCTGCCCGCCCTCATCAGCTAACGTGATTCTGCTGTCGGCGCGCGCCCCTCCCCATCCCCGGGGCCTCGTTTGGGAGGTGCGCCTTCTGCCCGCTGACGAAGCTCCCTTTCGTGGCCCCGTGCGAAATTGGTCACCGAGCTGGGGTCTCCGGAGAGCCATCAGAGCGGGACCGCAGCCGCCGTGGGCGCTGGAGTAATAGTCACCGGATTGGGAGAATGGGGGAGATGAGCTCGTTTGTCCCAGGTCATGGTATGGTGGATTGGTGGAAGCTGTGTCATTAAATTCGTGGGGGATAGAAAACGGTCGTGGTGACCAAAAAAGAGCAGCTGTTGGCTATTTTCAGCCTAAGTTAACGTTATATCAACTTGCTCGCTAGAGTTGAAATCCATGAACGTTTGCAAGAGCATGAGCATTACAAAGTCCTGTGAGAGTTGCGCATGCTGTAGGACGCAGGTATTGTTTTACTGATGGTTTGCGCTCCGACAATCAGGCCAGCGGCGTATTTAGAAAATCGCGAAGGGGGGGGCCAAGGGTTTGGAGGGCGCCACCTCACCCAAGGAGGGCGCCATACGGTCGCGAGATAAAAAATCGCTCAGCGGGGTGGAGGGGGAGGGGGTTGGGAGGCGTTTTTTACCATGCCACCAGTTTTTTTTTTTTTGCGTAACCTCGTATAGGTCGTGCTGCATTGATTTTGCATCGTGTGTATTCTTTATACTCCAGGTCACAAAAGGTCAAGTGTTCTTGAAATGCTGCGCCGAAGGCGCGCGAAATTTTTGAAAACAACCTTTTCCTCCGCTTTTTAGGCACGCCTTTTATACGATCACCGTTCAAAGCTCCTCTCGCTCTTTTACCAAATTTGAAGGTGTAAAAAATACCAAAGGTTTGGTCGGGCCGCTGCCACACAAACTGTATAGAAAGCTTGGCTCATGGGTGTCGATGTATAAAAGTTTATTGGCGGTGGCATATCTACGCACCAGATCACCGTATCGGATTGATACCGGAGCGCGAGATGCGTAAACATCATCCAAATTACCTCAGACCAGCCTTCATAGCCTTCTCACAGATGCATACAGTGTACCCACATAACCAGTTTCAATCACCGAAACTTCAGATGCCTGCTGTTGCGGCCGAACCTGTTGACAATACTTAATCGTAATCCATATAGATGCCATGATGCACGTAAAGTAGGATCAATCCGTTAAGACCAAAGACGTGTTTTATGCATCGTAGAGCGTAGATAGTTTTGGTAGGTATAGGTACTTCATTCATTGTGCTGAATGCACGTTCATTTGTGGCAGTTTTCACAGGCAAGACATCAACTATGTGCAATAGAACGACTAAGTTGAAAAACATGCCAAAGGAGTAAATAAATGATAAGAGGGCAGCGATCAACGGATGTTGCCAATAGGTAGAAGGGCTGCGATCCACAGGAGGGCGCTAATAGGTAGGAGAGCCCCGATCAACATCCCGAGTTTCGATAGTAGGGCACCGATAGGTAGGAAGTTGGCGAGCAGCAGGAGGGCGCCAATGGATAGAAGGGCAGCGATCAACAGGAGGGCACCAATAGGTAGGAGGGCCCCGATCAACAATCAACAGGAGGGCGCCACCAGGTAAGAGGGTGGCGAGGAACAGGAGAGCACCAATAGGAGGGTGGCGATCAACAAGAGGTCGCCAATAGGTGGGAGGGCGGTCATCAACTGGAAGTCGTTAATGAGTGGAAGGGTGACGATTAAAATGGGGGTGGCAATGGTGAGGAGGGCGCCTTTGCTCAAGAGGATGACACGAACAGGAGGGCGTCTGTGCGGAGGGCGCTGGTCAACAGGAAGGTACCAGTGGATAGGAGGGCGGTGATCAACAGGAGGGTGCCAGTGGTTAGGAGGGCGGCGATCAACACGAGGGCGCCAATAAGAGAAGGGCCCCGATTAACATTCAACAGGAAGGACTAGGGAACCAATAGGTAGGAGGGCGGCACTGAACAATAGGGTGCCAAAAAGGAGAAAGGCGGCCTTGAAAATTTCACATGAGGGCGCAATAGGTAGGAGAGCGCCAATAATTATGAGGACGCCGATCAGCAGAAGGGCGGCAATATGTAGCAGGGTGGCGACCTACAGGAGGGCGCCTTCGGGTGAGAGGGCGCTTATTTACGGGACAGCGGCTTACATAGGCGACCACCGTTACGCTTAGAGAGCTACAGCCTACAAATGTGGTTGGAGGGCGCCCGAGGGAGCCCTCCAACCGTATTTGGAGGGCGTATTTGGAATGGGCGTCCTCCGAGGGCGCCCTCCATCCGTATTTTCCCTGTAAACACATTCGCGATTGGAGGGCGCCCTCCAGTCGCGATTGTTTTTCGATTCGATTATATCACAATTGCATTTGCGATTGGAGGGCGCCTTCGGCGCCCTCCAATCGCAAAGGGCGCCTTCGGCGCCCAAGGGGGGGGCCATGGCCCAGTGGCCCCCCCCTGCCTACGCCCCTGAATCAGGCTCCCAGATCAGAGTGTGAAGTCCGACAATCAGGTTATGAGTTTATAAATGCAATAGGTATAGGTATAGAGAAAAGCCAGAAGCCTGATTTTGTTGAAAGCTTCTGCCTTCTCTGATGTGTAATGCAATTTGCGATCAAAATATCCGACACCCATCCTGAGTGGCTTATCATCAGCTCATCATGCTTCAGCCTACTGAGTCCAGCGTCTTGGAAGAAGCCCTATCGCTCCACCACGTGGCTCACAAATACCCTATCTTTCCAGAAGAGTTGCCCGTCGGTAACTCAACTCAACACCGGCCTGAGCGGCTCACAGAGTTTGGATCTCAAGGAGAAACAGCAAAATCCCGACATCGTCCCTACTGGTGAGTTCACGGGCACGGGAGAATCGGAGGGGGAGGGGAGAACAAGATCCTCAGCTCCGTCGATCGGTCGAGTCTCGTGCCGCCATCCGGAGGTCGTGACGTGATCTCGGCATTTCGGGCCGCTCGTCCGCGAGCGCTCTACGACTTTGTGACATGATTTACGGGATTGGGTCCATTGTGCGGCGCGCGGAGCCACCCGACCGGCCGAAAAGCCTCCGGCGCCGTGAAGTCCCGTGCATGCAGAGCGACCCAGAGTGGCCGGCTCCTGAAATTGTCTGGCCGAGAAACCTGAGTTGGGTGAGAGAGGTCGCGGCCGGAAATCGCACGCTGGAATTACAGTGGGCCAGACGAGCCGGGCTAATGGCCCGCGGCAAATGAAATGCTTTAAAGAAAATGAAAAAAATGCAATCTCCTAGACATCGAGAATGAGGCACGTTTGAACAGTTATTTTGTGTTCTTTTCATCTACATTCGAAGTCCACTAGATTAAAACCAAATTCACTGCGAACATAAGTTACTCTTAATGGCAGCAATAAGCGTTCTACACACACTAAACGGCATCCCTGTGGGCCCATTTAACCTGACAACGACCGTGTGCTATTTTCAGAGTTCATGGATCCCGAGGAGAAGCACATGATCGAGCGTCTTAGTAACCCGACGCCTCGCACGCTGCGCTCGCAGTCTCGTGGATACTCCAGCGGTTATCACTCTCCGTGCAGCACCCTCGGCAGCCTAAAGAGCCAGCCGCAGTACACTCGCCGGCCTCCAGATGATATGGTGAGTAGAACTGTGAGATAAGTGGTAAGAAGGGTGGTGAAATTAGAATGGTAAGCTCTGAGGAGAGCTGTGAGAGTGAAGTCTTCACACAGCAGGCTCCGCCGCGCGTGTCCGTGAAATTGGTGTTTATGCTGACCAGACATGCACGTTTCGAGCTGACCGTGGTGATAATTTCACTGGTAATGATCTTGAGGTGTCCGAGGCGCATGAGATATCACCTAAACGATGAGGTAGATGGACACTTTTGGGTATAAACATTGAACGCTCTACTGCGTCGAGTGCGCAGCCCGCGGCCGCATAAGCCACGGACGGCTGCGCCGAACGGTCGTTACGCCACGCCTGTCCCATGCTCTGAGAAACGGTCCGTTTTAACACTATTCGCTGCCACTGACTCGCTGATACGAACATTACAGCAACTACGGGGAGACGCGCAGTACACATCTGTGCCATGCCTGACGCAGAAACTGGCCAACTGCGGCCAACCCGGCGCGCTGCCGGCCATGCCGGCGCACGACGAAATCTCGCCGTTTCTGCCCCACCTGGAGCACCGGGAGAGCTCGGTATAAGTGATGCCTGCCACCAGCATGCTAGGAGGTAGAGTAGAGCGCCCTCACGCCCCGCTCAAAACTGCGTGGTGGCCGGAATGTAACGGGTTTCATTTGCATGACGTGTGGTCTGAGTGTGATGAATGTGAGATGGGGATGGATGAGCTGTTTCTCATGCCCACTACAGATCTCATGAGCGGTCAGCGGGCGATGAGTGAGCTGTTTTCTGAGTGGAATGCGTGGTGTGCGTATGTTTGTGTGTGTGCATCTCTTGAATGCGTATGTGCGCCTTCCGGGCGATGAGACTTACTGCTTGATCTTACTTCTTACTCATGCAAGATCGCAGCAAGTTAACATTTTATGCAAAATATTTATGATTGCGCTTCTTTTTTCTCAATGAAATCGTTGCACCGTATTTCTTGTCTGTATTGTGCTTTTATATCTACATTATATGTATTAAATTATATAAGATAAAATTTTATTTGATACAGCGTTCCTTATATGCTTTCTAAATTCTCATAGCGATACATCATACAGAAAATATAAAGCGAGCATGGCGGTATGGCCAAGTAAGCATAAGGAGGAGGTCATCTAATTAGATTTGCCTCTTTAAGACTTTCAGCTTACGATTACGATGTAGCGATTTAAGTTCCTTGAGCATTTTACCCTTAGGTATATGAAGCCTACCTAAAAAATAATACCGGATTTAGTTAGATTAATTTTTAGTTGTGGTGTCACCCGTTTTAACCTCGCGATACGATACCCGTGTCCTGAGGGCTGTGGCTGACCTGACCGGTACCTGTTCCGTTCCAGGACTCCTCGGACATGGAGACCTTTATGAGCCGAACGTCCTGCTCCGCCAGCCAGGAGACGGTCATCAATATGGCCGAAGCGCGCCTCTCGACTCAGTTCTGAAACAGAGACCCGAGAGCACCACCACCCACCACCGGCTCTCCAGGAGTTCAAACAATAGACCCACTTCCGGAGGAACTCCAGCCGTTCGAGCACTCTTGACACAGCGCCCTTCCGCGGACCGATCGGAACAGAGAGCCTGCGTGTCACGCGGCGAGCATACGCGTATTTATTGCCTCTTCAGTGCGTCCAGAAGGGGCTCAGCTCGCTGTATTCTAAGAGCTTGTGGCAAGCTGTGCGCGGCCCCGAGAGGCATTATCCGAGCACTTGACTTGGTGAAGAACCTAGTGCGCGGTTCAAAAAATGTGTTTCAGCTCCCTGATTTATCCGTGATGGCATTGCGGAGTTCATTTCCGAACAGTTGGCTGAACAAACGCAAAGATCTCCGCTCTTCCGCAAAAGTATCAAGTCTGCAGCGTCGTTCTGTACCGTCTTTATCCGGTCTCTTCGGACACACGCTCTCACCAGTCACCCGACCGGGCGCGGTGGTCGATCGGCGAGCGATCAATTAGAAACTGAGTGCGTCTGTGTGGAGAGTCAGCATCTCTGAACTCAGAGGGAGCCGAACTAAAAGGTCCGCGTGGACCTCGAACGTGTCTCTCACCCGTCAACAGAGGTGTCACAGGAGAGCGCGAGGAGGACTGAAAACGGCTGAGGCAGCATCTAAGAAAGAAGGACCTTTTGGAGTGATCGGACCCGCACCTCCCACTAGAGTGGGAATTATGGAATAGTGACGGTGATGGCTTCGAGAGAGCAGTAAATGGCCGTTCCTCAAAGTGGTGAGGATATTGCTGATGGTATGGACCGCCTTTATTGTGACTGGGTTTACTCCCCAGGTTCGTTTACTGTTCGACCGGACCAATCGAGCTTCTATATCGTAACGTGCAATGACCGTGAACCGGCGCGCCGCAGTGTTGTGCGCGGCAGCGGGCAAAGGAAAACAATCTCCCGCTATTGTCTGCAGATTACCTCTATCTGCCCCGTATTTGACCAGTACAAGCCGGATACTGTTGTGTATGCTGGGCGGACCATGTCGCCCGAAATCGCTGTGTATGTGTAGCTACAGTGCAGTGTTTATATGGTATCTTTGTTCGATGTCGCCGTCTCGCGTGTGCGTGAGTTCCTGGGGCACCCGTGCCCGTGCCAAAGACCTCTGGCGGCCACGGGCCATCGGGCAGGCAGTCCAACTCAGTGTGACCGACTCTGCGCGGGCCGGCCGGGGACTGATAGATGTGCAAACTGTGATAACCGATGTTGGCGCCGAGACATTGAGCTGCCCCATGTGCACGATGTGTTTGTAAATAAACTGAATGTATGTATCTACTAGTCAGCACAGTTTGTCATTTTTGTTTCTAAATAATCACGTTGCGCAGTGCTCATGAATTATGATGATGGACAGAGTTTCTAGGAAACCGTAATATGATACGCCGTCTGACATGGTATTCAAGCCCTGGATTCCACACTTATATAGCTATAACCGCCCAACACGTGATGCTTCTCACGACGCTTAAAAATACATTCACAGTGGCAGAAATCCCTCATCAGCGCATAGACAGCAGATTATGGCTGCTTTCATCAGCCCATGATGCATCTAACGTCATCAACCGCACACGGCTCCAAATCTAATTCAACACGTATAGCTAGACGCCTTACAACAGATACGCTTCCATGAAAAGCTGAGCGCATCTTGCGTCATCGGAAGCCTTGCATCAATGCACAGGACTTTATCCTGCCCACACGGCCGTCTTTGGCGGATCGTCCTACGTCGCCTCGCTCCCGTGACCCGTGGGGGGGGGGGGACCCGTCAGGGGGCTTCGTCGCCGCCGACGACCCGGCTGGCAGTGTCGATTTCGTCGAGCGCTCCCTCGGCTCCTCTGTACACCAGTGCGACGACCGACGTGTCAACTTGGCCACGAGCGGGCCGGCTTTCGAACCGCGGACCCGGCTGAAGCTGTCGACTTTTCCCGATCTCTCCCATTTCGCCGGCGACACGTTATGGAAGCCAATGTCGTAAAGTGAGCCTGTGTCATACGGCTCCGATCACAACGGCCGGGAATTCATGGCAACAATCGGCTCTGTGGCAGATCGTGCGTCAGTCCGTCAGAATTACAATGACACGAGCGCAACAGGAGCGAAACGACTCGAGGTTTTCATGGAGGTGATGGGCCACGCGAGTTCTGCATTGCTAAAAGGAGGACTTGGTAAGGATCGTGTTCTGGTGTCTATCGCCAGTCAATGAACGTGGTCGAATGAGCAAATTACCGACGGCATCCTCATGATACCTATTAGCCCTACCACTTATGAGGAACACGAACCATAACAACGTTTTCTTTTTCCAGGAAGACATCCCCAGGGAGACTCAGGCTGCGCGTGCGGTCCTTCCAAGAACTGATGTGCTTGTGACGGACGGGTGGGTATATTGAGTTACCGTCGCATAGGCTCTCTGTTCACCGGTAATAGGGGTACTACCGGTGCCAAAGCACCACCTCATGTTCCTTTTGTGACGTTAACCCGCGCCCCACTGGGGTCTGCGTATAACACGCCCTACTGGGGGGGGGGGGGGGCTCTCCATAGCCCCCCTCCTAACTCCGAAACTACTAGGCCGATCGTCAAAATTCAAACGGCGTCTGATAGCCCCGGAAAAACTGTCGAGCGAAACCTAATTTCATTGACCTCGAGGTCACCGATGACGTCACAGGTCAGGTCAAAGTAAAAATTATTAGCATTTCGGCTTGTTCACATTTTGGGCTCTGGCCGCCGTCTTACAAGTCAGATCGGGCTCATTTTTGGTTTACACACTCGTGAAGAGATGCTCTAGATACCTTGAGGGTACCAAACTTGTACTTTGATTTTCAGGTCAGGGTCAGGTCATCACAGGTCACGGAAATATTATATCATGCGTCGGTCACGTGACACATGTTTTATGGTCCATTTAGGCCATAGATTTCGAATTTGATGTCGTTTGTGTCATTCGAGGTCATTTTGAGTCGAATTTAGCTTAGGTCAGGTCACTTTCAGGTCAAAAAAGGTCAAATTTTGAAGTTTAAATTTTTCAACAAAAAATGTGTCTATTGGATGCAGTTTGAGCTCAGGAACACGATGGTGCTATTTATATTGGTGTACGATGTCAAATTCGTACTGAAAAAATTGATTTGAAAAATTAATAATTGTGATTTTTTGCAATAATGCGTATAACTTGGCCATTTTTGAAGATATTTAGCTAAAACTTGCTAGCGAGAGTCATAAGCATGCGTTCGGTCACATATATTCCGGTTTTTTCGAAAAGTCAAAAACATTTTGGAAAAAATATAAATTTTGAATCGGGCAGACCGGGCTCATTTTTGGTTTACACACTCGTGAACAGATGCTCTAGATACCTTGAGGGTACCAAACTTGTACTTTGATTTTCAGGTCAGGGTCAGGTCATCACATGTCACGGAAATAGTATATCACGCGTCGGTCACGTGACACATGTTTTACGGTCCATTTAGGCCATAGATTTCGAATTTGATGTCGTTTGTGTCATTTGAGGTCATTTTGAGTCGAATTTAGCTTAGGTCAGGTCACTTTCAGGTCAAAAAAGGTCAAATTTTGAAGTTAAAATTCAACAAAAAAGGTGTCTATTGGATGCAGTTTGAGCTCAGGAACACGATGGTGCTATTTATATTGGTGTACGATGTCAAATTCGTACTGAAAAATTGATTTTAAAAATTAATAATTGTGATTTTTTGCAATAATGCGCATAACTTGGCCATTTTTGAAGATATTTAGCTAAAACTTGCTAGCGAGAGTCATAGGTAAGCATGCGTTCTGTCACATATATTCCGTTTTTTTTCGAAAAGTCAAAAACATTTTGAAAAAAATATAAAAACATAAATTTTGAATACCTATTACTTTTTTAAATCAAAATTTTCAAAATTTTGAAAATCCGAGATAGCAGTTTGATAGCGCAGTCAATTCTGAGTGCTTTCATGCAAAGAAATTGGATCTAGCTCAAAAACTGAGCTCTTGGGAGCGATTGCCGTGGTTCAATGTTTTGTGTCGAAATCGGCCGAACATGACGTCACTCTGACGTCATTTCCGGCCGACCTATGGTAGCTACGAAGTTCAAATTTTGACACAAGGTGTCAAATTGATGCAGCCGAAGGTACTGAAAGTTTGGCGTCGATATGTCAAGTGGTTTGGAAGTTATTGCAGAAAAACGGGAGGGGGGGCTATGAATAGCCCCCCCCCCAGTGGGGCGCGGGTTAAGGTGGCTAATGCGGCGTGATTGGGGAAAGCTGCTCAGTGCTCACAGTCCAGTCGGAAGATATTGAGCCGTGAATGTATCGTTGGTTCTAGCATTTAATTAATTTGGAAAATTAGCTCTGGAAATAGCGCAGAATTTAGCGTCGATGGCCACTCGCAGAGACCACCTATGAAGTCAGACAAGCCAAAGCGGCAATCGTCGGCTTTTTCTACCCAGATCTCATGCACATTGCTTATTGCATACTGATGTCGGATGTTCAAAGATGCTCCAGTGAACTAACTATATAAACTGGGCAACATAAGCGTCTCGATAAAATAACACAAACTGGGCGCCTCGCGCGTGCGAATTAACCAAACACCGTGCCTCAGCTGCCGTCCTGAGCGTCCTAAAGTTAACGACGGACAGGCTGCAGGATCGGGTCCCTTTACAGCTCCGCGCTCGTGTCCGTGCTGGGCCGGGCTGCCATACAGGCGAACACAACTGGATCGCGAGCGACCATCTGGCCATAAACAAGCGTGTCACATCACGTTTATCCGTGACAACATTGGCCACCGCTGTAAACGTCCGAGGCGGCTGATTTGATCTCCAAGGGCGCACGTCAACAGACGACGGAGACACATCGGTATCGGAAAGGCAGGCTGAGTGAATTAAACAGCGTCTAAGGGCTGCCTGACATAAAAGAAATAAAGTGGATTCTGAACGCTAAAAGCAGTCGAGTCGAGTGGCGCGATCCTCTTTTCATACCTACTGAGGGCTAGCCGATCCTCACTATTGATAATTCATCTACCCCCTCCGGACTGGCGGTCATCCCACCCATACAAGCGGGGCGAGGGCTGCTTCTATTTACAGGAACACACCCATTCGGGGTGATCATTTGAGCGGTTGGGTGGTCTGTCGGACCAGGGCACTCCCATCCCCACGGAATAAACTCAGCCGCTGCTGTGCAACGGTCGGATCTGCTCAAAGGCAGAAGACTGAGCTAATCTGGTCAGTTTGTAAGTTATTATGTACACCGCTTCTTCGCCTTGCAGAGAATATACAAAGTGCGGGGAATGATGCAGCCACCACCTGAATCATTAATGCAAACTCCAAACACCAAGTTGAGAACATGCCGGATGCCATGCCAGACCTTCAGCTATCTGACCGAGGGCAACGCACCCCCTGACCCTGCAAGGTCATGCGAAATATTTCACCAGCTCCCCGCAATAAATTGTCTTCATTGGCGCATGGCAAACCACGGTGCTGAGGGCCGGTGGCCGCAGCGCCACATGGCCAGACCACTGCCAGATGCTAGCAGATGGCACACGGCACGGAATGTGGAGGAATTTATGTCCGGAACTCGCCTGGTGAGAGGCGAGCGAACTCCCAGCTGGTCGACACTGGCAGAGGCAGAATGGTGTGGTGTCGAAGGTTGAGCGTGGTTGGCAAGGTCGCCGAAATAGGCGGGGGCAATCGGCGGACCCTTATGAGGGCTTTGCTGGGTGCATCACCGGGTCGCTGAGATAATTTCAATTTGTCACCGCCACAGGTGAATAGGTGGTCTAGAGCGTACGCTGAGTGAGTGGGAGGTCAAAGAAAAATAATTTGAGCCGAAAAATAGGACAATCATTCGACAGAAACAGGGTCGATTTTCAGCCACCTTGGCTTGGATGGCACCAGTTTAGCTACTTATAAGACCTTCCTGAAATGATATTTATGCTCAAAAAACAAACATTTCAGTCGCTATGGACGTTTAGCTGCGACCGTTCCTTCTCTGTACCAGCAGATAAATGCGCATTGGTTGCCGCCGGCCGATCCAGACCCATTAATCACACATTGGTCAAGAGCAGGTCAATTGGAAGTGGCCACTTTCCGGGAGGCCGCAGCCGTAAATTGTTCTCAGTTCCGGAGATACCGACACGAGGCGGAGCCGGGCGCGGTCAAACGCCGGTGAATGGGGTTCGAACGGCGCCTCCAGACCGTGTTCCGGCTCACCGCAGCGGTGAACACGAAGATACGGCGGTCAGGGGGTCGCCGGGTGCGGCAGTGGCGGCGGAAGGTCGGTCGGAGAGCTGGCCGGCGATAGTCACAGAGAACTGTCCGGTGAGAGTCCGGAGAGTCCGATGAATTGAAGGTAATGACGGGCTCTTGCACACCCGGCAATCACCAGACCCGTGGCTGCTGACTGGCACCCTATCACGGGCAATGTCGACTCGTCTTCTTTGGGCTGTTCTGTTCGCTAGGCGCCGTTTGGAGTCATCCCGCCGTTTGTTTGTTTATCTAGGACTTAGGGCGCTACGGATGCTATGCCACTCCGGCGAAATGGCTAAACAACTTCGAATCACGTGTGTGCGTGTATTCTATAAGAAACACAGTTACACCGAAGGTGAACATAATTCCGTATTTTACCACACCGTACTAACAATACCGTACGTCAGACATCTCCGGTCTATCAGCTTTTCGCTGGTGCGTGTGCATGTACAATAAAGGTATATTATACAATTCAATTAAAGACGATACAATCCGGTACACACATGGTCACACATACACCTTCAACAAACTCATTAAAATTCGGAAGAAATTGCACTTCTCGAATTGAATTATTCATGCTTCTATTCATTCTGTGAGTTTCGTTAGAAAGTACTAGTGATGCACCATGACAGCATGCACCAAACAAGAGCAAAGTCACAAAACAGAATAACTGAAGAATCGCCGCCATAGCTTGCCTCATAACATAGGGCGCATTCAAAAGACGCTCACATGTTGCTTACACAAAACGATATCAGTTAGATCTACTGACTGTGTTTGGTGAAAATCGGCATCATCGACTTCATCGTTTACCAGGATCATCTAATGACACTTCACAAGTTTTCATGTCCAGCTGGAACTTTCAAATGGTGACACATTTTGAAGGTCTTATTTATAACCTTTCAAATGCTTAAAATACATATTCATCGTCCATGAACACAAACCCTGATTGACATTACCATCCATCAATTTCAGTCGCCGTTCCCCACCCTAGTGTTTCCTTTCAATATTTTACTGTGCCATCACCCGCCGTGCCTTTCAGCGTTAGTGTCGAACTCTCCACCCCAACCTCAGCTGCCCTTAGCTTTTTGTCGCCAGTGGCACTCAGCGTTCTGTTTCCACTCTGCGCCGCCCCCCTCGGCGTACACCTCACGTTTCCAGATGGGCACGCGCGCCTTCAAGGCGTCGATGGCGTGCGCCACGGCCTCCAGCGAGTCGCGTCGGTGGCACGAGCTGATGGCGATGATGATGGAAGACTCACCGACCGGCACCACACCGAGCCTGGCGGACGGCGGGGGTGAGGTCACGTCAGGTAGCGGTGAGAACTACTTACTTAAAACACCTTGCATCTAGGAGATAATAAATACCAGCGAAATTAACGCTTGCACCATACGTTGTCTAAAAATAAATAACAGCGAACTGGGTTCTCTCCAAATCCTGGGCGAGAGTTGGTGGATTTTAAAGTGACTGATGAAATAATAAATACAATTTTAACGTGAAAGTCTATAACTCTCATATTTACTCTTCTTTTACCAGAGCATTTCTTACAAATGATTTTCGAAAACGCATACAACATCCCGAGCAGGCACAAAGGATTGTGATTTTATCCCCACGAAGCAACATCCTCACCTGTGATAAATGGCGATATGTTTCAGACTCCACTTTTCCCTCAAAGCGCCGCAAATTTTCTTCATCTCACTAACAGCCATCTCCTCGTAGGCCTCATACTCGAGCCGCACCACCTGGCGGTCCTCGAACGAATTACGAGTTGTGCCGCAGAACGAGGAGATGGCGCCACAGTCGTCACTGCCCACCTCCTTGCTGATTGACTCCAGTGAGAGGGGCTCGTTCGTCAGACGCAAAATATCCATCGTGGCAGTCTACGGATTAGCCTGGAATCACAGAGACGACTATTCACATCCCAATGTATTAAGATATCCCCGATAAACCAGACTCTAAAGACTAGAGAGTCGAGGGCAATGGGCAATGGGCATTCAAGAAGTCACAGTTTCACATTTCAATCTTTCAACTCCGCAGGATGCAGGCATTTGTATCAATTCAACTGCTAAGAATGTTTTGACGGGGCCGCATTACCCAACGTTAGGCGGCACGGGGGGACATCGATAGCAGCGCCTCTATCGGTCACTAGGGAAAGCTGGGCTGTAGGCGACGAAATACCGGCTGAGTTGTCATATTCATATTCATATTCATATATTTAACGAATCATTCCACGTGTGTGGCTTATTGTGCGATCCGTGTTAGGTTCAGTAACATCAGTAAGTACATGTGCAACAGAAAGAACAGAGAACGAGTGACCAGAGACAAAGACGAAATTGACGACTAGACGATACAAATTTCAGGGCAGTGCATGTTCATCGAGCATAGCCATGAGACGGGCACGGGTGCGAGAAGACCTAAGTTGTTGCGGCAGGCGGTTCCAAGTTGCGGCCGCTCTGTAGGAGAAACTTCGCCGCGACATACTGAGGCGAAAACCAGGTAACTCAAGTACCCCCGTACTGCTGGCGCGCGTCGTTCGCGCACTGACATCAGCCCGGTACGAAAACAGTGCGCGGGTGGCAGTAGGAGCGCGGAAGTCATTCAAGGCCCGGTGTATGGCCATACAGTCGCGACGGTTAACTAACTCTGAGACAGTGCGCCAGCCTAATGCTGTTAGAATCGGAGATATATGGTCGCTACGCCGCGCTCCCGTGACGATCCTCGCAGCGAAATTAAGAGCTTTCTGCACGCGGCCCAGACGGTTTGCGGTGGCTCCTCCCCAGACGGAAAGACAGTAAAGGATTAAGGGGAACACATGTGCCTGGATAAGTAGTTGACGTGCATCAGCATTTAAATGATGGCGGATTTTGTGTAGACAAAAAAGAAAGGAGTTGCACTTTTTAACAACGGTGGATATATGAGCTTCCCATGTTAGATTGCTATCGATGGTAACTCCAAGGATTTTAACGGACGAGGAGGGCTTTAGAATGAAGTCATGAAAGTTCAGATGAAAGGATGTTATCTTCTTGAGAGAATTGGGGGTACCTATTAGCAAGAGAGTGGTCTTTGAGGGGTTCATTTTTAGTGAATTTGCAGTAAAGTAAGACTGAACGGCTAGGAGAGAGTTCTCCTGGCGTGATTTAAGAGATGATAGGTCGTCTGGATGTGCTGAGTCAAGCAGCTGGGTGTCATCGGCGTAAGATACCAAACGACCGTGGGGGAGATAGGATGGAAGGTCGTTTGTAAAGATGCTAAAGAGAATCGGACCAATGAGGGATCCTTGTGGGACCCCATGGGATAGAGGAAGGAAAAGAGAGCCGCCCCTCACCATCTGTCGTCGCCCTACAAGATAACTTTTGAACCAGGTCGGGTCAACACCGTACCACTGGAGTTTCATCAGGAGCACACTGTGATCAACACTGTCGAAAGCCTTGCTTAAATCCAATGACGTGATTGCTACCACATGTCCATCATCGACTCGTCGCGAAGTCCACTCAGTCACATCAAGGACGGCGTCCTCGGTCGAGTGGCACGGCCTGTAAGCGTATTGTGAGGGAGAAAACAAATCACATTTGACAAAATACGCGGAGAGCTGTGCACACACTGCTTTTTCACACAGTTTCGAGAGAACTGGTAGAATGGAAATAGGCCGAAAGTTGTTCGCGACATGGCGCGGTCCTGACTTATGGATTGGTACCACTAATGCCATTTTCCAAGCGGCCGGGAAGACACGGTTGACAATCGACGCATTGATGACATGAAGTAGATGTGGTCCTAGAACGGCAAAACAGTTTTTAATAGCAATCAATGGTACACCGTCGACACCGACGGCTTTTGAAGAGGATAGTTCATTCAGATATTTGGAAAGCTCAGGAAGTGTCACAGGATGTAGGATCAGGTTTGTGGAGATGACACGGGGCGGCTTGTGTGAGATATCAGGCATGTCGTTGCCAATATGACGCTCCTTCAGCTCTGTGGCAATGCGGGGACCAACCGAGGCGAAGTCGCGGTTGAATTCGTCGGCTTTTTCAGTCCCTAAAGGTTCGGAGGAGCTGTCAGTCCCTGGGCGTATGGCGAAGTTTCGAATGTTCCTCCAAAAATTTGTTCGGTCCGATAGCATTGAAGAACACAAGTAATCCCGCTTGGATTTGGCAAGAAGACGCTTGACACGGTTTCGAAGGTGGCGGTACGTTGACAGATCAGACTCTGCACCAGATGCACGCCAGATTGTAAAAGCACGGTCCCGCTCGTCCATGATCTCTCGCAGTTCCGGGTTATTTTCAACCCAAGGACAGTGTGGACGGCGCGGCGTCACAGTTTTAGTTGGACAGTAAATATCAATAGCGCTGAGCCATACTTTCATGAATTCCTCTAATTTGCTTTCGATCCCCTCCGCCCGATACAGAGGTTGCCAGTCGGCCTGTAACAGATGCAGACACAGCGCGTCCCAGTTAACTTTTCGCCAGGGGCGGATCTGAAAAGACTGGCGCGGTGATTTATGACGACGGAGTGGAACGCGGGCCAAGATAGTCATATGGTCGGCTATGGGCACCGGAGGTATTGTTACCGAGCATTCCGAAATGGGCAGGCTTGTGATGATATGATCGAGAGTGGAGGGTGGATTGAATCGAGTAGGGGAACTGATGAGCTGTGAGAGGTTAAGATCACTTAAAACAGATGTATATAGACGCGTGCTTGGAGCAGAGGGACACAGGAGGTTCACGTTAAAGTCACCAAGACAGAACACAGGCCGACCAGTAGCGATGGCGGCTTGTAGTTGGAGATGGAGACTGTCCAAACCTGCTGCGGTCGGCTGAGAGGGTGGGCGGTAGAAGACACCCACAGTGATTGAGCGTCTCCCGCCCCCGCTGATGGAGACCCACAGAGATTCACTAGAAACACTGTCACTGGTAATCGAGAGAGTATCACATTTTAATTGTTCGCGGTAAAGAATGGCAACGCCGCCTCCACGAGTTCCCGCCCCCGGACGATCGCACCGCACCATTTTATATCCAGGGAATACCAGAAATTTCTTTTTGACGTTTTCAGATAGCCAGGTCTCAGTTAAACAAAAAACGTCAATTTTGTGATCAGATAGAGTCTGCTGGACACTGTCCATGTTGGGCATCAGTGAACGGACATTTGCGTGTCCGATGATCAGCGAACGAGCGGTGGCCGACCGGGCTGGAGCATCGTCATTGCCGGATGGCCGCTGTTGCGCTGAGGTCGGCGGCTGAGTGAGGTGTATCGCCGTCCGCCTGGTCTGGCTGATGGTGAGCCGAACAGAGGCCTCCGGTGGCTGGCCAGGACTGTCATGGCTGGTGTCACGGTTTGGTTGTCGGCACCCTACACGACGGGGAGAGACCCCGGTGCCTGGAGCGCTCAGATGGCTGTCGGCGCTCCATTCCCCCCGGAAGATTTTCACCTTCCTGCCGGCCCTGCATCCCCTCCGCCGAGACCGTCGGCGGCGGGCGGGACGGCCCTGCCCATCGACCACTTCAAGGTCGTCGTTAGCGACGGCCGCCGGACCCGCCCCAGTGGGACGGGGAGGGGAGCGGTCCGTCGCCGGACAGCGGCGACTCGACGGTGGGGGAAGTTGGGGTGCTTGCTGATTGGTGACTGGCCTGGTGTTCATCCGCGCCGATGGGAAACATAGTTCTTGGTTTTATGCCGATAACTTGGAAGCCGTTCAGAAAATCGAAGATATGATGATGTTGGAGTGATCCTAGCCGGAAATTGACCTTGGTCGAAGTGTTGCAGGTGTTGTTTCTCGAAGTTCAGATTACTGGCGAGACACACGGCGAGCACGCTGGCGACGAAGATCAGCAGATGATGCAAATGTTTTTAGCCGATAATAAGGTTGAAAAGCACTCACGATTCCGAATGTTGGCTTCAGTAGTACACAGTCACACGTTGAATAGGTTTATAGACATCCGTCTTGTGAAAAAGTTGAACTTTTGCCTTCAATATTTCTACAGGCAATTTTAGAAGTGTCTTCACATAAATTACAACACCGTTCAGATTATTGTATTCACTTCAAGCCTTCCCTATTGTTCTTGATGATGCGGGAACTATTTCTAATTAGTGTTTCTAGCTTAAAAAAAGAACATATTGTGCAAACGATGAAAGAGAACATAGATGGAAGATTTTAAATGCAATTTTCTCTAGCAATTAATGGTAAATTCTCTACAGATCAAGGAAAAGATGCATGCTAACTGATAATTTAAAGTTCTTGGAGCCAGTTGTTTTCTTCTTTTCTTACGTCGCCCCAATGGCCGCGAATACACTTGTGATAACGCCTATCGATATAGGTCTACTGCCCATAGCATCCGCCCCCGCCATCCTCAGGATAAACCCATCCGCGTCCCCCTCACGCTTCTCTTTCCAGGCTGGCGGTCACCCCACTTGATAACCGGTGGATAGGGTTGGGTCCACACCAGGGCCCAATCTTATAAAGGTTGTGCTACCAAATGGCGTACTATCATTCCACCCCACTCTATTTACGGCACCCTATTCACGCAATCTTATAAAGAGAATAGTATGGTAATTCTATTCACGCCATTTTGCCCACAGTACAAATCAACGCCAGCTGGAAACACGCAACATGATTGGTCAATGTCTTGTCGCCGTCGCTATTGGAAATTATGCGTACTGTTTGCGAACAGCAAAAGTTATGTGTTTTAATTTTTATTGGGCATTTATTTCTTTTAGAGACACACATATGTGTAATAAACAAATTATTTATGGAAAACGTGATAGCAAAGTATGGAAAACACCAACATGCTTGAAGAATTCTCCTGAAAAGTGGATTGCCGACCAAATAAATTTCAGCGAGGGCATTCTCGCGCTCAGAAAATCGAGTGAATAAAGTGTTTCTTCAACTTATCATTTGCATTTATTTGCTGTTAAGGCATTGTAATAAATTTGTTAAAGAATTATTTAAATAATAATTTAATTATAGCTCGGCTACTCTTTCAGTAATTGAAGTAATGCCGTTGACAATGAAGCTCCTACAATTTGAGCATCAGGATACGTACCTTAGCTGGATCAATTCAAGATATAGCTTATTTTCCTTCTTGTCTTCATGAAGATAAAGCCACGATAAAGCTACTGAAATTCGAAGATTACGTAAATGAATTGAATTAGGTCAAGTTACAGCTTATTTTCCTTCTTATTCAAGCATAGGTACCTATTACCTAGCCTAAAGCTAAAAAGCAATTCCTCAAAAGATTTAAGTACCCAGTCTACATATCAAAGCTATATCAAGAAAAATACTTGGTTCAGAAGTCAGATCGAGATGCAGGAAGAGAAACAACAGATTGATCATTGATCAGTGACTGTGCCAAACAGAAAGTGAGGAAATACGAATAGTGAGTAGGCATTTATATTTTTTTTGACAAACTAAGGTATATCATCATTAACTTAAATATCTAATCAGAAGCCATGAAGTGCCCGTTATTTGTGTCATACGTGAGACGTGAGAATAGGCTAAAGACCCATACCGATTCTATAATGCAGTGGCTGCCGAAAATCAAAGACGGTTACTAATGCTAAAATCCTCTTAAAAATCCCCTTTTTATTTGAAAAATAAAGCCATATAACGATGAACACTCGTTTTTATGTGTTTTAGTGTCCATTTAGTTCCTGGAAATACATATTTTGAAATTGATCGTTGTCTGTATAATTAAGCATCATTATAGTAAATCATGAGTTAATATGTGGAGGATGTTTTAATCTTAGAAATATCATAATGTAAAATATTGCATACTTATATCTTAAAAACATGGAATTTATCTTAAATCAATTAAACTGTCTGAGAAGCTCGTCAAAGTACGCCACAAATTCTGGCGTGAAATGGACGCCGCTGAAACCGCAAACAGCTGATGATTGTCGGTGTTTTGAGATGTGCACAGCTGCTCACGGTTAAAATCAGTTTACGGTATCCTCAAAACCAGCGGCTACCAATACCGTAAAGAGCGTGCCGTGTTTTCGATTTCACAGAGTTTTATAAGATTGCGTACTATATATCCAGCCTTAGATTGCTGCCATATCCATTTCACGGCGTTTATAAGATTGGGCCCAGGACTCAATCTTATAAACGCCGTGGAATGTATATGGCAGCACTGGCTGAAGTTCAGATGCAGAAAACGGCTTTCAGATGCAAAATGGTTTTCACGCATTCCAGTCCATCCAGTTGACGGTCCAAAGAATCATTTTATTGACTCGGATAACCGTTTGTCGGCACTGGTATCACAACGTTACCAAATGCCGTGAATAGAAAAGTACGGCATTTTATAACATTGGACCCATTAAAATTACTTCCAGGGTGACCGTTTGGGAGGCGGGCGGACTGTCCCATCGGGATGATCCGGTCCCACCGGGACGGTCTCGCCTCTACGGATCACTGTCAGTGGTCCCGCACAGCTAATGTCTACGCCCTATCTATCTTATTATCCCATAGCTCTGCAATGGCCTTTTTAGACCGAAAAAGCTTGCGCCCCCTCCCCCCCAAAAAAAACGTAGATAACAGTACATTCGCTATTTATGGGCTTACCTTTAACCCTAGAACGCCTAGGGGGGGGGGTGTATCACCCCCCCCCCTGAGGTTTTTTCGAAGTGCACGCTAAACGGCTTGTCGTAGCGGGCTGAAATTTTCAATACCCTCTGGGGCAACCTTTGCGCATCTTTTGCCGAAAAAAAAATTGATCGGGTCATGTCAGGTCACGGAGTTATGACGTCATAAGAGGTACAGCCTCCGGCCGACAGTTACCAAAGTCTGTCTTTCTCAGTTTCATAGGCATATTATTTTTCTTTATTTTGGTTTTATTCCTTGTTTGCAATCATGTGTTTGCCTGTTTCTGTCTGAGGTTAAATTGTTGGAGTTTGTTGAATTGCCATAAAGTAGAGTTGGCATATATTTATTTTTGTTTGTACATTGCCAAGTTGAATGAATTGAACCATTTGCACTTAGCTGATACATAACATACATGCTCGTTTTTCACCTGTCACTCGCTGTCGCCGCCCATCGTTTACCAGCATGTGTTGTGTTGCAGTAGCCGCCGCCGTTCGGCCCGGGGTGCCCGTCTGCCGCGCTGCCTTCCCGCCCGACTCGGCACCAGTGGTGGTGACCAGCAGCCGGCCGCTCTCATCGTCCAGACCAGACTCTCTCGGCTCTACTCCGGCGCAGGCTGGTGCACCTCCAGCCGCTCACAGTCCCAACATCCCTCTCATCATCCTTCGAGAACCTTACAGAATGCCCTTTGCACAATCACCCATAAGATTACAATTAATAACTTTAGCCCAGCCCGCCAGTCATGGCGTGTTCCCCACATTGACACTAACGAACTCGCAATGGTCACTAAACAACCTTTACAAGAACATTAGAATTATGCTAGTCATTGGTGGCATTGAAACAAACCCTGGACCCGAATTGTTTGACCACCTCAACATTGCTCACATAAATATAAACAGTATCACTGCAGGGGATAAAAAACACGAGCTAATGCAATTTGTAAGCATGAATAGTATAATGTTATGCGCTCTTACCGAAACAAAACTTGATGATACGGTTTCTCCTTCGTTATACCAGCTCGATACTTACCATGCCCCTTTCGTTCGACACAGAGATAGAAATGGCGGAGGAGTTGCGTTATATGCTCACGCTTCGTTACCGATAAAGAGACTTAGAGATCTAGAGATCGGAGACGAAGAATGGATCTGGGCCAAAGTCTCGGTGCATAAACTTAGCTTGGTAATATGTTGCATATACTTACCACCAAATCAAACAACAGCCAGGTTACAACTGTTTATTGAGCGAATGACTGAAAGTGTTTCACTTGCACAGACCCACTCACCCACAGCTATAATAATAGTAGGGGACTTCAACGCTGGAAATATATATCTAAATAGTACTAAACACAAGCATAGTGGCATCACAAACTTTGATCGCCAGCTTAACGACACTTTTAACATGCTAGACATGAAGCAACTCATATCACAGCCAACACGCATAACTGACAACGTCAGTAATCTGAGAGACTTAATTTTTACAAATAATACTGACATTATTCTACACAGTGACACGCTCTCAGCATTCTCAACTTTGGACCACCTTCCTGTAATCACATCACTGCGTACAACACACAGCTCATCAAACACTGACGTTACGTTTAAGACAATCTGGGACTATACGAGACTTGATGCTGATCTTTTTACCAGACTTCTTATAGACACGGACTGGGATCATATTATCGACAATGACGTAGACATAGCAGCGGAACAATTCACATCTGCCATCTTAAAAGCCGCCGAGACATCAATACCACATAAGAAGATACCAGTGAACCAGCGTAAAAAACCATGGGTGACATCAGACTTGATTAAACAAATAAGAAAGCGTGACAGACTCTTCAGACGGGCTAAACAGACTCAGACCACTTACGACTGGGAAAGATGGAAATATCAGCGTAACATCGTAACGGCGGTAAACAAACGACTAAGACAAACCCACATACAAAGCCAAGTTCAGAAACTCTTACAGCACAAACAAGACCCGCACAAGTACCACCAAACACTTCGCAAATTAACAGGTAAGACAGTTGACAGCATCATTCCACCGCTAGAAACGACTGACGGAAAAGTACTGACAGACGACTACGAAAAGGCGACATTGTTAAACGACTACTTTGCCAGTCAGGCAAAGCTCGACATTCCAAATTCGCACACCGTACCAATGGACAACATAGGACACACGCCGATGCCCACCCTCGGTACAATTGAGACAACTGAGAGAGAAGTCCTACGAATCTTAAACTCCCTTGACTCTAATAAATCCACTGGCCCAGACAAAATCCCAGTAAAAATATTAAAATTATGTGCACTCATCATAGCAGGCCCACTTTCGAAATTGTTTAATAAGTCTCTCGCGTCTGGAATTTATCCTTCAACGTTTAAACAGGCCAATGTGAAACCCATATATAAAAATAATGGATCACCATCTGATTATACCTGTTACCGACCCATCAGTCTTTTATCTTCCCTTTCAAAAGTTTTTGAAAAAATTGTCCACAAACGCATTTATGATCATTTAACAGAACACTTATTATTGACTGACAAACAGAGTGGATACCGGAAAAAGCACAGCACGGAACAACAATTACTTTATTTGACCCATAACATGCACAAATCACTCGACTCAGGACATGACTTCACAGTAGTTTACCTGGACATATCAAAATATTTTGACAAGATCTGGCACCAAGGACTATTATACAAATGCAAACATGACTTTGGCATAACTGACTCACTGTTAAAATGGTTGACTTCCTACCTCAGTGACAGACGACAACGAGTGCAAATAAACAACACCTTTTCGAACCAACAAATTGTTAACGCTGGCTGTCCTCAAGGCTCTGTACTCGGACCTCTCTTAGCCTTAATGTATCTTGACGGAATTCAACAAAATATCGACAATGAAATTTTACTTTTCGCAGACGACACATCTCTCCACGCATCCCACTCAAAGACAGACCTCCACGACGTAGAACTTTCACTTCAACGCGACCTTGACGAAATATATAAATATGGCAGAAAATGGGCAATTACATTCAACACAGCAAAGACAGTCCAGCAAACATTTTCACGAAGAAATAATTTCACAGCACCACGTCTCACATTTGGTAGGAATCCCATACCCATTCATGAAAACCACACTCATCTGGGATTAACGTTCTCTAATGACCTACATTTTCACCATCACATCAACAAAATTTGTAAAAAGGTCAACAAATCACTAAGCCCACTATATCCAATTGCACAGTACGTACCCAGGCCCATTCTCGACCAAATTTATAAGACGTATATCAGACCACACTTCGACTATTGCGACACAGTATACGACGGACATATCACGACACACGACGCCATGCGACTCGAGAGACTACAAAACAGAGCGGCAAGACTTGTGACAGCAACCTTATTTAGAACACCGACTGACAAGCTTTTACTCGACTTAGGGTGGGATAGACTATCGACGAGAAGACGCATGCATAGAATAACACTTTATCACACATTCAACAGCCACGAAGAGTACACACCACAATATATTAAAAATACAATGCCTCACACACGCGCTGAAAACACCGGACGAGTCTTAAGGAATGCCAGTACACATACAACAACACCTAGCCGGACCACTTCGTACCATAATTCATTCTTTCCATTAACGGCTAAACACTGGAATGATCTCCCCGAAACCATCCGATCCCTGCCACGAACATCCTTCAAAAAGACCATTTCTGAGCGGCTGGGGGTGACCAAGCCTCCGAAATTTTATGAAACTGGGTCTAAATTGGGAAATATTTTACACACAAGACTAAGAACCGGAATGAGTCACCTGAACTCTCATCTCTTCCAAATTCAAAAAAGTGAAACATCAATGTGTGCTTGTGGCTTTCTAAACGAGAACGTTCGGCATTATATCCTTGACTGTCCACTCTACGAACCACTAAGGCTAGAAATGTTTCAAACTATTTCTTATCAAATAGGTATTGAACTAAATGAAATTTCTCCTAAGCAAAAACTTGACTTCCTTATTCACGGTGAAACTCTGGACGATGAGAGCGGCTGCGCGGTCGCACATCTCTTTCAAAAATTCATTTTATCATCAAACCGGTTTACAGAACACTAAATTCAACACCAAGATACCACCTTGATCTAGGTTGTAAGGCTGCGGTTGGACGTGGCGCTCCGGGCTGACCGTGCGGTGGCTCGCGCACACTGCTTTACTGCTCGGTGTCTGTCGTGGCGGCGACAGCCAACTCGTATGCTTTGAGTTTTGCCTATCAAATGTTTTCTGTATTTTAAGTTCAGGATCTCATCTGGTATGTTTTTGTCTGTTTGTTTGTATTTTCTTCTTCCAGAGCGATGCTCAAACTCAAGCGCTTTGCGCTTTTGCATCCCTCTGCTGCATTCTTCCGGAATCTTTCTGTCTCTGATAATAAACATTGTGTGTGTGTGTGTGTGTGTGTGTGCGCCGAATCCCTAGGTTTTCTGCCGGTGATACCCACATTGTTTGATGGATCATGATGAAACTTCCCATGCATGTTGGGGCAAGCATTGGCTGTCGTGTGGTGCAAGAAAATTGACCGGGTCAGGTCAGGTCACGGAGTTATGACGTCATAAGAGGTACAGCCTCCGGCCAGGGCCCTGTTTCAGTGCCCGACGCTGCGCGCGCTGCAGCGCGCTGGGAGCTCCTGACGTCACTCAAATGACGTTGCGTGCGACCCGTTAGCTTATGGTAATTCACGTTTGGAACAGAGACCCAGAAGAATCTAATACCAATTGAACAGAAGCTTCAGTGTGAATACTGCTAGCGTGCGGATGGTGCTGGCGCCGGGGTGCCAGCGTTTTGAGATGACGTCATAGCGTAGCGTCAGAGGGAAGTTTGTTGATATTGCCATGGAAACCCAACGCGCCGACGCGCGCAGCGCACTGCAGCGCTCCGCCGTGAAACAGGGCCCGGATTTTCACGAAGTGTGTACCGAGTCCCGAGGTTTTCTGCTGATGCTATCCACATTGCAGTGGATATCCACATATCTTTTCTGAGTCGTTACCTACAGTATTTATAGCGGAGCAGTGGTCAACAGCCGACGAATCGGGACAAACACCGGAGGGTGATGTGACACCATATCACTCATCAGCAATAGGCCTCTTACTTTTATAGGGTAAATACACCAAAAACACCATACATGATGCAGAATTGAGTGGGGAATACGTTGTTGAAGGTTTGAAGTTAATATCTCTCACCGTTTTGCCGCAATCGTTGCGCAAAGTTGAAAAAGTTTGATTTTTTCGGAAAATTTGACCTTTGACCGGTCATAAGTAGGTCAAATGTTGACCTAGGACCAAAAAATATACCACCAATCGCGAGATCTCGTTGAGAGCAATCCGTTGGTTTTTTCCGCTAAGCTCTACGACCTTCCGTTTCGAAACGCCAGGGGGGGTCGTAACAACCCCCCCTGGTCGTTCGTGTTATGAGAAATGGCCTGGTCGTGCGAGGGTTAAAGAGTTAATCACACATAACATAAATGCACGCAACGGGCGAAGCAGCGACAACCTAAATCATTCCCTAAAAGGACGGTTTCAGCGAGGGTGGACGAGGAGGTTTTTCCCCAATATTGTCATATAAAGTGGCGCAAACTCCGGTGGTAGTGAGACATACTAGCAGCCGCAGGGTGGAAGTCGGCAAAATATCTGCGGCCCATTGTAACACTGCCCACAAGTGACTGTAGTCTGTACCAGTCTACCTGTTACCAAACGAACGTCCGTTTCATGCTGTGCTGTATTACACGAGTTAGTTCTTATTCCCGTCCATAGATGTCACTACAGACAAGCGCCTGTTTCACGCCGTACCGCATCACACGGTTTAGTTCTTATTCTCGTCGATAGATGTCCCTACTGACGAACGCCTGTTTCATGCTGTGCCGCACGACACGGTTTGGTTCTTATTCTCGTCAATAGATGTCCCTGCTGATGAACACATGTTTCATGCTGTGCCGCACGACACGGTTTAGTTCTTATTCTCGTCAATAGATGTCCCTACTGACGAACGCCTGCTCCATGCTGTACCGCACAGCATGGTATGGTAGTTCGAATTCCCGCCCCTAGATGTCTCTACTGACACACGCCTGTTTCATGCTGTGCCGCATCACACGGTTTCGTTCTTATTCCCGTTCATAGATGTCACTACTAACAAACGCCTGTTTCATGCTGTGCCGCATGAAACCGTTCCCTGCGGTCGCTCCCGAGCAGCCGCGGAACCAGCAGGAAGACGTGTTACATGATACCCAGAATGCTGCTCTCGACTGATTGGTCGCCAGCCTTTTTGGCCGCGGGAGCCGCCCGTGGCGGCCGCAGACACTTGAACAGGGCCCGCAGTTTTGAAGCCACATATAGGTAATAGTGTATCACAAGCAAGACGAGGATGTTTCACTATAATTGTGCTGTGCCAAACACCGATGAAGTTAAAGGAAATAGTTCACATTTTAACATGGGTTTTGAACTGGAATAGCAGTTCCGTAGCTTGGGCTGAGACGAGCATAAATCAGGAGCTTTTACAGCCCAACGATCACCCTAGGCAAAGATATTCTATTTCTCGTCCCGAAAAATGTGTCTTGCGTTGAGGATGTGTGCCTTGCATATATTCGCATCCAGTATGAAACGAGCATGGGTCCCGAAAATTCTTCAGAAACTAGAGAAATTATCTACGAGAACTCTAGAGAAATTCGCTCCAGTGAGGCGCTCCAGTAACAAAAGCACGAGCAGATCCATAGAGATCTTATATACATAGAGATGACACGCCTATGTTAAAGCACTTGATTTCGTGGCGATTCAGTGGGTCTTTTTAAGCAAGGTTTTCTGGGGTGCCATGGCCCGTGACTTGCATTTTGTAAGGATTCGGTCAAGGAGATTGTGTTCACATCAGCTTATTTGTAAGTACAGTTTTTCTTTTTTGTCTAGCTGTGACGCTTTCGAGTGTTATTATTGAAATGAAATTAGGCATGTTTTAACCTTATGCTCGTATCAGGTACTGCATGGATCATTAACCCTCGCCGTCCGACAGGGGGGGGGGGGGGTGCCGCCTCCCTATAGGGTTTTTTCACGATAGCTCCGAACACGCAGGCGATAGAGAGCTGAAACTTGGCATAGCTGACCTTTGATCCAAGTCGCATCTTGTGACACCAACCGCATTTTCAGGTCAGGTCAGGTCACTGACCTGTGACGTCATATGTGAACCTCTGCACAGTCCTCAGATGTCGCAACTTCGCAACGCCGTCAGTGCCAGAGGAACTTTCACAGGGAGATGAAACTTACATACAGGATGTAGTATCATCCAGAGGTCTCACAACTTGTACATATATCTCGGATTTTCCCTAAAAATCACATGAGGTCAGGTCGGCCATGTGACCTCACCATTAGGTATAGGTCAATGGGGAAAAATGAAAACTGCTATTTTAGCGCCGAGAACTATCTCAAACTGTCTCCAGCACATGGAATCGTGATTTCTTTCACGCCTTGCAAGGTCCGATGCTTCACTTTTGCATTGTTGACATTGCGTGGCGTCATTTATGGTCACTTGGGTCATTGTTAAAGAAAGCGCGGTTTTGAGGCTCATGATTACATATATAACTGCAATGAAAACCGTAAGACGGTTTGACAAAAGTCAGTTTGTCAGTTTGCCCAGCATGTCTTATTTTCTTGGCCCTATTTTTAATATAATTATTAGCATGAGGCTTACGGTTTTCATTGCAGTTATATACTTGGGTCATTAGAGTTTTTCATCAATAACTCCCCATCAAATTGAGTTAGCGAGTCGGGAAATCCACCAATAAACTCAGGAAGACCTGCCGATTCGAGTAATATGTAACATGACCTCTGTCAACCAGCTTCGTGATCTGGGGGAGCTGACCTGCCCTTGACCCGAGGTCAACACCTCAAGTTGACCTCACCCGAACAAAAAGTATACCATTCGACGCGCCTGAGCGAGGCGAACACGATGATGCCAAAATCGCGGCACTCCGACCGTTTTTTTTGCGAAGTTATGAAAACTGAACCCTGGCCCTTGGTCACTTGACCTGACCTCAAGAGACCTTAAAATCGGGTACCAGTACCTGCGTCTTGTAACGGCGCTCACGCTTGTTTTTTCCGCGACGCTCTAGCTTCATCAGGGGGGGGGGGGCGAAACGGCGAGGGAAATCGTACCAACCAACCCCCCCCCCCCCAGCCGGCGCGTATGTAGAAAACCAATAGGTCCGGCGAATTGAATGGGAACATGCAACATATGTATATTTGAGCTTGCACCGTGCTCAGAAAGGTTCAGAACAGCCGTTTTCACGACGGTTGACCGAAAGCGCCAAACTTGACCAAATCTCAAGGAACCTACCCTGAAAATTCCATGAGCCTGACCCAAATGACCTTAGACCTGTAACCTTTTTTTGGGGGGACCATGTCAGGGGGGCCATAAAACATGCATCGCACAACCCTAGTAAAGAGTAAAGTTGGTTCATGTGCTGACCCTTGGTGACCTGACCTGTGACCTGACATGGTATTATCAGTGACCTCTAATAGCAACATATATACTAGGCAACGTACGCCCTATTTTTGACGTACGTGAAACATTTTATCTTTGACCTGCCCTGTGACGTCATCGGTGACCCCGAGGTCAATGAAATTGGAGTTCCATCGACAAATTTGACAGGGCTATCGAACATCGTTTGAATGTTACGGATCCGTCCAGTAGTTTCGGAGATACGGGAGGGGGGCAAAAAAATGCCCCCCCCCCCCCACCGCGCGGAAGGTGGCCGGGAGGTCCACCGCCTGCCGGGTTGATGAGAGCCTGAATGAGAGAGAATGCTTTTAGGCGAGCTTTTAAGGAATTCAATAAAAACACAAAATGAAATCATGCTACAAATTTCATTGCTTACCTCAGGAATGAAATCAGCCAGGAAAGATCAGCAACATTTTTAACCAGTAAAACGCCTTTTGGGGCGACCAACGGAGCGAGCAAGAGGGTGGGCCTTGGACAAGCGAATTTGCAAGGGACACCTCCAACTAACTTGTGCACTGCACCCTACTAACCGGTCCCTAGCGATGTGCCAAATTTGAGCGCAATCGGCCTAGCCGTTCTCGAGATCTGGAAGCTGCACGTGCACACGTGCAAAATGGGTCATTTGCACGGCACCCTACTAACTGGTCCCTAACCATGTACCAAATTTCAGCACAATCGGTTCAGCCGTTCTCGAGATCTGGAATCGACCCCTGCACGTGCGCACGTGCAGCAGCACCCCAACTGTGGCACATGGATATGCATTGCCTAGTGGGTGCCTACCTACATACCAACTTTCAGCGCAATCGGCCAAGTAGTTACCAAGATATTGCAACAATTGCAAAACTGACACCTCTTCGTTTTGCACGTGGCACGTGCATAAGCGGTCACCCACATGCATCGAGAATAGTCCAATACTTGGTAGAAGGAATGAAGCTACCCTAGAAAAATCATCGAATGTAAATCGGTCAAGTGGTTGCTGAGATATAAGCCTCGCAAAAGCGTAACCACGGCCGGCCGGCCGCTCATACTCAGAAATTTTCGTTAATCTACGAAAGACTACGCTTCCTTCGCTCGCTACGTAATAATTTCTTCAGACTAACAATGCCTCAGCCATATTGGCACGCTACTGGCTGAAAATAAGTTGCTTAAAAAGACCCACTGAATCGCCACGGTTTTAAGTGCATGTCATCTCTATGTATATAAGATCTCTATGAGCAGATCGCCCAAATGCCGGTGGCCGCGATAATTTTCAGTTTCTGAAGAATTTTCGGGACCCATGCTATGCCCATGCTCTTTTCATACTGGATCGCGTGTGCCTTACAGAAACTGAAAAGTTCTTCCTATATCAAAAATATAGAAAATAATCTTTTGTTGTAAAAAGGTTTTATTTTCTTTGCTGATCATTTTGAACATAAAAAATCACAAATCCATTGCAAAAAAAAATAATTTCGTGAAAGTGAACTATTTCCTTTAATGTTTCTTTCCAATTCCCACTTATCAGTCTCTGCTTTCCTACTTCGCTGATTTTATTTTTCTGCAAGGGAGTCCTGTGGCTACAAGCTTTCATTTGATCGGACGCTTCCGAATAGGCACTGCGAGTCGCTAGTCCAGCGATGTTCGAGTGGCGACAATCCCATAAACCCTAGCATAGATCACATGGCTTGAATCATATTATCCATGACCCTAGTTACAATTTATGGACGGCGAAGCACTGAAAAATCACAAGGCAGTGTTCTTTATGAAGAACTCCTTAGACTTCGAATTACTAGCGTTCCTATCTACGTAATCACAATGCAACATGTCCCAGTCTTTGAAATCAAATTTCCGCTCGCTTAGCAGACTGCAAAAAGCCCAACATTCGTCAGAAGTGGGATTCCAGCCCACGCCTGGAGAACCAAACTGCGACCCTACACCGCTCGGCCATCCTGACCGCAGACATGCACAGAGACACAATTTCGGAAAAAGTCTGGGGCAAGTTTTGTAGATACAATACTGACCCCCCGTCCCCCTCCCCACACATCTTTTACCAACCAATCAACTCTAAAATAAACTAAGCTTGCCCAAGCTCCCCTCGCAGTCAGCTCTGAGCACAGAGCCCTGCAACTGTCTCGTTCCTGAACTGGACTGTAGCAGAGGGTACCCCATCCCCTCCCCCTCGGCCCCTCGAACCGAAAACACGGACCCAGGACCACGGATCACCGACCACGGACCCCGGAGACCAGGACTCACCTCCGCTGATGGGCGGTATGACGGCCACCTCGTCGCCGCGTCGAATCGTCACCGACTCGTCGGCCTCCAGGTACCTCTGGTTCACCGCCAAAATGAACGTGCCCTGTCGGCGAGCACGAGAGGTTACACACTAACCAATACAGGCCTGAGGCTATGAGCTTTGGGAAGTGGACGTCGAGATCTGTAGCACGCGTAGTGTGCCACCAGAAATGTAGCCTGTATTTGACCAAGGTAGTGTGATGCGATACTGAATACGTAACATGAAGCGGGTTAGATAATAGGTATGTGACGTGACAAGAGGTTTAGAAACTGTAGCATCATACGTGATATTTGGATGTGACGTGATACTGCGTGAAATGGGATACTCGACAGAACGATGCGGCGGCGACGAACCCAGGAACCCAGAAACCCAGGCAGAAGGAAACACAAAAACAGTACACCTGCGCCGCTTATGCATAACATCATCATAACCAAAAGTAACCGGGTGTCCCAAAAGTAAGGTCATGATTTAAAACTTAAATATCTCGAGAAGCAAGAGTCCGAATCACTTCCAATTTTAACACGTGCAAGGTACATCCATAAAATTATTTTCTTGCATGCTTAAACCATTTTTGATCATAACTACACCGAGCAGTAGGCATAAAACTGAGAAGGTCGAAATTCAACTCTTAGAGAGGGTCCGTCATTAAAACAAAGGGTAAATGCCGCCCAGTTTTCGGCCCTAAGCAGACCCTATCAGCTCGCCCCATCTCTGAACTCATGCATAGTTTCGCCTCAACCGGTAAAATGTCAGAAAAAAGGTATAATGTACGCACAGGGCATGTATACTTAGCCACCTGTGCTTCGAGGTCCTGAGGACGACAGCGGGAATCGGGTGACAATAAATCAAGAGAGGTGGCCGAGAGTCCTCCCAGTGGTTCTTCCGCTCGTCGCAACGCAGCTGTGCCGACACCATCAGCCAGCAGTGGTTTCAGCAGGATGGAGACTATGCTTGCACCGTCCTGAAGATCATGCATTGTCTCCGAGAGTGGATGTGAGATCCCGTGCCATTGAATGGCCTCCGCGGTCACCTGACGTTACACCTTCATATTTTTATTCTCTGGATACACAACAGAAAGATTGTCTTTTAGGACAACCCAACGAGCCGGGAAGAACTAAAGGATGATCCCTTCGAGCAAACATAGGCGGCATCTCACCAGAGAATCGCTCCAGAATAGTGGAGGAAGTCAAACGTAGTCTATTCATGCACGCGGCCCGAAATGGCAGCCATGTAGAAAAGCAGCAAATGTGGGGCTACGAGCCAATGTATTGACTCATATGTATGTCAGAATAAAATTTTATAAAATGCTCTTTCATATGATGTCCTATTTATATCTATCCATCGCGTATTTTTGGCAGTGTGGCCAAAACAAATGATGACCTTACTTTTGGGACACCCTGTATAGGACCAAAACACAGTGTGACCAAATTGGTTTAGCGTTAGGGGTAGGATGTATAAAAAAGTCTTACGAGGATGTCACTATTTTCAAAAAACTCGTCTTCAGCCTCATTTTAGGTACAGTTTTTACAGATAATGTGGGGGAAAAAAAACTATACCTGACGTCAAGTTCTGGTGGAAAGTAAAAAAAAAAAATATTGTCATCAAAGATGTAAAAAACGACATTGCAAGCGCGACAGTACAAGTATGACGGTGCGAGGTGCGAATCGTACATTGGAACATTTTCAGTCTTTATTCCTACACTGGGTAGGTATGCTTTCACGACAAAAACGTCGTGATGTAATTTTAAAATTTCTGAGGATGTCATTATACTTTTCATTGGGGGTGACTTTCCCCGCAACATCACCAATTTGGCCACACTGCCAAAACATAATAACTACGTTGACGCCGCGAGGAAACGTGGCGCCCCCTCCCTCGGTGTACTGCGCAACTCGGCGGCTCTCACAATACATTGCCAGGGCAAAAAAAAAAGACTAAAAAAGAAAAAAAGCAAGAAACGCCAAACGGCACGTCGCAACCTTTCCGTATTCGTGAATGTGTGTATTGGGCCGGGTTGCCGTGACTGACGGCCGCCAAGATCATGCTCCAGGGCCTGGCTGCCTGAACTGAGTCCTCCCGTGAGAATGAGCCCTCTCGTGACACCAATAAAACAGAGCTATACAAATGTCTGTTTGTTTTGTTTGTTTTGTTGGGTTAGGCCCTTTCGGTCGACAAGACCATTGCAGAGCCGGAAGGATGATAGGAATTAGGGGGAGACATTGGTCTGGGCAGGCACCCTAGAGAGTCGCCGGGGCTGAGCCCGTCCAAATGGACAGGCCGACCAGCCCCCCAAGCACTCTCTGCACCCGGCTACGGGGTGCAGCTCCCTCGGGAGCAGCGGTGCCGCTCCAAGGGAGCAGCCCGCATGAGATAAAGTTGCCTGTCCACTGTCCAGCCCGGAGGGGGGTTGCGGTGTTGGGGAGAAGGATTTCAGTATCCTGAGGATAGAAGCACGGATAGGTGACAAATGTCTGGTCACTGCCACTGGGTCGCACACTGCACTGAAATCCATAGAGTATGTGGGACGAATGCCCGGCACTAGTCGGCTCGTAGTGTCTGTGTTCAGGGAGATCCTGGTCTGATCTTTTTCCCTGGTGAAAAAGGACCTCCCTCCCTCATACTCGTTTAGCTCGTATGGCAGTTGGCCGCTCAAACCCTTTCCCATGGTGCTGTATGCTGGGTGATAGCTCCTTCAGTCAACATAGTGCTTTGAATTCTAAAAATACGAGCCATTACCGAAATAATATGTGCACCATAGCTAAAACGCAAAAGCTCCCCGACGGGGAATCGAACCCCGGTCTCCCGCGTGACAGGCGGGGATACTCACCACTATACTATCGAGGAGTGAGGACAGTTGGCGCAAAAAGTAAATCTGCACAGTATACTACCTCATAATAAATCTACGAAACGTTCGTGTTCCTTCACGAAGCGAGGTTGAAAGTCATTCTCGCGCCATTGACTAAGCGAGTCATTGTGAGTAGGCAATTCTCGCGCCCTCTCTTTCGCTTCTGAGCCTCTAGGCTCTTTCACACGGGGTCTCCGGCTATGACACTTCAGTGTCCTAACCCCCTCTCTCGATCTCCTATCCGACCCGTTGATATTCTGACCTGCAGCGTAGCCAGCTGAGGGTAGGTCTGCACCAGCAGCTCACGCAGCTCGGCGCCGCTGCACTCAGTCGGTACTGATACGGACACCTGCGGAGACCCGACCAGCTCGCGAGCCTTGGCGAACAGTAGGAGCGTCACGTCAGCGGCAGCCGGCATCCCCTGCCGGTCACAGAGGGTCAGGGGTCACGCGAGGTCACAGAGATCATATCAGAGGGTCATGTGAGGTCACATAGATCATATCAGAGGGTCATGTGAGGTCACAGAGATCATATCAGGGGTCATGTGAGGTCACAGAGATCATATCCAGAGGGTCACATGAGGTCACAGAGATCATATCAGGGGTCATATGAGGTCACATGGGTCACATAGCAGACCGTAAAGGGTTAAAGAAGTTAGTTAAATGGGTAGCACAAACCGCACGAGCCATACTAGTTCAGTCAAGTGGGTTACGGGTCATACAGGTCATACACACATCTGATACAACACACATGGGTCACTCTGGGTCACACACAGGACAAAAGGTCTCGGCCGGGTCAGACAGGTCACAATTATCGCATCTAGCTCCAAGCCTCCCTGCAGCGATAAAAACCTGTTGCTAGGTAGCACTCAGCTGCACGCTACAAAACAAGTGTAGTGCGCGGCATGACTGAAACACACCGCTGCTCACACACTAAGCACAACACTGCTAAACCGGTGCAGGTGAAGGTAGGTATATGCCATTGTTAGATAGCCCGGGTCGGTACCTTCATGCGATAGGCGGAGCGAGGGGGCAGGGGCAGGGGGGGGGGGGTTGTCGAATGTAGGTAAGCAAATATGTCGCCTAACGCGTTCTGAGAGTGTACTAAGCTCACACTGGAACGCTTTGCCCCGTCGGTGAAAGCCGTGTGCGTGCGTTCTGTGGGTTGAGCACACAACGTTCGACGCTGTCACGCTGAAGCACTAGCGACCAAGATTACTGAGCTAATATAGGCGACTATCCGTCTCGGGACAGGGCTGGGTACATGTTGGCCCAGTGGTGCGCTCTGCGAGGTAAACATACAACGGGCCCCGGCCGCCTGCACCACGGACAGCATCAGGTATGTCGGCGTTTTTATTATCATTATTCTTATCGATTGACCCAGCATACGCTGTTCCTGTTTCTAAATCGGGTACAGTAAAAAGCATCGCTATCATTAAATTAAACGGCACTTTGACAGCCCGTGCGTCGAAGCGAGTTCTTCAACTTACTAATAAACTTTAATGAATCATTTATGTTAGACCACTACCGTTTACGCTTTTCCATGATTCACCACTTTTTGCATTCAATAGGGATACATTAAATCGAATCAATTCAAATCAATCGGGATTGAGCCTCGTTAAATTCATTCACCGACAAGGCCGATACCGGGTTGGGAATATTCCGTTCGAACCCATGAGACAGATCAGCAGATCTATGTCAAAACAGAATGTCATATTCACGGCTGGTTGCATAAATTTAATGGCAACGATTAAATCACGGTAAATTCAACGGCCGGATCACCGTTATTCAATACGAGACACAATTATCAATGTAATATCGTGCCTAGTCCATTCCCGACATCCAGGCAGAACCGGATAACAAGTGACAACCAAAGTGTCCAAAACGCTCCACAGGCCACAGCCCCAAATTTCTCCCCTCTCTTACCTCCAGTGGCCGGTACTCCGCTCCGCTGTCCTCTCTACTCGGCCCGCCGACCTCGACAGACGACGCTCCTGGGCCGACGGAGGGCCAGCCGCCTCTCACCCAGGCCCGATACTGGCGGCAGGGGCGCACACCGTGACGTCATCGATCGAGGGGGGGGGGTGAGCGGCGGCTTGATTGAGACAGAGGGAGAGCCGAGAGGAGACAGAGGTAGCTTCATTATCTCTCAGACACAGTATAACGCGCTATGCATGCCCATTTTTTGATACCTGGAGACGCCTCTGTCGCGATGATGACGTTGCAGATTTGGACACCTTGAGTGTTCGTTCAGGGACTCGGGAACTTTGAAGTGTCGGCACTTCTCTCGGCGAGACGAGAGAGGGAGAGAGTGCTACAGATTACCTAGGGCATCTACAAAATGCACAGGTGTTGCCTTATACATATGTGGCTTCAGCTGGCATGCCCTTTGACCATGGTAGCTAGCTATGATGATTTAAAGTCCCTCGGATGTCCGTCACTGAAAGTACCGGGACGATACTCGTTACCAGCCCCGGGGTGACCTTGCCCGCGGTGCTGTTACGACCTTGGTCCATGCGCGCCGATCTCGATTAGTCACTGTCAGCGGGAGGGGGCTGCGGCAGCGGTACAGCCGTCACAGCTGAGCTAGAAACACATGCTGTTCAAAATATAACTGCGATAAAATAATAGGCTGTTTTCAAATCCCTAATAATGTCAGGATGGCCGAGCGGTCTAAGGCGCTGCGTTCAGGTCGCAGTCTGGTTCTCCAGGCGTGGGTTCGAATCCCACTTCTGACAAACACTTTGTGTGTAATCCTGGCCCAACCGAGGTGTTTTCGGCCAAAGCAATCCACCAGCGACATATTTACATAATCGCATAGGGCAACATCTACCGTAAGAATCCGGCCCCAGGGCCTGCTGCGATCAAAAGATCCAAACAAATTGCAACTACTGCTTAAAGTGCAACAAGTGTTTATAGATAGACTGGAAGATAGATAGGTACCCTACAATTCATGGGTGTGATGTAGATGTTGAGCACCTTTCATTTAATTTTCATGAACTGCTACAAAGCTGTCAAGAAAAATGGTTGTCATGAACAGAGATATGAATCAGATGGGATTGAATAGCATGAGTGTGGAACACCATTGCTGTTGGGAAAATGTGAGGGTACTGCCAAAGGTTTAGACCCATTTACCTACCCCATTTGCCTAACCTGTCAATTCTTCCCAGGTGCCTACCTAGCAGGGCCAATTGGGATGTTATAAACCATATCTAAGTGATCACTGAATGCACCTTTAGCATTGATGATGGGTTTCCTGTCCACCAAAACTTTGGTCTTTAATGATTTTTTTCTCTCTTACATTTAGTGTTGTATCATAACTCATTGGAACCCCTTCTTGAAAACTCCTGAATAAATAAATAAATGGATAGGGATTTGGGATTATCTTCATGAAGTTCATGACTGAGCTAGGACAAACCTGGCCCTATCCCTATGCCATTGTCATTCACAAAAATTTTCACTTCGGTTAGGAACAGACAGGGATGGGAATTGGAGCCTTATTGTTCCCCTAAGAGTCCAGCTTGTACATCCTCATCAGCTCGATGAGAGCGGGATCCTCAAGCAAAGTGGCCTTCTTTAACTCGAACTCCTTGAAAGTAAGGTAAGGTATGCAGACATGGACACAAGCTATAGCAGATGATGGGGCTGTTATGTAGCTGGTAGCACAACTGGGATACGTATGAAAGTGCAAAGCATTTTCAAAACAATTAATATGCATTGCATAGTGCTATTCACAGATGTGTGGATTGTCACTAACAATATAGAGGCCTTGGACTTTGTCATGAAAAAAGCAGGCAAAAAACATACCTACACCAGTCAGGAGCCAGCTTGATCAAGCCATCAAATGAACTCAATTTCAATAATTTATTCAAATACTGTACATACTGAGATTTTCGCCTATAGTGTGTGTGTGTGTGTGTGTTTGTGTGTTATTTACATTTCCCTGTAATGCCCACCATCTGGTGGTTATTGGAAATAAACAAAGTAATAATAATAATAATAATAATAAATTTGAACACTCAAAAAGGTTTGCAGCTTGTAGATCTTTTCGGAGTCTACAAGCCTACTTGGGGCAATATCAATAGACCCAAGAGCCATGCATTGGCTATCTGTATCTGTAAGAATCTTGGGCATTACCCAAGGCCCTATATAGAGGCATTACCTACCTTCTAGAATCAGAATCAAATGCAGATAGGTGGTTGAAAGAAATAAGAATGTTCCTCAATCATAGGATAAGAAAAGAAAGAAACTTACCACTTATCGGGGCTCCCACGCAGCATAAAATCTAGCAGCTTAGTTTACCATCATCTAACCGTTATTCTTCCTCTTGCCTCCTTATTGTTATGCCTTTGATACTTCCCGAATCCCAATGCTTCCCAAATCAGTTGGGGAAACTACGAGGAGCCAAACAAAAATTGGATTAGCCAATCAGCGGCTGGAGTGGGCGGGGCGATGACCATATATGGGCATAAAATCAGACAACTTCATCTTTTCAATGAATTTTAGCATTCAAATGAAAAAATAAGGCATAAGAATGTTTTTTAACCACACAAGGCCTACACTCACCCGGTGCATAATTAATTGGCGGCTCTAAATCGCAGAGTTACAACGCAAGGTCAAACCGTGATTAGCAAATATGGCGGATTGAAACAGACGCGCCAAAAAATGTAAGCAGTACCGTGGCTTAAAAATGTCATTATTTTTATTATTTTGTTTATGGTTTTTCTAAGTGTGGTTAAGTTATTATTTTAAAATTAAATGTCTTTGTTTATTGTAACTAAATTAAATCTTTTAACAATTTTCTTTCATAAAACCAATCCATTTATTGAATGGCCAGCTGATTGTGACGCCCAGAACCTGCAGAAAAGCCGTTTTCCTATCGTCATTTTCGAGTCAATTCGCCGAATGTAATCAAATCACGCTAATTCCTAGTGAAAAAAGGAAGCCTTTTCTCTCCAATAAGTGGACGCGATACCGCAAGTACCAGCTTGTTATACCGTTTTTCACCCTTAGTAGCGGGGGCTGCATTTATGCCCATATATGGTCATCAAAAGTCCATTTATTGACCAATCCATTTTTTGACATTCGCCTCGTAGTTTCCCCAACTGAAATGCTTCCGAAGGCTATAGAATTCCATGCTCAGCCATTCGGCGCCAAGAAAAGTGTGCGCAGTATTTTGTCTTTTTTCGTTTCAAGGTCATATGGAATCATAGATTTTCGCATAAATCTAGGTTTGATGGATAATTTTTCCTAAAAAAGATATTTGGAACAGGATAGAATCTCATCATATTTTATGCTTTCAAATTAGATACTTTAGTTACAAATATTTTTAATAAAATAAAGTCTAAAGCACCGCAAAATGATTTTACAGCAAAACAATGAAAGTAAATCTTAGAGGATTTTTTGGCAATGGAGAGAAAATATTCCGAATTAGAGGAAAAATGCCAAATCGGCATTTGCCAAATCGGCCAAATCAGCTTGCTTCTGAGGCGTGAAGCGACGCGGAAGGTTGTGCAGTGATGAATGATTTTCCTATTATACTGATTTTTTTACTTTAACGAATCAATTCTTAACTCTTGTTTATCGATAAAGCCTATCTGATAGCTGAAAGGAAGATTTTTAAGAAAAGGTCAGTTCTGACTTCTGAATCAGCGTATTTGAGGGTTCAGCATTATCAAGGTTAAGTTTTTTTTTTATCCATGTGGCCGTGGGCGGTGGGACTGGGTACTAAGGCCATTTAAGAGAGGTAGAATCATCCCACAATTTCCAATGGACTGGTCGCTTAGCATTAGTGTTACATCACCGGTGGAGATTGTTCGGCAACCGGCTCCAAGCTGTTTGTATGTTGTGGTGCTGTGGGGCTGTTCACCACATATCAGTGACTGGGTTTTACGTTAATCAGAAATGGAAAATATCAACCTGGTGCGTGTTCCAAAAATTCAATCAGTTCGATCCAAACGGCCCCAAGTAAAAGAATTAATTACAAGAGCGGGTTGTTATATTTAAATTACCAAAACGAAGTCAAAAACCAAAACAGCGAATCAGACAATGGAGCGACGAAGAGACGAGAATGAAATCCAAGTTTGCCAAATATGCCCTGCCTAATCTAAGTTATAAATCCCGGACAGAACGGGCCAAATCGCGGAGCCAGACGTGACGCGTCTGCTCGGGCCAAGAGCTCGGCCAGAAGTCCCGGGGTAGCGCGCGGCCCGACGCAGCGGGCCGGGTCCAGACATGCGCAGAAGCACTCGGACACCACGTGGCTGCCGATCGGAGCGCGGATTGGTCACTGGCCGACGCACTGCGGCAGCGCAGGCCGCAGACACGCGGTCGCATCGTGATGGGACAAAGTTCACGAACAGACACGTCCTGGGCCGCCTCCCCAGCGCCGGGGCGGGGTAGCGACGTCACAAGTCGGCGCGCGAATCGGTCTGCGCCGGGAACTCCCGTGCCGGCCGGCGACACACGTGGTTACCACAGTACTCACCGCCTCAGCGCGGAGCGCATACACGATAAGCCAAAACAATCACTTTTCACATCACTCGGTGCGCGACGCGATCGACACTTCACTGCGCGACGCAATAATCACTACACGGTACGGCGCAACGCAATCGTCACTGCACGGTCCTGCGCGACGCAAGAATCACTACACCGCGCGACGCAGTTATCACTTCACTGTCGGCGCCACGCGATCAGGATTGTCCTCGAACGCACGTACGCGGGCGCACTTAAAAGTATCGGAAGTCCGGTTGCGGCCGGAACTGCACGCGGCGGCCGCTGCGGGTGTGCACCGGCGCAGCCGCGGACGGCTTGTCGTCCTTGGCCGGCGATGCGGAAGACGTCACTCCAGGTTTTGAAGTCCTCTTGCCGGACGGTCTTGTAGTCGTCGGCGTCTGTGTCGGCTCGTCGGGCGCCCCAGTGGCGAGGGGCCCGAGCGAGGTCGACGGTGACGGCTGCTGCTCCGGAGCCGTAGGCTCGGTACTGCTCGGACCAAGCGTGTCCTCAGGTGGCGGCATGTGTGCCGGTTTGAGTCTGTCGACGCTTACAGTGTCGTGGGCGCCAGTCGGCAGCTCCAACGTGAACACTTTAGGGCTGCGTCTGATGACTCGCATGGGGCCGCGGTACGGGGACTCCAGAGAGTGCCGCACGCGGTCAACGCGTACCCACACGTGTGTGCATGTCATGAGATCGGAT
This sequence comes from Amphibalanus amphitrite, assembly GCF_019059575.1. Taxonomy (NCBI): domain Eukaryota; kingdom Metazoa; phylum Arthropoda; class Thecostraca; order Balanomorpha; family Balanidae; genus Amphibalanus; species Amphibalanus amphitrite. Next base: position 24,185 of record NW_024881942.1, on the reverse strand, counting down.
GGCACGTGCGTCGGTGGTGTGCGGGCGTGGTTCGAGCCCTGTGAGAGTGTGACGAAATCGATTTCTGACATACGCTTTGCCAGTTCTTGGACGTACTTTGTCCCGACGGGGACCTTCTCGACGGCGCAGCGGGGAAACAGCACCTGCGCGCCTGTGACAGCAGTGAATGCCGAAAAACCCGACTCTGCTGGCATAGCTCTTATACCTAGCAAAACTACTGGTAGCGCGCGCAGCCACTCTTGCCTGCGCGCCCGGATGGCGGCTTTGAGCGTTCGGTGGACTCTTTCCACCATCCCATTACATGTCGGATGATAAGCAGTGGTTCGGAGGCGATGGAAACCTATCATTGAAGACAAGTGTGAAAACAGTTCCGCTTCAAATTGGGAACCGCGGTCTGTGACAACATGCAGCGGAACTCCGAATCGAGACACCCAAGTGTCGAGGAAAGCAGAGGCTACACTTTCCGCGGTGATCGAGACCAACGGCACGGCCTCGACCCAACGCGTGGCGCGATCGATGCATGTCAACAAATAACGAAATGGCGCGGTGAAGGGGTGCCCGTGAGGTACTGACGGGGGCAGCGGCCCGACTATGTCTATATGTACAGTTTCGAACCGCTGTGAGGGCACGTCAAACCGACCGGGCGGAGAACGAGTGTGCCTGTGCACCTTGGCTTCCTGGCATGCTTCACACTCCTTCACCCATCGCGCAATGTCACGGCGCATATCATGCCAGAAATAGCGAGCGCTGATGAGACGGGTGGTGCCTTTCCTACCCGGGTGTGACAGGCCGTGGAAACGATCAAACACAGCGCGCCTGCATGCCTCTGGTACGTACGGGCGTGGATGTGGTCCAGTGTTTTCACACAGGACTGTGATGTCACCAGACAGTGTCACTGGCTCCAATCGGGAGGTGTCCTGCGGGTTTGAGCGCGATCCTGGACCTGACTCGGAATCCTGGTGCTCTGAATCGGCACTTTCGGTGTCTCTCTCCTTTTCCTGTTTCTGAGCCGCCGCGATAAAATGGAGGTCACATGCATCGAGGGACACTGCATTTACCGGGCGACTGAGACAGTCCGCCACCACGTTGTCACTGCCACGGATGTACGAGACCTCCGTGATGTATTCCGTGACGACACACCAGTGGCGCTGTTGGCGGTCAGACTTAGCCGTGTGCGGGCTGTGAAAAGCGCGCACGAGTGGCTTGTGATCTGTTCGCAGGATAACGTGGCGGCCTTCGATCATGTCACGAAAATGTAGTGTGGCCAGATAAGCCGCGAGTAGCTCTCTGTCATACGCGGCATACTTCTGTTGGGCCTGACTGAGCTTCCGTGAAAAGAAGCCAATGGGAACGGGTACTCCGTCCACAATCTGATGGAGCGCGGCACCCACCGCGACTTGTGATGCGTCAGTGACGAGCTCGTACTGCTCGCAGTGTGGCACTGGGTGTGGCAGAGTGCAGGCGCCAGCCAGCGCTGCTTTACTGTCACTGAACGCCTGAGTCTGTTCCTCTGTCCACGTCAGTTCTTTGCTTTTTGGGTTGAGTCGAATCAGTTCTGTCAGGTGGAACGTGACATCGGCGAATCGCGGAATCATACGCCGGTAGAAGCCGATGAGTCCCAGATAGCGACGCAGTGACTCTGAGTCATGCGGTAGAGGGAGGTCCAGAATCTCCTTCACTCTGGCCTTGGGAGGTGTGACACCTGTGCTGGTGACGTCATGACCGAGGAAAATGAGTGACTTCTTCATGAACTCGCATTTCTCCAGTGAGATGCGAAGCTTGTGCTCAGCCAGCTTGCTGAACACGAGGCGCAAATCTTTCTCATGCTGCTCCTGGTTCTCGGAAAATACCAGAATATCGTCAAGATAGACGAACACGCACGGCACGTCTCGGAAGATGCCGTCCATGACCCTCTGGAATGTGGCACCTGCGTTGCGAAGCCCCATTGGAATGAAGGCGTATTCGTACAAGCCGAAGGGCGTGGTGACGGCCGTCTTCTCTGAGTCAGCGGGGTTCATAGGCACCTGGTGATATGCACGGAGCAGATCAATTTTGCTGAACCACTGAGCGTTGTGGAGCTTGGTTGAGAGGCTCTGAATGTGCGGCAGTGGGTAGCGGTACGGTTTGGTTACGGCGTTGAGCGCGCGGTAATCACCGGTGACACGCCACTCACCCGGAGTACTCTTCGGAACCATGTGGATGGGTGAGGCCCACGGGGACCTAGACGGACGAATCACTCCTGTTTTGAGCAGCACATCGAGTGCTTGCTTTGCTGCGGTTAGTTTGTCGGGCGGCAGCTTGCGTGGGCTGGCGAACGTGGGTGGAGCGCTGCCGGTGTCGATGAAGTGAGTGGTTTTGATTGGCGAGTCTGTGTACTCCGGCTGGTTAGGGCTGAGAACAGCGGGGTGATCCTCGAGGATGGGCCGCACTGCCTCAGGCACCTGAGCGAGATCATTTATCACCAAATGAACAGACTCCCCGGTCGTCGGTACACCGGGAGCAGAGAGCAGAGTGGTGGAGTCGCGGAGAACTTGGGAACCACAATCGACAACCAACGAGTTGTGAGCGAGAAAATCGTTACCGAGTAGTGGCTCTGTCACTTCAGCCACTACAAATGTCCATGTGTAACTGCGTCTGAGTGTGGGGAGGACAATATCGAGAGTGGCCTCGCCATGCACGCGCAGTGGCTGCCCGCTGGCAGTCGTGATCGAAACAGCGGACGGGTGGATTATAGTTCCATTCACATAGGAGGGTGGAACCAGGGATACACCAGCGCCAGTATCCACAATGAATTTCAGGGGCTGATCATTCACCTTGGCTGTTACCCTAAGGAGCGGCAGGCCGAGGGCTGCGTTTACGGCCTGCTCCTCTCGTTTCCCGACTCTGAGGCTGCACGGGAGGGAGATGCAGCTCGTGAGGACGGCTGCATGGTCAGATCAGCAGCAGATCAGTTCCAGATACTGCTGGAACGTACGACCCGCGCCAGCTCCGAGTCCATCATGGACTCAGAGTAAAGATTCACGGGTAGTCATAAAGCAGGTGTTACACTTGTTAATGCAACCAAGGAGAGGCACTATACCTGGAGGTGCTTTTTTCTAACCAAACCAAGACAAACCTTACATGACCTAGCCTGACCTAACCTAACATACAATCTTACAGCTTATAACCCACAACCTAAAAACAAACCAGCAGTACCTAGTGCCTACAACCTACAACCTAGTTACAACGGTATTAGCCTGGCATCCCAGGAAGATGCAAGATTGGGATGACGGAGATATATAGACCAAAACAAACCTAACCTGACCTAACCTTACCTACAGCCTACAAACCTACAAACCTACAACAGTATCTGGCAGCTTCCTGGGACGCCAGGCTTGCTTATACCGTTACAACCTACAAACCTACAACCTACATATCTGGGTATAGAACCTTTCCTTGGTTGCAAAAATGAAAGTGTGAAGCCTGCTTTATGACTACCAATTCAGGCTATGGGCCTTTGGCTTGAGCTGGAATAGAACCCACCCAGCGGTCTTCAAAGGTATAGACAAGGTGTCACAAAGGTATAGTCAAGGTGTCTGTGCTTTGTACTCTGTGCTTTTGAATAGGAAAGTGAGTGGACGCTCACGCTACCATTTAGCTGCTTACCAATGATGTGCTCACTTCTTCCAATGAAAGATGAGATTATCAACTTTATAAGGAAGTTGCAGATCCATGCATGTCACATGTGGCTGCCAAATGTATTTTTTATTCTTCCTCTTCCCCCTCCCCTAAGCTATATAAGCCCCTCCCTCAGGGCCCCAAACCCCATAGCATCTACCTACCATTGGTTTTCTAATTCTTTGATCTAACAGTGCTTTTCTAGAAAATATTGGCCACCAATTCCTACAATATTCCAAGATCATTATGTTAACTCTATTAATTTGCATTAGAAAACACGGAATATCTGTGTTGCAGTCAGCTCAGCAATCAGTTAACACTTAACAGCGATCTGCCTGTTCCAGCTCCCTTGATCACACCATGACTATTGGAGATGGTCCAACTGAATGGGAAGCAGAGCCGGACCCAGCACCACTGGAGTCAGTGCCAGAAGAGAATGAAGAAGAAGACGGTACCTTCACTGAGCCACGGCCTGGCACGATCCTGTACGAGCTGCTGGTGTTCTGTGAGTGGCATCTCGAGCCGCGCCTAGAGAGTCAGGAGCGCACACCAGCGCCCAGTCTGCGCCAGTGGGCGTCCAGCCTGTGGACACCGGCAGCGGCGACCCTGCCAGAGGCTGTCTCAGAGCTGGCGCGATGCCAGCCGGCCTGGCACCTGGACCTTAGCCCTGACGGACAGCTGCTCGCTGTTTTACGAGATGACGCCGTGGAGGTCCGCTCCGCTCGCGACAACTTCACCTCGATCGTGGCCTGTGCGGAGCTGGTGGCGGACGCCGAGCCGCAGCGTCGCCGGCTGCGCTGGTCGCCTCCACCGGCCGGTCTCTCGGCGGCGGAGCCGGACGGCGAGCCTCCGCCGCCGCTGCTGGCCGTCGCCGCCAGTTCGGGAGCTGTGGACGTGCTGGATGACACGCTGAACACGATCTGCGTCATCTACCCAACTGAGTACGGCCGCGCGGTCGGAGCGCCCGTCACCGAGCTGGTGTGGGCTCCGCCACGCACCCCCGGATGGCAGGCGCTGCTGCTGGTGGTGGGGTATAACGGAGAGGTGTCCGGATACCACCTGTCACACACGGAGGGATACCAGCACATGTTCACCGCCTCGCTTGGGGTAAGTGGCGGCGACGGACGATAAGAGAGGCGGGCAATCTTCGAACGCTGCCGCTATATTTCTAGCTGTTGGACTTGCTTCTGTTAAAAACGCACTAGCAGCAACACGTTCTTAATATCTTAATTAGTAGTTATGATAATTTTTTACGGTGCTAATCGTAATTACATAAACCAGTTTTATTTTCCGATGATACCACGCACAGCTTTTAGTGCTGTGAGAGAAAAATGAAAAAAAACTTTGGTTTCAAACGATGCATGATCGATATATGTCTACGCGTGATCTTGTCCCTCGCTATAATTTAACCCAGTGGTTTGCCGGCCGTCGCCCGCTACTCGCTCCCCGTTAAATTTCAACCTGGCTCTGTCGGTGCAGGTGTACCCGCACGGTATCAGCAGCGCCACCTATGACGAGCAGCGTCGTCTGCTAGTGGTGGCCGGGGAGAGCTCCCAGGTGGGCTGTGAGAGGCTCCAGGGTCTGGGCAGCTGCGAGGGCATCACCTGCTGGAGGCTGGTGCACGGGCCGCCCCACCTGCAGCTATGCCAGAGTGAACAGGTGAGAAAAACTGCCTGTTTTTCTCAACCAGGCTGGTAAAATTGGCAGCTCTGGCGGGGTGAACAAGTCGGGGAAACGCAGCCCACAGCTCTGTCAGAGCGGGAACAGACTGGTAAAACTACAGCTCTGTCAGAACGAACAAGGGGAGTGAATGACGAAGTGGGCAAGTTCTTATTAATATCATGCTATCATTGAACTCGTTCTTGGGGCAGTTCTGTGGTACCACCCGAGAATAAACCGTGTATTTCTGTTTCCCGCAGGAGAAGGAGTCGTCGCCGTCACTGCTGTGGCTGCCGTGGAGGCGCAGCCGCACCACCTGGGACCCGGTGATCGCCCTCTCGCTCTGCCCCAGCTCGCGCCGCCTCCTCTCTGCGCACCGCTCTGGCGCTCTCACCATCTGGGAGTTCCCCTCTCTCCGCAAACAGTCACACTGGCCGCTGGAGTCGCAGGCGGGCCACGAGGCCATCAGCCCGGAGCTACTGCGGCTACCCACCGCCCGCCGACAGCGGCGGCTGCGCGCGCTGGGCGCCGGTGCCGCCCGCCCCGCCGCCATCGCCTGGTGGACAGACGCCGCGGCCATTCTGGCGCGCAGAAATGGCGCGGTGACTGTGAGTGATGCGGACTCACTAGAAAACCTCCTGGGCGAGAGTCCAGAGTTTTTCAGCGGCGCTCCGCGGGTGAGCGCGGGCCGCGCGGCAGGCGCCGGACAGGCGTGTCTGGTGTTGGAGTGTGAGAGGAGGACAGAGTCGGCGAGGAAGCGGGCAGAGAGTGGGAGGACGACCGATGAGGAGGAGGATGGGGAGGAGGAGGAGGAGCCGACGCCAGGAGTGCCGCGGAGGCTGCTGGACGGCGTCAGGTGGGTGATGCGTGAGTTTGGGCGGCGTGGATAGTCATGGTGCTGCTTTAGAGGCTGCTAACTTGAGTGTTACTTGAGGCGCTAGTTAGTAGCTAATGGGGGTAGAAGTGATTTCGTGGGAAAAAAACATGCTGTGGAGATGGAAAATGAAAAATGAAAATGATGTGTTGATAGGCAGTTTCCAGACATGTGCTTTCAGGTAGTATAATGATAATAGATTCCACAGATAATTCTCATAAAGTGGTACATATTTTGACTGTCCATTTTACTCTGTGATGGTTTTCTATGAGACTCAACTTGCCCTGTCCACGCAGAATATCGGCTTTCCGCTGGCATGAGTACACTCTAAGCCTTCTTTAGTTGAATGACTCCCCTTTCCTTTGCCCCTACAGGTCGGGTCTCCACTGGCTAACCGACTCTGAGCGTTTTGAGCCGGCCCGCCGCCGTGCCCGCCTCAGCCATACACTGTACCGTCTCACATGTCTACGTAGTACCACACCGCAACAGCTGTATGCCAGGAAGATAGAGCTGGGGGAGTATGGAGAGGCGCTTATGCTGGCAGAGGCGTACAAGCTCGATAGTGACCTGGTAAGAACCGGTTAACACCAGGGGACCGAATGTGGTCGGATGATGATTTGAACTGTCCGGAAACTCTGTCTCTCTGATTGCTGACATAGCAGGCCTCCTCTAAGATGGTTGCTAAATTATCAGAGTAATTCACGAGGCTCCAAATCAAGGTCGTCACGCCTAACTTTTATCAGCATCGCCACCGGCATCATCACCATTGCTGAAAGATGGCTCAATCACTGATCCCACAGGTCCCTCAAGTTTTGTCTCGCTTGGAATTTGGATGTATGTATTTAATGTGGCATGACGCAAGTGCGCTGATGCCTGTATGCTCCTTCTGCAGGTGTTTCTGAAACAATGGCAGAAGTCTGACGTGTGCGCCGACTCGATCCGTGACTACCTGGGCCGTATCACGCGGCGCTCTCTGGTGCTCACTGAATGCGTGTCTCGCGTACCTACCGACCCGGCGGCGGCCCACCTGCTACTCGAGCACGGCCTGCGCGGGACTGACTTTGAGGCAGTGCTGGCTGCCGGTGACCCCAGTGACGTTCAGTTCCACCCGTGTGACCCACGGCGCTGCTACGAGGAGCTGCCTTCCGAGCAGGCGGCGCTCCGGGAGCGGGCGGCGCGCCGGCAGCTGCTGGCTCAGCTGGGAGCCGCGCAGTTGACGGGTGATCAGAGACAGGTGGTGGAGTACCGCCGCCGCCTGCTGGGGTACCGCGAGCGGCTCAAGACCTATCTACGCCTGGTGGAAGGCGCTGGGAGACCGTATGATCCCGCCGAGTATCGACGCTTCAGGGATAGGTGGGTGTGATTGGCGCAAGAGAATGGCTATCTCACGAAAGGCTAAAAAAGTACCATTCAGAGCTGCTCACTTGCTAAAGCTTGGTATGAATTGTGAAAATTGTTCTTTGGGAATATCATATACATGCCAGCCATCTGTCGATTGATGAACTGACTTTTGTTCAGTTATTATGATCACATTATCTACAAGATCTCTGTCGTTGGGTTGCGTGATGTACTTGACACGACGTGTTGATCGGTTACAATGATATCTCGCTTGCACGTCAGGACGGCACTGGAGGCGGCGCTGGAGTTTGCTCACGACTCTGACTGGGAGGCCCTGCAGGTGATGCTGCGTTACCATGGCAGCCAGCTGGCGTCCCACCGACTGCTGCTGCTCTATCACATACCGGAGACCACGGAGCCGGCACTCTACGCGCCTCTGCTGCCCGAGGTACGGAGAGGGGATTGAAGAAGGTGGATGGAAACTGGGCTGAGGATCGAGATTTAGATGACGTGTTACAAGATTTAGCTGAGCGAGAGCACTTGGCTGGATTCCAGAAGCTTGCGGTGATATACAGGGTGTCCCATAAGTTCGTTCTCACATTATGTTTGCATGTGAAACAGAGTACATTGCGTTTTAATATATTTATGACCCCTCAATATGCTCCTCATTTAATAGGCAAACACATGAATACATGCTACAGCATGCCAACCGGCATGTTTGGCTGCATAGTAGGCTTAAAGTTAACCCAGACTGACTTGACATGCGCCGTGAGCTCCTCGAGGCTGGAACAGCGCTACGCTTCGACGAGCCTCAATTTCAGCATAACCAACAAATTTTTATGAAATTTTGATCCAATGAGGTGCCTGGCATGTGATCTTGCCACAAATGCCTGTCACAGTCTCCTTGCACCGCTTTTAAGCTTTGCTTGACCTCTGCACTGATGCACTGTCTTGCCTGAAGATGGGCCTACGACCTCCCGGATGCCATTTTCTCCTCTATAAATATGTCCATACTCGCGGTTCGAGTTCAGCTTGAGGGCTGAAACTCCTCCTAGATGTTCTTGGGAAAGCATTCTGCTTCCCAAAACTGTTTCTGGGTTGCCACTTGCAACTTGGTCAACTCCAGAACGCCTATAATCCCACAACACAGTGACCCTGACCTTTTGCATAGGAACATAACGGGACGAAACGGAGGCCTCCTCCTTCGCCCTTATGGGGTTGTTTTCGGGTTTGGACGGGTGTTTCCTTTCGAACGTGGACTAGTTAGTCCTGATGACCTGGTTGATGTCATCAGCCCTCTGTTTTGTTTAGCCTCAGGCATAACGAAACTCATGTTTGGCCATTTTAAGACGTTTTTGACTGTTTTGAGCCCTCCGGTAAGCAAAGCTTAAGTCACCTTGAGTTATGTACCCCGAAAGAACACTCTTAGACAGCTGGTAATCCATCCTGAAAAGTCTGCTTACCAACTTTGTAACCCTTTGACTTTTTTGATGGCCACTTTGGCGCCACACAGTTTTGGCCACTTGGCTCACTCCTGAGGGCTGACTGGAAAGAGGATAAACTTGCAGTGACTGACTCCCGACAAATCATCGGTGTCACTTGCTGACTGTGCGTCCAGTTAGCGATGGACATTGGCTACAGACTGGTAGGCCTCAATCACCCTCAATCGTCGCGAATGGTCACGTGCTGACTAAATACTGAGACGTACCCGTATCGGAGACCTCTATGTTGCGGCGTTAGCCGTCTCTGTAGGAAGCGGGCTCTATAGCAAAAACTATTTTGTCTACAGAAATTAGCTACTGTGGAGCATATTTCTACCAGCCATGGCAACCACGTAAGCTCAGTTACGAACCAATTTCAGCGTGCTTTTAAGCAAGAGAGGCTAAAAACGTAAAATTTAGGTGAGAACGAACTTATGGGACACCCTGTATATTATCTGTGTTCGATGTTTACTCTTTCCCTGCGAATCTGCCTTTTTGCAGTCTTCAGTCCTAATTTCTGCTGCCGGCTCCGTAGTGTTGTTCCACGGACAACTATTTTACCCCTCAGCTGGACATTGCAGGACCCGGGATCCCTATCTCCATGCTTATATATCCCCTCTTTCCACCCCTCAGCTGGATAGCGCCGACCGTGTCCGACCTCTGGAGACTGAGCGGTGGGAGGACGCGGACTGGGTGGACAGCCTGATACTGGACGACGAGTCGCCCAAACACCGGTAAGGTGGACCACAAACGGCAATTGGAGACCGATGGGACCCGTGGTGTTTTGATGGAGAACAGCCGTGGAGCTAGCTTTAGCACGATTCTACTGGATGACAGGATAACTGTGACGTTAAAGTTCTGCTTTGCTGTAGGTAGTACGTAAGTTCAGGCTACCACTCAGTCTGGAAGGAGTGGATGCTTCGCAATGCTTCAGAGTGGTACGAGTGTTTCAAATTACGTACATTGCCTTGTTTTCATCGTCAGTGGTCCAGGGAAGTCAGCATGCACCCCTGTTAGCCTTTGTAACCCTCGCCCCACCCTTCTCATCAGGCCCACAGAAGCCGACTGCCCCGCTTACGCCACGCCATCGCGCGAGCTCACCGCCGACCAGGTGTCCGCCTGGTACGCCGGCCGGGCGCGCGACATTGTGGCGCGAACTGGTCTGGTGGGCCACGGTCTGGACCTGGTCCAGCTGGGCCGGGAGAGGGGTGTATCCGGTCTGGAACCTCTCAGGGATGATCTGGACACCCTGGCTACGCTGGTGTATGATGCCGGGCACTTGGAGGTAGGTGAAAGTATATTTGGTGACTGGTGAGTCGATAATGTGGTGTTCTGTAGGGGGAACAGTGTGGTAAGCAATGTCAAGTTTTTTGTTATGTTTTTTTATTACGTTTTGCCGTTGTTGAGAAGTTGTATTTGTTGATGTTGACGGTTAACTTCAGATGCTGTGTGAGGTAGTTAGTGGTAGGTTGTGACTGTTGTCAGCTCTTGAATCTCTGGTATATGTTGTCAAACTGTTAGCTTTTTTTAATCGAGTCCGTTCCGCTGTAAAATTGTTTTGTGGTCTTGTTGCGCCCCACTATCAGCCAATGGCCCTAACTTCTTCCCCCTTCGTCTGATATTCACCAGGTGACTCTGGACTCGTTCGCCAAGATGAAGCCCGAGAGGGTCGTGGATCTGATGATGGCCGGAGCCACGGAGAGCACATTCGTCTCCCAGTTACGCGGCCGACTGCTGCCGTACCTATCACGCCGCGAGGAGACTGATCCCGGCTCAGCGGCCGTCCTGCTGCGCTCGTACGTCCTCCGACTGGCCCGCGAGGATCTGACTCTCCCGGCTCTTCTGGTTCGCTTCTCGTCACCTCCCGAACCTCGTCCGCTGATCGCGGACACCGCCGAGCTCACGGCTCTGGCTCTGGATGCCGTGTACGCCTGTCCAAAGCCGGAGTCAGCGGCGGCGGCTCGGCGGATGGTGGCTGCGCTGCCGGCGGCGCCGCGGTCGGAGCAGCGTCAGGCGCGGGAGCTACTGGCGGCTCGGCTGGCTGCTGTGGAGCTCCTGGCCAGTCATGGACAGCGGCTGTCGGTGGCAGAATTGGCAGAGGTGGCGGATAGTGAGGAGCGCGTGCGCGCCCTGCTGGAGAGGCTGTGTCGTACCCAGCTGAGGGATACGAGTGTGACGACCGAGCCGAACTGGAGGAAACTGCTGGATGATATGCTGGAGATGCAGCAGAAGGTGTTCCAGGTGGGTATCTTGGGAGACTAGCCGTCCTGGATTGAAAGTATATTCGTACCGTATGCAGGAGTCAGAGGTGTGCCAACCTCAGGTAAATGGTGATGTGTCTGACTACTATAATTACCTTGTGGCTTGGTGGCTGCTCATTTGGTATTTTATTTGCAGACATTTAAGTTTGTTTATTGTTTCGGTTTTTGATCATCAGTGTGATTTGTCATGTTATATTTACACTGATGAAGTAATTTTGACGAATGCCGCTGCCGCCGCCGTCTACTGACTGCTCGTCCTCCCCCCCCCCCTCCCCCTCCCCCAGGTGGTGAGTCCTCAGACATGCCAGGAGATCTTCGTGCTCGCTCTTCTCACCTCCTCCAACCCAGCGCACATCCGTGCGGCTGAGACCCGACTGGAGACCCGCGCAGACGCGCCAGTGGACGTCACCAACGAATACCTGCGCCGACTGCCCTTCGAGGCCTCCGTGAGGCTAGTGGTCACAGCTGCCAGCGAGTACTTTGACGGATCGGCGAACCTGGCCGACCCCGGCATCAAACTGGCCAAACAGTGCCTACAGGTCAGTGGGAATGCAGAGAGGATGGCGTTACATTTTAGGTCGGTTTAATGGAGAATGGAAATTGGAGATGCCTGTTTTTTTTTGGGGGGGGGGAGAAGGATGTGAGTTTGTTGATCTTGGCTAACCAGCTGTACCTTTTCCTGTTATCATTGATTGATACGTGACCAATCCCTTCGCCGTTTTCAGTCGATTCATAACTCTCCCTGTACCATCTTTCTGCTGATATATAATCCTCCGTGCGCTGTTTTTAGTTACCCACGACTGTTCCTCCGGCGTTACAACTGATCCGTGACCCTCCCACCCTCGTTTTCAGCTGACTCATGACCCTATCCCCCCCCCCATTTTCAGCTGATCCGCGACCCTCCGGAGCCGGTGCGCCGCGAGCTGGGTCTGGTGGAGAGTCTCGACTACCTGGTCCGGTTCGGGGTGACCCTTCTGCCGGTCCAGGTGCGCCTCACCGCCGACCGGCTCAGCCTGCTGAAACGCTGTCTGGACGCCAAACCGGACGCCTACCGGTGGGTTATAGGGAAGGGGATGGAGAAGGGACATGTGTGAGCGGTCTGGTAGACACTATGGTGTTACTTTGCTGTTCGGGGTGGGAGGCGGGGTGGAAAATAGATGGCCTGCGTTGCATGTGGCGATAGCTTGATGTCTGAGGGATAGTTGAACTATTTGATGCGCCTTTGGTGCATCCATCATTTATATTTGTTGTCTTATGGTTTATTTGGCTCGGTGTAACGCATGACAATATTTGCTAATGGTGGCAAACTCGACCGTCACGGTTGAATCTGTCTTTTTCCGTTGTCTGACGCCCGCCGAGTCCCTGAGTCACGTTAATTTCCTGACGCATCTACCCGACCCTGTATGTGTTCAGCCACGACCAGGAGCTGCTGAAGCTGGCCGAGCTGCTGCACGTGCCGGACAGCTGGCGGCTGCTGCAGCTGACGGCTGAGCGAGCGCTTGCGGCCGGCGACCCGGCTGCTGCCGCGCGAGCCTGCCGCCATCTGATGGATGGAGGACACACTACAGCCTGGGACGTGTGCCGTCAGGTGGCTGAGTTTGACGGCTACCGCAACTTTGACGATAGGTCAGTCAGGTGGCAGTGCACTGTAACTTGGTGCAGTTGCAGCATAATTAATGCATTGTCACTTCCCACCAGACAGCCGGTGGTTTTAGACCGAATGAGCTTGTCCCACCAAAGCGCAAAACAATTTGGGTGTCGCGAAAGAGTCATCCACAGTCATTCATCACTTTTAAATCTGGTGGCACTCCTTCCGGAGTCAAAGAACTGTTATTTGCTCTTTTTAGTTGATGTTTTCATGCCGATAGCAACGTTTTATTGTAAATTTCAGCGCTGCTGCATGCTGTCTTCGCATTGGAACAGGCCATTCTTAGAAGATTGTTCATAATGATGTTGCTACGCCTTCACTCCGTTGCATTTAGACCTTGCGTGCATCCACACTTCACAGTGTGATGCGATTAGAGTGGCCCTTGCACATGATGCTCCTGATAGCCCAGTTTTGTTTCCGCGAATTCCGAATGTCCTCCAAAGTGCGCCTGATCAGGGGTCAGCCTTAATCCGGGCTCGCAGGCACTTTGTTGCCTCAATCGCATGATCACTTATCAGACAAGTCGACTTCGACTATCAAAAAGCACACAATCGGAGAATTTAAGGTACTTGACAGTGTGTGGGCAGTTACAATGTTATCGCTGGTCGCAAGATTACGCAGTTGGCTTTTTGCTCCGTCTTCATCGAAAGATATTCGATGTGTCAAGACTCCGAGAGGACATGGGTCCTTAAAAGATTTATGGGTCTGTTTTACTTTTTGGTTTGATAGGCTGATGTAAGCAGCGAACGACACTATTCGCAAAGCGTTTTTCGTCATTTCAGTCAGTGGTTGTTTACGATGAACACAAATTAGCATGCTACGCAGAGTTCGAGCGAGGAGGGGTTGCGTATACTCCACTACCATCGTTGGTGTTAATAAATCCTATTCGAAAACGGTCACACTAAAACGCTTTTTGATTGCTACCTCGTCTTGTTTTCGTCTCCGTTATTTTCATTTTTCTCGTCCATCTAGCACGCATTCTCAGTGTCTCCATATCTGTATTGCTTTCCCCCTGGCCTTCTGCATTCATTCCTTCATTTAACTGTGTTCCTTTTTCTCTCGGCAGGCTGGCCCTGCTCTCGTTCTCTCTACTCCACTGCCCCGCCGCCGAGCTGGAGCGTCTTCTGCGGCTGCGGCAGCAGCTGCTGGCTGCTCAGCTCTGCGTCAAACTGGAAAAACTGGCGACCACCCCGGACAGTTCAGCCAGTAAAGCTTCCAGTCCAGAATGGGAGGAAGGGAGAGGGGCGGAGAACGGAGGAGAGAGGAACGGAGTCCGGCCGTCCGGGGAGGGTGAGGAGGCGGCGCAGGAGACGGGACAGAAGTCGGCGCAGGATGAGATAGACAGTGAGGAGTACTTTGGGGCCGAGGGTGACCGACAGCCCCCACCAGGGGAGGAGGCGGCGACGGGCGACGTCGGAGAGGAGCCAGAGACTGCTGTCGGGACTCGCTCTCCAGGAGATGGACAGGCTTCCCCGAGCGATGGACAGGCCTTCCCGAGCAGTGCTCCATCCCCAGCGTCGGAGGAGCCGCTAGCCGCGCCGGCCGACGAGCCTGACTTCAATCCGGTGTCTCTGTTGCGCAGCACGCGTGGTCTGACCGGCCACATCGTTCGTGCTACGGCTAGCACCACGCGCGCAGTGTTTCAGGCGACCTCGGAGAGAACTCGTGCCGTGCTACAGGCTACCCAGGACGGCACGCGTGCTCTGGTGGCCGGGCAGCTACCGGCGGACCTTCTGAACGCCGGCAGTGCCACAGCGAACCTCCTCCGCAGCACTGTGTCGCGACTGGCCCCGGGTGAGCGCGCGGACCGCTCCCGGGACGCTGTGTCTGCCAACGCGGCACTCTTGCGGCCCGGCGCGCCTGCCTTCCTAGCCGACACAGTGCCGGGATGTCACGACAGCGCGATGGATGTCGACTATAGATCTTTCTCCGCGCCGCAGCCGCCTCTGGCGCTGGAACTAGCGCTGGCGGCTGTGCGACTGGAGGCTCTTCAGGCGGCGGTGGAGTCGCGCCAGCCGGCGGCTCCAACTGAGGAGAGACTGCGGCCCCTGCTGCCGCTGCTTCTGGCTGAGGACACCGGTCTGGCTCTAGCCTGGAGTCTGACGCTGCCGGACAGCGATCTGCGCGCCTGCTGTGAGAGCTGGCCGCCGGCTGAGCTCTCGCTCCGCGCCGCCGCCTACTGCGTGGCTCTGCGACTGGCGGCACGCCGCGGGGAGGTGGACCTTCTGACAACGTCGCCACAGGAGCTTATCACAGCTGGCCTGGAGGGCGGTGAGCGGGACAGCGCGGACACGACGGAGCTACGGCAGCTGCTGAGTCAGCTCTGCGACAGACTCGAGGACGCCCGCCAGGCACGTCAGCTGCTGCGATTGGATCGCGGTGTAGACGTGAGTCGCTTCGCCACCGAGCCGGCCTACCAGCGAGATACGATTCTCGGTTTGGCTATGACAGACGAGGATTCAGCTCTGGAGACTGCCGACCGGCTGGCGCAACGTTATGGTGTGCCGGCAGCCGAGATGGCTCGAGAACAGATTGTCTACTTATTTTCGGCGCCAGAGCTGGCGGCTGATGAGGTCCCTGAACGACTGAAGAGGCGGAAACTGGCTGAACAAGCATTACAGGAACCAGAGGCACTGGCGACCGCTCTGCGCGAGCGTGTACTTCCATCACTGGCCGGCACAGACCACGAACGACTGCTGAGCTGTCTTACACTACTGGTTCGCGCTGACCCGTCCGCTACTGATGAAGTAACGGCTCGGGTCACCCTGTTACATCTGCTCCGCGGCACGGGAGCTGACTTAGACCGACTACTGAAAGCCGACGGAGACCAGTTGGCCGCTGAGCTCGCCTCCGCGGTCTCTGCCGAAAACGTGGACTCACTCGAGGACCTCGCGCCGCGTCTCGGCAACGCGGCTCTCACCGGCTCTGCCGTGGCCGCTGCGTGGATCGCATCAGCCGCCGAGCGAGCCGCCGCGCCGCGCCTACAAACCCTGGAGGCCCAGCGGCGGAGACTGGACTTCCTGGCGCCGGCTGACTTTGAGCGCTGTGCGGCGCGCCTGCTCTTCAGTGACTCGGCGCTGAAAATGTCACTGGCAGCGCGGCAGGAGGTGGCTGCCTCTCTGAAGGAGAGGGCGGGTGAGAGGAGTCCAGAAGAGGACTGGACTCCGGTGACGGAGAGGCTGGACGGGTGGATGGAGCACATGGAGTACCTGGAGTGGGACTCGTACACTGAGCTGCTGGAGTCGGCCGACGATGACGTCTACAGGTGAGTCGTTGGGTGGAAATGGGATGTGTGATTAGACGGTGCTATATGGACTCTAGTATGTCAGATGGGGACAGTATGGCAACGACCTGAGGCTAGGGTGTAATGAAGTTAAATATTTGCCAGACCTCTTCACCAAGGTAGTTTGAAACTCGAGATTGCTGTGTTGATGAAGGGGGCATCTACCGCGTCCCCTTTGTTTTAGCATTTTGCCGCGTCATGTCTTGTAACCATCCATTTATTTCATAAGCGACACGGAGCAATGATAAAAATAAGCAATGTATTTCAGTCGGCACACATGCAACACATGATGCTTTGAGCTGCGACGATTTCAGCTACCAATGATTGTTCGCCATTTTTTATCGTTCTGATCTTCTACCACATCTCTCGACAAAAAGTGATACCTATCTTCTAAAATTCATTGTTAGATTTTCGTCTCACATATAACTTATTTACACACTCATTATGTCATTGAACTCAAAACAGCGCACCCCGCGTCGCGTTCAGTGACAGCCCTCGACGAGCTGTGGCCAGGCGCAGGCGCTGTTGACGGTATCAAACACCAGACCCCCGGCGCACTCCATCTCTGTTACTCGCCACATGCCGCCCACATCTTCACACTCGTAGAAGATGGACGAACACTGCTTCGTTGGGTCGGGATTCAGGCCCTGGTGCTGACAGATGTGCGTCGGCTCACTGGTGGTCGGGCTATCGGTGGGAGCGGCGGTGGGGGCGGTAGTGGGGGCGGCGGTAGGGGCGGCGGTAGGGGCAGGAGTGGGGGCGGCAGTGGTGGGCCGGGTGGTGGTGGGGTTACCCGTGGTGGGCGGGGGCAGGGTAGGCGGGTTCGGAATGTCACCGTTGAGGTTGGTCCAGAGAGCCGTCATGAAGGGATACTTGGCTCCCATGTTGCACAGCCCATGCAGATCATCGGTCTCGACACTCCAGACCATGGCGCCGCCCAGACCTAGCTCACGCACCAGACTCGCCTTACGCGTGACAGAGGTCAGGTCGTCGTAGCCCACCCAGACGTCACCCTTGTAGCTGTAGACGGCGTGCTGATCGGGGTCCGTCACCGTGGTCCAGCCTCCGTCCTGCAGCATCACGCAGATCTCTGCGAACCCACAGAAGCCGGAGGTTCCCGTGTAGCGACAGGCGCTCATGGGCTGCGGGGCCGGAGCATACAGGCCGCTCTGAGTCGGGTCGGACAGCGTGAAACCCTGACCGTAGATAGGCAGACCGAGAGCGATCTTACGTGCAGGCACTCCGCCGGCCAGGAAGTGATGAATCGTGTAGTTGACAGAGTAGTACTCGTATCCATCGCCATGCTCCTGGTCCAGCGGCGAGATGTACATCGGGGCGACATGACCGGTGAACGGGTCCCACGGACCGTGGTAGTCGTACGACATCACGTTGAGGATGTCGAGATACTCGGCCAGCGCCGCCATGCTGTAGCCCTCGTCGATGATGGCCTTCGAGCCAGACACTGCCGCTGTCAGAAGCAGACTCTCCGGGATGAAGGCGTCGCTCAGCTCGCGCACCAAGTGGCTGAAGTTTTCGCGGTCGGTCTGGTTGTTTCCACCGCGCTGGGAGGGATACTCCCAGTCGAGATCAAGGCCGTCGAAGCCGAACCGATTTAGGAACTCGACGCAACTCTTCACGAAGATCTTGCGATGCTCGGGAACAGCGGCCATTTCAGAATACTTCTCCGATCCTTCATTCCATCCACCGATGGCCAGCAGGGTCTTCAGCGAGGGGTTGCGCCTCTTCAGTCCGACGAAGCGCTCGTACGCTCCACGACCCCAGTTCTCATAGAAATCATTGTACTCATCCAGTGAGATGATCTCGTGGGTTCTGGCGTCCAGTCCGGCGAAGGTGTAGATGAGATGGGTGCAGAGCAGGGGGTCGATATCCTCCACGTCTACCTGTCCGTCTCCCCAGCGGTACACCGCCCAGCTACCGTAGTAGCAGACTACCATGTAGGGCGCATCGCTGGACTCCTCCGAGGCTCCTGCTGCGGCAGAGGAGGCTTCTCCAGCGCCGGGGGAAGCCCCAGCGGTACCGCCGACAGTCTCGGTGGCCGCCGCGCTCAGGGCGATTAGCAGCAGCAGGAGGAGGGACCTCATGGTGACTCTGACCACAGGACACTGAGACGCCGCGGTCGGCGACCGACCAGCACGGCTCTTATCTGAGTGCCGGCTGCGTGATGGGGAGGGGCGGCGGTGACAGTCAGTCAGTGACTCTCGGCACGGTCAGGGCCGGGGGGATGAGGAGGCTACCCATGGTTAGGGGAGGGCCTTTCCACTGTCAGGGCAGTGATCAGGGGAGGATCTATCCATGGTGAGGAAAGGGTCTACCTGTGGTCAGGGCCCAGGGGTTTATCCAGTTTCAGCAAAGGGCCTATCCACGGTTAGGACAGGATCTTTGTATGGTCAAGGAATGGTCTATCCTCGGTTAGGGTAATGTTTTTTATTGAGTCAAGCGGCGACGTTGGCAATGTTTTACCTTTTCGTCAAGGAGTACCTGTCGTCAGGGAGCGTAATTCATGCTGACAGAAGAGAAGAGGCGTTACTTGATGCAAGAAGGTCAAGGGTGGTAAGAAATGCCGGATATCGGGTGATGTTTCAAATCAATGTCTGATGAGTTTCATAATTTGTGCTTAAAACTTTAGGCTATCGCCATGCTTTTATGATAGTCATGTTAAGCCCAAATTGGTTAAAATGTCTACAGCTTTGGCCGTACATTTATTCAAAAAAGAAATGAACTTTTTAGCTTGAAGATATAGTTGAAGCTGCTTCGATATTAATTTCGGTAATTCAAGCCAGTTGTTGATAATTTGTGATCAGTTGCGTGGCTACATTCTCCTCCTAAGCCTCGCCGTTTCGGTGGTCGGCTTCTGTAGTGACCTCATGGACCCCACACGAATTATCTCGATCAGAACGGCGGTAACGCTCCGACCTCTGAAGTGCTCTGTACTTTTGTGACAAACCCCGACTATCAGCTGCCGGTCGGATCTCCCCCCCCCCTCCCTCCTGACCCCTCCCCGTCGCTGCGTGTCCCTACCCCCTGGTGACGCACTGATACACCATCCCTCCCCTCCCTCTTCCGACTGATGTTGCACCACTGACGGTCAATGTCCAATATGCGCCAGTGTCCAATATTCGACGGTGGCTCCCAGGGACGATCAGCGCTCGCTTGGTGACCGATCTGATCTGTATTCTATAGACTTATAGAGGGTTCTGGGAACTGCCCTAGTGAATAGGCTCCGGTGATTGACAATATCGAGTACAGCACTCAAGAGTGATAAAGGCGAGATGAGCCTTTTATTCTCCTTCCTTGGATTGGATTTGTGTTGTGAAGGGTGAACAGGGTTATGGAGCTTAGGAGATTCTAGCAAAAGTTGTTCTTGGAATATATGTATCCACTCTGAAGTGTGAGACTTAGCGAGCGACAGCGCTGCTTGACAAGTATGATTTGGAGCACTTGACGGTTCGGCTGTTCATGGAATTGTTTATCTGAGACGTAAATCCTTTAGCGTCCTGTGAACAGAATTTGACAGGCAGTTACCTGACGGTCCCTCAGCCTTGATATGCCTGGCGATGGCGCACCGTGGCGCATCTACCGCAATCGCTGAGTTTAATTTGATAGGTGGTCTCAAAGGTCATCCTCGGTGCTCACATGATCATGATATCATGTGCTGAACTAACCGCAATCGCCTAGTTTTATCTGATGACTCGCCCAAAATGTGCGGAGTGATGATTTCGTGACATGCGTGTTCATTCAGCAATCAGCGTGCTTGCATCATCAGCGTATAATCTTCAGGTCAGCCTGGTGCTTCTCAGCTTCGTGCTTCATGTATTGCTGAATTTTCAATGGCTCATTTTACCAGCAAACGCTCAGTTTACAAGTCCTCTAACTGCAAACCGCAAAGAAATTCTTCTGTGCTGGCACTTCATTTTCCAAAAACTACTTTTTTGGCAATCAGTCTTTGCTCTGTGAGGTTGTGTTTGATCGTTGCCCTGATAGCACATCGAAACTGCGCTCATGTGGTACATCAGCTCAACCCCTTTCCCTTCTTCCCGGCAGGTTCGCTCGGCTATTCGACCAAACCCGGGGCGAGTCGACCCGCCTGGCAGCTCTCCGTACCCAGATGGTGGTCGAGGGCTGCCACCTATCGGCCATACGCCGAATTATGAATGTATTCCCACTGGACGAGGTGGCGCCAGTGCATGAGGTCCTGCTGAGCGTGCTACAGGAGACCCTGGCGGCGCTGCGTGGCAGGAAGGATACGTGTGACCTGCGCGCGCTGTCGGCGGTGCTGCTCCAGCTGAGGCGGTATATTGAGGAGGACGGAGAGGGACTGACGGCAGATCAGGTGGTGGAGGAGTTCAGGCAGCTGTGCGATGATACCGAGGTGAGAGTTGAGAGGGCAGGTGGTTAAGGGTTAGTGCCTTGGCAGTGCCGAGCTGCCTGCGTGCTGCAGCATCGCAACTGTAATATCATGAGATGTCTCTACGATTGTTCATGCTCCCATGGTTGATCGCTCATTAAAATATGTAGATGAATACCTTGTATTTGAGTTATCGTTGATGACGCTTTGTGTAGCTCATCGGCGGTGTTCTGCCGTTCTGTATTCTCCCGTTTTGGGTGTTTTCGCTGTGTCTGAGCTTCCCCATTTCCCCGCCAGGTGGACGCCGGTCGCCGTGTGAAGGCCGCCCGTCTGCTGACCAAACACTTCCCAGTAGACCGCGGACAGTTTCCGGCGCTGGTTCACGCGGACACGGTGGCCGCGCTGCCGGACACCCCTCTGTCCGCAGCGGACACGCGGGACGCCGCCGGCCGCGCCGCTCTCCTTCAGCGGCTGGTGGCGGAGGCCGACTCCGTGGACCGTCTGAGTGTGTTGCTGGGCGTCCTGCGCCGCTGGCCGGTGTTTCCAGACTCGGTGGCTGCCGATCCGGCCACCAGCCCTCTCTGTGTGATCTGTGGGCGCGCTCTGAGGTTGGACCCGGGTGAGGCGGGTCGTGGCCTGGTCGTGGCTGCCGCTGCGGAGCACGCGGGTACGGCAGCGCTACCGGCCCCCGCGCACGGTCGCCTGGCAGAACTGCTGGCGGAGGCTGGCGCGGGCGAGGCGGCGCTACACACCGCGCTACTCTCCATTGATACAGATCTCCGACGGCAAGCCATCGAGCGGGCTGAGCGGGTTGTGATTGACGCTGCTCGCGCCCCTCCGCCCGACCCGGCAGCCACCCCCTCCGACCACAGTGAACCGACCGCGGCCCGACCCTGGCCTCTCTCTGAGTCTGTCCTGGACTCTCTGCTGTCTGCCGGCGCTCTTCCCCTACTGGTCGGCACGTCTTTGTACGGGCCGGCCGTGGCACACCTGTTAGACTCGGGTGGAGACGTGGCGACAGCGGCCAGCCAGCTCCGAGACGCAGGGATGCAGTCTGAGGCAGCCGCGCTACAGTTCGAGGCACGCGCGGCCCGGCCTCCGCCGGGACATGGTACCATCAGTGCTGCCAAACACGCAGCGTCCAAGGTGTTCTCCAAGTGGCTGCACTAGCCTCAGGGCATGCTGACTGAGAGAACGTCCAAGGTGTTCTGCAAGTGGCTGCGCTAACCGCAGGAAAGCGTTCGACCGTAAAAGCGGCTGACTGCTGACTGACTGTGAGAGCATCAATGTTGTTTTCCCAGTGGCTGCACGAGTGGCAGGACATGCTGACTTTGGGAGACTTCGAGGTGTTCTAAAAGTTGCTAAGTAGCCCTCAGACACAGACAAGCTGAGAATGTTAAAGGTGTTCAGGGCGACTTCAGGATATGATGGTGTGGGTGATGGGATTGTGACTCTTGGAAAGGCGGCGATGATAACTGCTAAGCAGTATCATCAGACGTGTGTGCGTCTTGCTGGTGTGGTTATTCCATGGGGTGTGGTGGCTGATCATTGCTTGTTCCAGGGGACTTCCCATGACCGATTGGCGTGGTGCCTTGTTTATGACAAATCCCACTTATCCATGGGCTACGTATTTATTAATTGATGGAGAGTTACCTCACCGTAAGAGCAATCAACTGAGCTAACTCAGCCAAGTCAGACAGGTCAGACAGTGGGTTGTCGGTTTGCAGGAGTACGCTTAAATGTGGCGAAGTTGAAAAGTGCGTATCGCAATCGAATGGGCGACCCATCGAGACTTTCCCTGGTTATACGCGAGCTTCCTTACTTAGTGCTTGGGAAATCACGCGAATATGTTTTCTGAATTCTGATGGTTGTGATATTGTGGCACCCTAGCTTCCTATAGTGATATCTGCAACGAAAGTTTCGTGAGCGGTTTGACATGCTCAGCAAATGATGCATGACTTCGCGTACATTTTGTAAAAGCATTGCCGATTGTTTACCTACCTACCGTTTATCACCAAGCGCTGCAAGCCTTGTGACGGGGTATATCTGCACATGAACCGTTACGCAATAATTGTAGGTTATGTTAGCCAGGATCAGGGGCTTTCCACCGGCTTTGATGGAGGTTTTTGTCTTTGGCAGCGTTTTGGGTCACCCGCTTGCCATCACATGCACGATTCCGCTTCGTTGCTGCACTGTTCAGGGCAATGGTGTCACTTTGCTAGTAATTATGTACGCATGCCGCCTGGTATGTTGGGATGTACTGTGATCAGATGAATATATATTTTGGCTGAACAGGTAAATTATTGTTTTTAAAGATTCTCACTTGCGGTGATTATGGTGACGGGTTTGCGCTCTCGAGATGTGTGCCCCGTCTTTTTTACACCCACCTTTTTTCGTAATTCCCGTGACCTTCTAAACTTCAGCTAAAATAGCGGTATTTTATTCTGCACGTTTTCTACATCTAGCTGCCACATATATAATGCAAACGTCTGCATTTGAGTGATACAGCTGCCGGCGTTGGCGCGGCATAACATCTCCAAGCGAGCGGAATATGCCAGGAAGCCGGGCGACTGTGCTGCCACCTGTCAGTCGACTCGGCGTCATAGTTTCTCAGTCACCCGCCAGGGGCGCTGCAGTCGCCTGCGGCGTTCTCCAGAGCTGAAGTGCCGTTGAGCAGCGACCGATCGGTCCTTGGCCGCGGACCGGGACGCTGGAATATCGGCTTCTGCTGCCGCCACCGGCCAGTGCATGGGACGTCCGCCCAGCACTGTTACAGTCACGCACATAGACACAGAGACGGGCGCACTCGCGCGCCGCACATCTCATCGAAATACCGCAGTCATTCAGTAAACCTCGCACTCACACCCAACAACGCTCACCGATCAACAAGGCAATCGTCCTAAGGTAATTCTGGAATGTTAAGACGTAGATTTGGTCAATGAAGGCGGTTAGTTCGCGACGGGGCGACACGCGAGAAAAGGCGTATAAAATGCGACCGGGCGCGGCGCCCGTCCTTTCGGGCAGTATCACATGTCTACCACCATAGGCATGCCGGTAGCTGCGCGCAGCGCCGGCGGTCCGCACCGTGATCCGCGCGGCCACTAATCCTAGCCCGAGTCCACACAGAGTCCACAGAGTCCACACACGAGTCCACACAGACCACCGCCGGTGGGTGGTCGCTTGTTCTATCAGCTGCCGCCGTTGTATCCCTCCCCAACTCCATCCGCGCCATGGCACTGGTCCTACATGTGCACTTCGAACGTCTTCACCGGGCCCCCTCCAATAAACGGATTGGTCGCCTTATTGGCGCGGTTGTTACGCTCGGCGATCTGCGCCCATTCAGAGTCGAACGGGTCGCTGCGCCAGGTATCCTCTGCGGGAGTGGGCGCGTGCCACTCTGGCTCCGGTGTGGAGCCGTGCGCCGAGTCCGAGCGGCCGGCCGGCGTGCCGCTGCCGCTGTTCAGAGAGTTGAGCCAGTCGTCGGGCCGCGCCGGTGACGGAGACGGCTCCTCGCTGACCGCAGGACGGCTCTGTGGGACCGGGGGAGGGGCGGGGTTAGTGGTGTGCGACAGGGCACAGGAGAGGGGTGAACGGTGAGGGAGGGACGAAGAATGTGTG